>NC_090660.1:103162426-103525759 GCF_013368605.1 Nyctibius grandis
TGCAGGTCTAAATTTCATGTTGCACAGAAAATTCAGCCCATGGAAGGACCAAGGTATTTCCTTGCATTACTGTTGTCTGTGTTGTAAGGACCAGAGGTCTATGTCAATTCAAAACAGCTCAGGAGATTTTCACAGACATGCCCTTCCACAGTTAAAGTTCAAACCATTGGCCTGAGGCTTCCTTGTGAGTCATTGCCTTAAGCTTTCTAAAACATAAATTATGATGTACTTTTATCTCTATCCCTGGACTGGACTGGATTACAGCTCCAAAAAATGTTCCAAAAACTTCTCTTTGGGTTATTGCCATCATCCAGATAACTGTTCCTCTGCTCAGGTCTACTTGCAAATATCTCTTGTGGAACAGCAATGGGGATTGTCAGTCCACTAAAACAATTAAAGAACCCAGTTCTGAGATGTTTAATGGGTGCATACAAACCAGGAGCACAAAACCTTCCCCTTTGTCAGAATGAAAGATGTAGGATGAATGGATGGATCTGTCAACAAAAGCTTCATGGTCTCAGGTCATGTCTGTGTTGTAGGCAGTTCACAGTAAGTTCAGACACAGCCCCACACCTGGCACCAGTGGGGCAGTGGGACAGTGGGATAAGGCTAACGCTGTACCTGCTGGGACATTTAGTCCTCAGCTGAAGGAAGAAATGAACTAGCTTGAAGTGTTGCAAAAGGCCTTGATGAATCCAACCCCATGCTTAAATGGAGTAGGGGAGCTACTTGTCAGATTCGCTGAGAGCCACTACAGTATCTTCTGCTTCTTTTGCCTTTCTTAGATATATGGTTTATGCCTCATGGCTTTTGGCAATGCTTTCGGTACGTGACTCAGAGCTACAGGACAGTCTGATACTCCATCAGTACTGCCCACATGTTTATGGAGAACACGGAGCTCACCTTACTCCTCAGAGTATCTGGATAACCAACCTTGTGAAAAAGGAAGGTATAATGTCATTCCTCTTGGCACTAGCTAAGAGGGAAAGCACAGGGCAGGCAAGCCAATTGAAATCCACTTACCTGATAACAGAAGGATAACCAAAGTAAAAGCAATACATTTTTAGGTTCATTTTCAAGCTAGACTAAAGAGGCTCAGTGGTACCCGTCAGCAGCAGCAGTGAAATACCTGGACCTCTTGTCCTTGGAGATTTCAACATGCAAGATAGCATACAAAACCACAGTTGGCTCAAGCTTCACAAGTACCAGCATCCTGGATCTGTGTTTTGACCTGAGTGCCAGGACTGAGGGACAGCACAGAGACATCACCCTCAGCTGTCTTGCTGCGCACAGTGTACCACTATGGAGCAAGGTGCAGACCAATGCTAAAGATATTTTTGAACCTATACTGTTTGAACTTATACCTAAAAGTTAAAGGAAATTTTTAATAAAATACCGTGTAATTCATGCTCTCATTGTGAATGTTCAGTCTTTCTCAGGCTATAAGAATAATATTGGGTATCATGAATTTAGGTTACAAAAAGAGGCTTTGAAAATATGCTAGACAGCTAGAGGGAATAATGAATTTCTATCCAAGCACGGACTTTCCTAAGGAAGTAAAAGAGGGAAATGGCTAGTGAGGGAGAACAAGTCAAAGTAAGCATTAGCATCACTCTCCGCAGTGTGTGCATTATATCACACAAGGGTAAGAAGCTCCTGACTGTGTAGGTTCTCCTTTCCATCCACATTATGGATGCATCTGGCCCTGTTTTCCTCTACACCCAGAGCAAAGCACTTCAGTTATAATTAATGACAGCTCAGTAACCTCTCTGCAATGAAGGACATTGTCCACACTGTTCACTGGCTAAATCTACAATGCTCTGAATGCTTCAGACTGACCACGTCTCTGGCATGTTCAGAGACTTGTTTGAATTCTTGCCATTTTCTGCCCCTAGACTGCCCGCAGACAGGGTTTTCATGCGTACTTACTGATGCAGTCGGGATCGTGGCTTTGAAGTCTGCGTGCAATATTTTATGGCACAAAAGGTGGGTCCTGTTTAGAGCTTAATTTCCTGCACATGATTGTAAAGTGGTAAGAATTGTTCCAAAGAAATGGAGTTGAAAGAAATGGATGTGTGTGAAAAATCAATCCCTTTATCGTTGTTTGCCCATAGAGATATGATATGAGATGATCTCTGCTTGTATTGTTTTCCTTCGTCACAGGCAGGGGTTCTTTTAACATAAAGTGCAAAGAATTTCTTGTGATTAGTCAGTATTTAACAGCGTAGTCAACTTGATAGAAGCTCTTACAGGTTTCTCATATGGAATAGGAACTTACTCCGTGAATACTCTTTACCAAGTCAATGGGACCACTTGTAGCATAAACATTTTCTCCTGTAAGAGATCAAAGTCTGGACCTACACTTCAGCTACTTCCATCTTCTTCTGCTGTTTTTCATCATGACTTTATTCTTTTTTTCTCCTTGCACCGTGGGTGTGCCCTCTCATTCTTTTGGTGGAAAATATTCAAGTATTTCAGCTGAAGATGTTATTTGCCGCAGACACCCGTGAGCTTAATTCTATAGCAGCAGTGAACCTCATAGTGTATCATCTTGTCTCTGGTTCATTGCCTCATTTGATGATGTTTGATTAGCTTTCTTAATAGACTTAATGTGGTAAATTGTTTGATTTGACTTGCCTCAGGTTCTAATGGTGTTGTACTATTATGGGGAAGCCCTGATTATGTAGCAAGGCTCTTAAATCTTTGCCCTGAAAAGGTCAGATCTCTCTATTTTCATTATCTGAGGAATTCCACAAAATAACATACTCAACAGAGGGACCTTATAAAACACACTGGTTTTCATAGTAGGCATTGGGCATTCACTGCAATCCATAGTCCATCTTTGGTCTCTGAGGTTTCCCCATTCTCAGTTTAGTGGGGAAAAACCTGAATTCAGTCTTCATTATTCTTGTGCAAAAATACACTGGAACTTCATTGTGTCTTCTATAAACCCTCGGTGCTAAATATGTGCGCACTAGACCTCTTGAATCAAAATGTAAGTGGAGGCACCTAATTTTCAATGTTGGTAGTTGTGTTTGTTCTTGCTGTTGCTTTTTTCTTACCATAATTAAAAGAAAAAAAACAAAAGACTAGAAATTCTTGGTGCTTTGATTTTACTCAGGTCAAGGGTCTGCTTTCCAAAGGGTGGGTAGAAGGTGGATATACGGAACTGCAATATCTTGACTCACTAATTACTTTAAAATATTTATGTTATATTTTCTCTTGGTCTAGCTGATTCAGCAGATGATTATATAGATGTGCCCTGCTGAAGCTCCTGTATCAACTGAACTCAGCTATGAGCTCTCCTTCCACAGGCCATTTATTCTCGCAAACTCTTACATGGAAAACCTCAGGCTGATCATCCACAAATCTCAGGAAAAAAAAAAAATGAGGCAAACCCTTACTGAAAGGAAAGACCCCTGGAGTTTCCCATGCTTGTAGGACATAACTTACACTTCCAGTGGTTCCTTGACAAACAGAATGAAGCAATGAACTGATATAATAGAGTTTAATAAGTTTGGGTAATATATATTATACTTTTAAAAGCTTGTCTGAGGGGAGAAGTGATTCTGTGAAGGAGCATCTTGCCTTAGATATGAAACAGCCAGACAGGGAGACAGAATACTTTAAAGACTATTGGAGGGCAAAATGCTATCACCTATAAGATAACCTACCTGATGGCTCTGTTATGCTTCCTGTGATGTTGAAGCATGTCGGGGAATAGTTTGAGCAGATGTCTTGTGATCTGATGACTTCTGGATGTTGAGAACATGATGCTGTGAGTTTCCTGGACTCTCTCATGATGCTACTCTGCGGTGCAAGACCGTGGGACTGCTTTCCCCCTGAATACCCCAGCCCAGGATACCCCACCAGACTTGCATAGCAAATCTTGTTCATTCCCTGTGAGAGATCCCTGCAGAAGAAACACCTTTCTGTATGTTTCCCCCTTCCCCTTCACTGGAGGTGAGAAAGGTGTAATTCAGCTCTAACAATACAAAAATGGAAACAGGCAACATAATTCATTTAATCCTTTGCAGCCTTGCATGAGCCATCACAGCTTTGAAGCATACCTACAAAGCCCTGCAAGACATAAATGAATCAGCACAGACCCTATGAACAACATGGAGCATGTGTACACCTCTTCTGAGTATGTGTCTTTTGACATTGAACATGCACACAACACGGGTTGGAGTGTGTATCCTTTATGTGATGTGGAACATCCACCCAATCTGGAGCAGAAGATGCTCTCTTTATGTGGTTATCTACACTGATTAAAAAAAAGATGTGGTTATGAGGTTTAGTCGTGGTCTGCTGCTTGTCCATGTGGCCTGTTGCATTGCTCCCTGGCTCTGTCCTAGGCTGCTCTAAGACTCTCTTTCTGAGACGAAGCCTGGGTGTCTTTCAGGGAATGGTTTACTCCACGGACCACTCTGGAAAGACAATAGTAGATGAGAATTGATCAGGTTTGGGTCCTTCCATCATACAAATATTGCAGTGCTGTTGCAGCAGGCTTGGCACCCTCAGTCAGCCTACAGTGCCCTCATGGGCACCATGGGAGCTGCAATACTTTTGTGATTCATGTCCTATGACTGCTATGCAGGTGGTCTCACCACAGCTTTCACAGTACTTCAAGTGTTCTGAACAAAGAAACCCCATGTTCGGAGCAGAGGAAACTTGTGGCCAAGGGTTGTGTGATGTGATCCTGGCTGGTTTCCTCTGCAAGAACCTAGTTCGAAACAATGTAGACACGAGCAGGTCTTGGCATCAGGATCACTCCCTGGCCCTCTTTTATTTAGCAGTATAGAATTACTGGACCATACGCATCTTAGGGAGAGAAAAAAGGCAAGACCGATACACAGGAAAAACAACAACCCAACGTGGTAATGTGCATGGGGATTGGCAAGGAGAAGTGAGCATATCACAGTGGGCTGCAGTCAGCAACAGCCCTCAGTCCTCTCCAGATGAGCATAACACCACTCAAAGCAGCCTAGGCAGAGTGAGGGGGAGAGCTAAGAGCTGCGGCCGAAGAAGCTGGTAGCTGCAGTGTGGACTCCAGCCTGACCCAGTAGGCAGTGGATGCTAAAAATAAATGATCCATTGACAATGAGCCCAAGGCCAAAGAGAAATGTGCTTGAATGAGATCCATCCAAGCCCAGTGGGTGGAGAAACACAGCCCTGTGCACCAGAGGCCCCACAGTGTATGAACACATGCCTGGCTCACATTAGAAGAGCCGTCACTCAGCAGCCGAGGTCCTGGCATGGCTAGTGCTGCTTCTCTCTGGGAGAGGGAAAGGTGTCATCAGAGTCACTCTTAAGCTTAAAAAGCTTAAGCTTGTGGGAAGGAGAAGTGAAATGAGCTGCTCGGGTTTGATACTAAGTGGACCAATTGTTTAGCTTACTGAATGAAATTCAAGCACAAGCTCATTTGATCACCCTCAGACTGTGGATGCAGTTGCCACTAGCCTTAGCCCCATTGCAATGCCCCTCTGGTGCAGCTCTGTGCGCTTGCAAGTCTGGCACCTGTAGGGTACATCTCAGCCATGGTCATTGTCATTGCTTTGACCTTTGCTTTTCATGTCATGTGTAGCTTTAAACTTCTACCACAGTCCTAACATGGGATGTATCTAGTTCAGAATCCAGAGGAGGCACATACCACGACTTCTCTCTGGGGAAATTTTTTTTTCATTCTCCTCTGGTCTTTCAGTCTATTAATATAAAAATATTAATTATTTTGGCTACAAGTATATGCTTTACTCTTTATGACTGTAAAAATGTAAAAGCAATCAACATGGAATAGGAATATATTTCAGATATTACTTATTTCAGAGCTGTTAGAATGAGTCCAGAGGAGGGCCATGAAGATGATGAGAGGGCTGGAGCACCTCTCCTATGAAGACAGGCTGAGAGAGTTCGGGCTCTTCAGCCCGGAGAAGAGAAGGCTCCAGGGAGACTTTCTTGCAGCCTTCCAGTACCTGAAGAGGGCCTACAGGAAAGGGAGAGAGGGACTTTTTACAAGGGCATGGAGTGATAAGATGAGGGGGAATGTTTTTAAACTGAGACAGAGTAGATTTAGATTAGATATTAGGAAGAAATTCTTTACTGTGAAGGTAGTGAGACACTGGAACAGGTTGCCCAGAGAAGTTGTGGATGCTCCTCCCTGGCAGTGTTCAAGGCCAGGTTGGACGGGGCTTTGAGCAACCTGGTCTAGTGGAAGGTGTCTCTGCCTTTGGCAGGGGGGTTGGAACTGGATGATCTTTAAGGTCCCTTCCAACCCAAACCATTCTATGATTCTATGATTCAGATATTTCTTAAAGTTTGTGATGTTCCTTTAACAGTTCTGTATCTTTAATTCCTCACTGATCTTCAGAACATGTCCAGTGCATGTCAATAAAGCTGGATTTAGTTTGCCCTTAGGCAAAATGTAACCTTCCTCTCACTGCATTAGCAGCCATGTGTACATGTCAGGAGCCAGTAGTATCTTTCTAAGATCCGGTAACTCAGTAAAGCTGTTACATTGATTAGTTAGCAAAAAAGAATGAAGGCAGATTGTATTTGTCAAATGATTTATTGTCTACATGCAGGCTTGTTAGGCACTGGTTGCTTTGCTGTCAGGTCATTTTCTTACAACAGATGGTTATACTGAATGATATAATTAAATTATTATTAACTCTAATATTACTTCAATTTCCTCAGTATCTTCATATGCTATGCTATAAAAATACATGCAGAATTTTCCTTTCCTTCCCGTAGACCTAATGTTTTAAGTTGAACGATAACAGAAACCATTCAGTGAAGATTGTTGCATGGAATTGTGAGCTGTTGAAATTGATACTGCTTCAGGCAGTAAACAATTTGACTTAATGAACAGATAAAATGCGAATAAAGGTTGTAGTCCTTTGTCCCAAGCATGCCGAAGTGTGGAATTAAAATTCCACTAAGAAAGTTCTTTAAACTATAAGCATACTTGTGTCCTGGTCCATCTTCTCAGCTCTCTAGCTCTTCCCCTTCTCCAGTAATAAAGATGTTAGTATCTCTTGCATAAATGCCTAACTAACTTGTAATGCTTTCTCTTGATGGCATGATGCTTATTTCCAAGTCCTACAGGCTTTCTGCTGATGCCCGCTCAGCACAATTTAATGTATTGAACATGACAGCAGAAGAACATGTTGCGTGATTTGATTGCTGTCTTTCTGTCAAGAGAACTGCAGGCTTATTCATGCCTTGCATATACACTGCAGTTAACAAAATAGCTGCCTTGGTGAAAAAGATAATTATTGGTTCATTTTCTTGTTGTTATTTTTAGAACAGCACTTTCTACTCCATGTTTTTACATTGATTAATTTCCATTCTAATATATAGACACAGGACCCTCTATTTCTGCTGGTATGGCAAACACAGTTCCAGCTTTCAGCGACAGAATTATTGTCTCCACTTTGCTTACTCAGAAACAGTGAGACAAATTACACCTGAGTATTCCCACCAACACTAATGACACTGCATGGCTGAAATGTGGTTAAGTGCTGCTATTAAAAATCCAGTCACTGCTCTGATGAGTCTTCTGAAATGTTACTTTAAGATCAAATTAAGCTCTTCCCTATACTTTGGTATATTTGAGGTAACTCTACTGAAATCCATTGTGTTTATAGCTAATCTTAGTTCTAGCCATGTCATAGGCTGGTGAATTGACATCTGACATCCAATTGTCCGCTCCCCTTGATTTAAGACTATTTAAGGGTAATTCAAGAGTAACTGTGCTAATCTAGCTGGTATTTCAACGGTTAAAGACCAGGGAACAAGTGGAGAAAAAGCCATAGTTTGCTTTAATGTCTTCCGTTCTTCTAAATGTACTAGAACATGATTTTGTAAATCAAAGCGAAAAACTGCAGCAAAACCCAGGCATTGAGAACAATACCCCCACTTACGTTGAAAATGGCAGCCACAGGCCAAATCATTTGTGACATTGTTATTGGTAGTAATGCCTATGAAGGCTCAGAGGTCCTTGTGAGGGATCAAGACTTTAAGATACTGGTCAAAGAGCAGACAAAACAGTCCCTTCAGCCAAGGAATTTGCTGTTACACCTGTTCACTAGGATGCACATACTCTATACTATGAATAGTTTGACTACAGCAGACCAAGAGAGATCGAGAGTGGATGTATTGGGTTTGCAATACCAATACAGTGGAAAAGACAAAATCATATCAAACCATCATGTTCAATATGAGAGGCAGCAGAGAGAGTAGACTGGTGTCCAATCTTTACAAGCATCCTGGCTGAGGAGCCATTCACAAGACAAAAATATTAAAGCTTTGCAGATTTTACAGGGAGTTCCTCTCTGGATGATGGGCAACCTGGGAGGAAGGCGATGGTGCTTGAGCATAAATTGGATTAATGGGCAGTGAAGGCTGGCCTTTTTGGCACTGCAGAGACAGGAGCTGACAGCTTGAGAGCAGAAGAATTAAATTAAGACAAGTTTAAATTAAATAACTGTTTAAAGCAGCAGCAGAGGAGCTTGCTCACTCACAGATGCCAGTAGATACACTGTCTCTCTCCCAGATTTTCTGAGCTGCTATACAGCTCAGTATGGCAGTACTGAGCACACTGTAATAAATAGCTACTTAAGGAAATGGTCCTGTTGCACTCACTGGACACCTGACCGCAGATATAACCTGCCTGGCCCCAGGCATGTTGGGCATGGTGGACAGAAAGGAAGCGATTCCCTGCTCTCCACTGCTTTCTCCAGCTACAGATGATAGGGTTTTTATGTTATTACAAGTGTTTCTTTACCCAAATCAGTCACATCTCTACAGGATTCCCCTGCTTACCTCTCCATTTATGTTAACCCTTCCAACAATCTGCCAAGAAAATGACTGTAATAAAAAGTTCAGATGTTTTCCTGTTTCATGTGGTTTCATAGTAGTGCTCTGGGATGACTTGTCCTCAGGAGCTACTGGTGGTCTGCCAACTAAAACACTTCTTCAAAGCACATTTTCCAGAGGTCTCTGCTCCACAAGAGAGGAATCAAAAAATATCAGAGCTTTGAGAAGGCTCTTGCAAACATTTTGAGACCCGCATTCCAGTCAACTAGCTCCACCATCTGTCTGCCATCCATCCTGCCCCTGTTGCTGCAGGGCCTCTGCATCTGCCAGATGGGTCAGTTCACCTTCACCACACACCACAGTGAAGACAGGAAACCAAGGCGTTGGTCAGCAATGCATGGTGATGCAGGAAGACTTGCAGAACAAAACTGTGCCCTGTTTGCCAAGTGCAAAACCAGTGACCATTTTTCCTTCCTTCCAAACTCCAGAGCCATCTGTACTACCAAAGTAAAGCAATGGGGACCGTCAGAGCTGGCTTCAAGAGCTGATTCGCTTTACATTTTTCAGGGAGAAACAGTGCAATGGGCTGTGGACTGGTTACATGAATGAAATCAGTGTGTTTCAACACAACCGTAAATTTCACCCCATAAGAGACTCGCTGCACAGTGTGTGGGTGGTTGCAGCTGGTGTTGAGCTGGGCTTTGCTTGATCTGCCTCAAATAGCAGTTAATGGCAGGATAGAAAGGATTAGTCACACACAATACAACGTGAATGTTAGAGCTCCTAATTTGTCATGGCTCTTCTTTCAGCCCTGAAACTGGAGCCATATAGCATGGGGAATTTGTGAGACAGTCTCATACTCTAAGAAATTGCCCTACAACACTTGCATAGTTTTCCCAACTAAAAGCTGATTCTGGTGCTCTGTGTGATTATTGGCAGAGTGGTCAGGAGAGTTCATAGGAGAGGCCAGGCAGGTTAAACAGGCCGCCAGTGAACAATTCAATTGCTCTTCTGCCTCCATGTTGCACATCAGACTTTAAATGGTTAATATCATCCTTGCTGGAATAAAAATATTTGCAGCAAAAACCCCATGCTCTATCTAATCAACCTCAATGAAAGTGCTTTCAGCAGTGACCCTCTTTCCAAACACAATGAAATTGCTCAGAGACCTTGTTATTTTCAAATGAACTCCCACTTGTTTATTTTTTTAACGCAAACAATCCAAGTTTCTAGGCATAGTGTTGAAGGCAGCATGAAATGCTTTCATAAATAAAAATGAAATTTGTGAAATACTTCTATAAATACAGAAATAAAAGTGCTAATTAATGTAAAAATGTTATTCTCCTAAAAGGTTTGGAATAAAAGATGATTCTCACAAAAAAAATCTCATAAAAAAATCATTATTGCAGCTGTGCCCCATCACCTCTCTCTGAGCAAGACACTCCTCAACAGGAAGAAAAATTTAATCTCTGGCCCAGCTCATGAAAAGTCATGGACATGTGCACATATCACTTTGGGATAGCATTACATTTGTGTAAATTGCTGTGGAATGAAAAGTTTCTGTGAGAGAAGCTCATCCTATCTAACTGTCTGTGTATACATCTTTAAGTGACCTAATCACTGCTCCTTTTTCAGCCACTAGAAAGAATATGTAAATTTAGTGAGCAATTCATCTGACATATTCTGGAGAGAGACTTTAGGATGAGAAGAACTGAGTGAATGAGCCCTGGGTGACTACCTCATACCTAAACACAGGTAAAAGATGCTTACGTTTGATCAGATGAATCTCATCCTTATGTCAGCCACTCAGTTGTTGTCCACGTGCCTTTATCACATGGTCTTCTTCAATAAGCACAAGGTAGCTCAGCCCTTTTTTCTGTAAGGGCTAAAATTCCTCAGATTACCCTGTGTTTACTGTAGGGTACCACGGAGGAGGAACATGTACAGGGACAATTATTGCAAAGCAACTGATTTACATCTACCTTTGTTCCTAAAGTAACTTGTTTGTGCATCATAACGCCAAATCTTGTGTGTCAGACAGAGTATGTTTGTGCCCTTTGGCTTCAGCTGAGGTTTAGGGCATGGGTTTAATTATTGCTCTGAAACTGTCAGAAGGGAAATTTGAATATGAATTTCCTGCATATGAATGATTTTCTGGATATGGCTTTCAATCCCCTTTGGTGACTTGGGTGAATGGCACACATAGCTTGGGGTAGAAATTCACCTGAGAAGCTATGGCTGTGAGCAATGCAAGTGCACATCTGAGCAAGTCATGTTGGACTCTCCTTATGAGTGAATGAACAGCTAGCTGAGATTGCCAGTGGAGCCTATATTATGATTCCTCTCACCGCAGAGTAGATGTTTGCCTTCGGTCAGATAAATCTCACCCAGGCTCTGCTGACTGCATTGATGATATGTCTGTTGAGTGTAATGGGAGCTGGCTAGCTCAGATACTGACATCTGAATCAGAGATAGAGTTGGTTGTGAAGAACTGCATCCTAGCATCTCAGTTAAGCAGTAAAAGCATGGTGAGATTTAAAGACATGGCAGTAAGTCTTAGGGACAATTGTCCCTTCCTGTGAGCGAGTGACACATATTTCATAAACTAACCCAGACAAGTTTAGGACTTTTGTTATATTATGAGCCATGTCCTATTCTTGTATTTTCTTGCAATTATTGTAGTATACCATACCTCTCAGGCAATCTATTTCCTGTTATCCATGTCAACAAAGACTTTTGACTAGAACTCCGGAGAAGAGCTAGAAGCCTTATCAGACATGTTGAGAGTGATTGATGTGGGACAAGGAATACTGAATTTTTTGAACTGTCTGTTTCTTAAGGTCTCTGATTACCAGGTCCTGGTAAACATAGACAAGGTGAGGCAAGTTGTTGACACTGAAGCATAATTTCTGAAAAGCAACAGTCTCCAACTAATAGGGTCCTGAGAAGCCACCCTGCAACACAATGAAGAGATCTTCCCTTTTGACAGAAAAGCAGCCCTATCATTTTCAAAGAAGTGTTCTATAAAGTGATGGAAATAGCAAAGGAGCATTTAGAAATGTTAAGAGCTTTGCTAGTGCGATAGCTGCAAATGAGAAAAAGGAAATATTGGTGGCCTCAAGAATAAGGTTCTGTGTGTGACTGAACCAGCTTCAGCAGAAATAATCTTTTTCCATACCACACCAAGATTTAATACACCGAAATATTCTTTCATCTTTCTTTTTTTTTTTTTTTTTTTTTCACAAGGAGCAGAAGAAGGTTTGCCTGACCTTCTGAAAGTCATTGATCCTCTACAATATTCTTACATTCGTAATGACGTTTTGCCCTACGGGCATGAATGTACCACAGGGACTCCTTTGAACTGTTTCAGGGACAGTCAGAGATGAAGAGTTATTTTCTCCAGTTGGAGTAGTTTAAAATACAGCTGACCAGGCAAAAGAAATCTCCTGTTTAAAACTGTCCCAGAACTTATATTTCAATATGATCTGTGACTAAGTGGTGGTGTCACTAGATCATAAAATCTCTTTTTAATTGAAAAGGAGAATGCTGGGGTTTGATTAAAGTACCTGCACAGATCCAGCTAATGAGTGAACAGCTGCAAGTGAGAGGCTGGTACAATAAAAACGGAAACAGTTCCAAAAGTGACGTTTCTAAAGACTTGCTGCCCAAATAAGTGCTTCTGCCAAGCACCTTAGCTATAATGTCTAGCATGCAGCTATATCCTGTGGGAAATAAGGAAGACCCTGAAAGTAATTTACTGATGGCGTACCATCCACAATTTTTAAAATAGGGAGTCCTGGACTTGTTAATTTTTCTCTTTCCTCTCTGTTGAAAATCAGGTTACTCACCTGATTTTTTGTGAGCTTTTGCAACTCCTTGAAGACAGTTTGTCAAGCTAAAAATCAGAAAGGACTTACTGGGGGACACTGGTAAATGTGTGAGAAACACATGGAGCTATTGACCTACTCTCAGTGCAAATGATGAGTCCTTACTCTTGACAGACACAACAGACTTCCCCATCAAACCTGCAGTTATTTTCAGTCCTCCTAGATACCCCCAGCAAGAGGGGACAGCTCCTAAATTCAAATACAAAGGATCTGAACACAGACTCTATGAATGTGATATGGAGACAATCACGCTGACATATTTTCAGTGTTACAGCTGCAAAAAAGATTTGCAGAAAGTGCAACATGTATGGCTGAAAATGTTTCTGGTAGGGCACATCAGTCAAATTAGAAATATTCTGTAGGAAGGTGCTGATCCAGCTACAATTTTCAGAGAAAATTTTTGCCTCAAAATAGGTGGTATTTCACTGTGATTCTCTCATGATGATTCTCATTTGACCACCTAACTAAAAACTTAAACATGCATTCATCATTTTTTTAACATAATGTAGTATTTGAATGCAGTAAACCCAAACATTTAAATGTGATAATTCCACTACAGAAATAAATACGGGATGTACATTTTGGGATATAATATGAACTGCTGCTGTTCTGAAAAGCATTTTTGAAATGCTGGCATTCTGATTGACAGAGATTATTTCTTCATGCTACTCCAAAATATATGACTAAAGAGGAAGAACAGAGCTATGGAAGAGACACAAAAATGATGGCGAACCTCACTTGGTGGTAAAATACACTAAACCAGGTTGTTTTGGGAAGCTTCTGCCACATCTGCAACCTCAGTATGAATGGGCAGTCATGTGGAGTTGATCAAATCTAGGTCTTATACAAAAAGGCTTAAGATGCGTGACCTGTGTTAGTTATTTCCTTCTTGAAGCCAGAGTTTTTAAGCTAGGCCTTTTTTAAAGTAGATTTAGAGAAAATGGTCATAACAGGAGTTCTCTATGATCTGCATATAGACTGGATCAACGTCTTATCAAGATGATAAAAGCTCTTGGACACAATAAATCATTGCTTCCTAGAACAGCTAGTCTTAGTGCACTCAAGAAAGGATGCCATTCTGAATTTGATCTTGAAGGATCAAATTTAAGACTTAGAAAGGGAGAGGTAGTCTGTAAGAGTGATCACAATATGATTAGATATACCACTGTGGAGAGAGAGAAAAAAGGGAAACATTGCTGCCGTTTTTCAAAAGGGTAGAAAGACCTTGGGAACTACCAATCTGTCAGCCTCACTTCTGTGCCTGGGAAGATCATGGACCAGATCCTCCTAGAAGCTATGCTAAGGCACATGGAGGACAGGGAGGTGATTCAAGACAGCCAGCATGGCTTCATCAAGGGCAGTTCTTGCCTGACCAACCTAGTGGCCTTCTATGTTGGAGTGACTACATCAGTGGACAAGGGAAGAGCTAAGGATGTCATCTGTCTGGACTTCTGTAAGGCCTTTGACATGGTCCCCCACAACATCCTTCTCTACAAATTGGAGAGATATGAATTTGATGGGTGGACTATTTGGTGGTGTATTGGGTCTGGTTGAGATGGAGTTAATTTTCCCCACAGCAGCCCTCATAGTGCCGTGCTTTGTATTGGTAGGTAGAAAGGTGTTGATAATACACCAGTGTTTTGGCTACTGCTGAGCAGTGCTGGCACAGCATCAAGGCTGTCTTTCCAACATTCTCAGTCCTCACTCCCAAAGGCCAGTAGGCTGGGGGTGGGCAAGATGCTGGGAGGGGCAATAGCCAGGACAGTTGACCCAAACTGACCAAAGGGATACTCCATAACATATGACATGTTCATACCATGTTCAGCAATAAAAGCTAGGAGAAGCGAGAGAGGAGGGGGGCATTTGTTATTACGATGTTTGTCTTCCAGAGCAACCACTATGCATACTGAAGCCCTACTTTCTGTGAAGTGGCTGGACATCACCTGCTGATGGGAAGTAGAGGGTAAATTTTTTGTTTTACTTTGCTTCTGCACATGGCCTTTGCTTTTTCTTTATTAAACTGCCTTTATCTTGACCCACAAATTGTTTTTCATCTTGTTTTCTCCCCCCCATCCTGCTGAGGAAGGGAGTTATAGAACAGCTTGGTGGGCACCTGGTATCCAGCAAAGGTCAACTCACCACAGGTGGATAAGGAATTGGCTGGATGGTCACATCTAGAGAGTAGTGGTCAATGACTCAATGTCTGGATAGAGATCAGTGATCAGTAGTGTCTCTCAGGGGTCTGTATTGGGACAAATACTGTTTAATATCTTCATCAATGACATAGCGTCATTGAGTGCACCCTCAGCAAGTCTGCAGATGACACGTAGCTGAGTGGTGTGGTTGACATGTCTGAGGGACAGGTTGACATTCAGAGGGACCTGGACAAGCTCGAGAAGTGGGCCCATGTGAACCTCATGAGGTCCAACAAGGTCAAGTGCAAGGTCTTGCACATGGGTCAAGGCAAACCCTGGTATCAACACAGGCTGGGGGATTAAGGGGTTTAAAGCAGCCTTGCAGATAAGGACTTGAGGGTACTGGTGGATGAAAAGCTGGACACGAGCCAGCAATGTGCTCACAGCCCAGAAAGATAACTGTATCCTGGGCTGCATCAAAAGAAGCATGGCCAGCAGGTTGAGGGAGGTGATTCTCCCCCTCTGCTCTGGTGAGACTCCACCTGGAGTACTATGTCCAGCCCTGAAGTCCTCAGCACAGGAAAGACATGGACCTGTTGGAGCAGGTCCAGAGGAGGGCCATGATGATGATCAGAGGGATGGAACACTTCTCCTGTGAAGGAAGGCTGAGAGAGTTGGGGTTGTTTAGCCTGGAGAAGAGAAGGGTCCGGGGAGACCTTATTGTGGCCTTTAAATACATAAAGGGGGCTTATAAGAAATGTGGGGACAGACTTTTTAGTAGGACGTGTAGCAACAGGACAAGGGGTAATAATTTTAAACTCAAAGAGGACAGATTCAGACTAGTTATAAGGACTAATTTTTTTATGATGAGGGTGCTGAAACATTGGAACAGGTTGCCCAGAGGGGCTGTACATACACCATCCCTGGAAACATTAAAAGGTCAGGCTGGGTGGGGCTTTGAGCAACCTGATTGATTTGAAGATGTCCCTGCTCATTGAAAGGGGATTGGACTAGATGACCTTTAAAGGTCCCTTCCAACCCAAACTGTTCTATGATTCTATGATTCTATATGAATATGCCATTGGTCTTGACCCATCTATCTAACCTGTCCAGATCCCTCTGCAGAGCCTTCCTCTGTTGGGGAGGCTGGGGAGATTCCTGTACTCAATGTATTCTTCACAGCAGATCAGTCGAAGGAGCTACACTTATTTTAGGTAAATATACATGAAGTATTAGACCAAAAAGATATGTCAAGATTTCCAGTGTGACTCTTATTTATAAGGAGGACTTCCATCCCCAGTAAGATCCCCAGTAAGGACTGCTTCTTCCGAGCTCAAGATCAGAGCATCCCAGCAGGTAGGAAATCAAGGAAGAGTACCAGGAGACCTGCATGGTTAAACAGGGAAATGCTGGGCAAACTCAAGTGGAAGAAGAGGGTGTACAGATCATGGAAGGAGGGGCTGGCCACTTGGGAGGAATATAAGTCTGTTGTCAGAGGATGTAGGGAGGCAACTAGGAAAGCTAAGGGCTCCTTGGAATTTAACCTTGCAAGAGAGGTCAAGGACAACAGAAAGGGCTTCTTCAAATACATTGCGGGTAAAACCAACACTAGAGGCAATGTAGGCCCACTGATGAATGAGGTGGGGGCCCTGGAGACAGAGGATAAAAAGAAGGCAGAGTTACTGAATGCCTTCTTTGCCTCTGTCTATACTGCTGGAGGCTGTCCTGAGGAGCCCCGGACCCCTGAGGCCCCAGAAGAAGTCAGGATAGAGGAGGAATCTGTCTTGGTTGATGAGGGCTGGGTCAGGGACCAATTAAGCAATCTGGACGTCCATAAATCCATGGGCCCTGATGGGATGCACCCGCGGGTGCTGAGGGAGCTGGCGGAAGTCATTGCTAGGCCACTCTCCATCATCTTTGCTAAGTCGTGGGCAACGGGAGAGGTGCCTGAGGACTGGAGGAAAGCGAATGTCACTCCAGTCTTCAAAAAGGGCAAGAAGGAGGACCCGGGGAACTATAGACCGGTCAGCCTCACCTCCATCCCCAGAAAGGTGATGGAACAACTTGTTCTTGGTGCTGTCTCTAGGCACATCAAGGATAGGGGGATCATTAGGGGCACTCAGCATGGCTTCACCAAGGGGAAGTCATGCTTAACCAACTTGATAGCCTTTTATGAGGATGTTACCCGGTGGATAGATGATGGTAAAGCTGTGGATGTGGTCTATCTCGATTTCAGTAAGGCGTTTGACACGGTCTCCCACAGCATCCTCGCAGCTAAACTGAGGAAGTGTGGTCTGGATGATCGGGTAGTGAGGTGGATTGTGAACTGGCTGAAGGAAAGAAGCCAGAGAGTGGTGGTCAATGGGACTGAGTCCAGTTGGAGGCCTGTGTCTAGCGGAGTCCCTCAAGGGTCGGTACTGGGACCAGTTCTATTCAATATATTCATTAATGACTTGGATGAGGGAATAGAGTGCACTGTCAGCAAGTTTGCTGATGACACAAAACTGGGAGGAGTGGCTGACACACCGGAAGGCTGCGCAGCCATTCAGAGAGACCTGGACAGGCTGGAGAGTTGGGCGGGGAGAGATTTAATGAAATATAACAAGGGCAAGTGTAGAGTCCTGCACCTGGGCAAGAACAACCCCATGTACCAGTACAAGTTGGGGGCAGACCTGTTGGAGACCAGCGTAGGGGAAAGGGACCTGGGGGTCCTAGTGGACAACAGGATGTCCATGAGCCAGCAGTGTGCCCTTGTGGCCAAGAAGGCCAATGGCATCCTGGGGTAGATTAGAAGGGGTGTGGTTAGCAGGTCAAGAGAGGTTCTCCTCCCCCTCTACTCTGCCCTGGTGAGGCCGCATCTGGAATATTGTGTCCAGTTCTGGGCCCCTCGGTTCAAGAAGGACAGGGAACTGCTAGAGAGAGTCCAGCGCAGAGCCACAAAGATGATTAAGGGAGTGGAACATCTCCCTTCTGAGGAGAGGCTGAGGGAGCTGGGTCTCTTTAGCTTAGAGAAGAGGAGACTGAGGGGTGACCTCATTAATGTTTATAAATATGTAAAGGGCAAGTGTCATGAGGATGGAGCCAGGCTCTTCTTAGTGACATCCATTGACAGGACAAGGGGCACACAACAGTAGAACTAGAGAGCACTTGCTGAAAGTAGCAGGAGGTTGACTTAAGACAGGTTAAAAAAAAAAAAAGTACAAGTTCTGGGACTTACTGCCACAGGAGGCTTTGGAAGCAAACTATACTAGAATATTAGAAAATGCAAATTCATGGACAACAGATGCAGAACAAATACTAAATGAAGGAGATGGACATGAGCCCCTAACATGCCAGCAGAACCATTTTAAGTGCTGAAGGAAACCATGGAGAGAGGCCAGACCTCTTTCTGCCTGCCAGTGTCATAGACAGATCTGGTATTGACCTATACATGTATGACTGGCATTTCTTACACTCTTAGTTCTAATAATCCAGTATTTTAAGGATTTACTAACCCCAAGAAAAAGAGCAGTTCAAAAGGTAGTCAGGTGGATAAGGGAAAAGAGATGCTAAGTGCTCCTCAGGCAGCAGGGGGGAAACCTTGAACTCTAAAAATGTAAAATGCCAATGAGCACATTAAATATACTCATTTAATTACACATTGTCTCTAAAATTTATCCACTGAGGCCCTACTTGAAGGATAGAAAATCTGTTATGTGATGTCTCTTCATGTTCTCTCTCTTTCTTTTATCTGGATGTTAAGTTGTATAATTACTGACCACTTCAAAAGCTAAACTTCCTGAATAATTCATACAACACGGCAACATGAGGCAAGGTTAGGGGAGCCTGTGGATATCTCTACATATCAAAAAAAAGGCATAGAATTCTGATAAATAAAGGGATGGCATTATATCTCAAAAAACACCAGAGGAAGATAAAACACACAGCTGGAAAAGGGAAAAAAACCACGAACAACTGGCATTACCCAGAAATCACTATTCTCTCAAGGATTTGGCACCATGGTAATTGGTAAGAAAAAGACCCAAGTGCAATTATTTTCAACTCACATAATTCTTAATTGGTTGACATGGCTAAATCCTTGACGGAATAATGAATTAAAGCCAAAAGCAATCTTTGTCTGTCAGTTTGATTGCACACTCATAACAGCAAAGTGATCCCATTGCCACAGTTTTAGTAATACATCAAAAATTGTGCTCAAAGTAAAAGCTTCAGCTTTTTTTTTTTTTTCCCCTCTTTCAAAATTTAAAGCACCGCTAAATGCCAGGTGTATCAGCTGCTGCAGATCTGGTGCCTTTGCTATCAAAATGCAGGGTGCTTAGCAACAACTGAATATTCTGGACACAGGACTGGGAGATGGGAAACTCATTTGACTCTTTGCTTCCATATAAAATCATTCTGGGCTTAAAAGTCACTCAGACACTTGACCTTACTTCTGCTGCAACCAACAGCACAACCTCACAATTGTATAAAATACAGATCTTAACTATTTTCCCAGAATCATAGAATCGCTTTGGTTGGAAAAGACCTTTAAGATCATCAAGTCCAACCATTAACCTAACACAATCAAGTCAACCACTAAACAATATCTCTAAGCACCACATCTACATGTCTTTTAAACACCTCCAGGGATGGTGACTCCACCACTTCCCTGGGCAGCCTGTTCCACTGTTAATAACCCTTTCAATGAAGAAATTTTTCCTGATATCCAATCTAAACCTTCCCTGATGCAACTTGAGGCTGTTTCCTCTCGTCCTATCGCTTGTTACCTGGAAGAATAGACTAACACCCTCCCCACTACAACCTCCTTTCAGGTACTTATATACAGCAATAAGGTGTTCCCTCAGCCTCCTTTTCTCCAGGCTAAAAAACGCCAGTTCCCTCAGTCACTCCTCATAAGATTTGTTCTCCAGACCCTTCACCAGCTTCGTTGCCCTTCTCTGGACTTGCTCCAGCACCTCAATGTCTTTCTTGTAGTGTGGGGCCCAAAACTGAACACAGTATTCAAGGTGCGGCCTCACCAGTGCTGAGTACAAAGGGACAATCACTCCCTATTTTGCATAACTAATGCAGCAATAAAAAATATACCATCACAAATGACTCAACAAGAAGAATCAGCAAATATTTGGTCACAACTTTTATGTTTAATATTAAGAAATTATACTATTGATGACATCATTAGGGAGTATGATTCTTTCATTTTAATGTTATATTACCACTCGAGAAGTACACCATTGGTAGGCAGTGAACTGCTGAAGGAAAGATTAAGAGAACGGAACTGTTTTACAGTTGCAGCACATAGGCAGTACTGGATTGTTTTGCCTTTAATTTGTTGCCATTCTCATGAACCCAACAGTCGGATGATCTACAAAGTAGATGAGTGGATTTTCTACCTTATCTAAATGGGTAGAGGGAGACGTCCAGATTTTTCCCCAAGATGCATGTGCTTATGTACCCAATACGGAGTACTGGAAACAGGAACGGAGCGAGGTGAGCTTGGTTAGGTTAAATCCCTTTCATTAGTGAGTAAATTTCTAGCTGATTGTGTAGGGACATGGACTTGGAGCCTCTGCAAACTGATTACTGTTTCTCAGTGATGGAGATGGGTGCCTACAGTTGAGAAAGAAAAAAAAGCTTATCTGCTTCTGTTGCGGGACTTATAATGTGCAAAGCTACATGGAAAATTAAGTTCTTTCATATGCCTCTTGCTCTGAAAGATCTTCAGAGACATTGCAGCCAAGCAAAGAAGACATCATTGCTGTTATTTCTCCTTTAAAAGTCTTCCATGTTGCTCAGAAGCCTTGTACATGGAGGACTGGGTAGAAAAGAGCTGGACTGGTTTTTGTTTTGGTTTTTTTTGTGCCATTTTCCTGATAAAACAGGGATCTGACTGTGGTGACCAAACACTAGTATGATAGCTATCAGTGATATTACCTAAGAATTCTGTTTGTGATGAAAGTTTGACATTTTAAAGAAAGAGGAATAAACACCAGCCAGAAGCACGATCTCAAACCATAGTTTTGGACCCTGGATCTTTCATGGCTTGAGAAATGTCTGCTAGACATGTTGGCTGTGAAGAAGCAGCTCTTCAGACCGCAGTTCAGATTCTGACCTTTCTCCCCTTACATCTCTTTAAAGGTGTTGTTTAGGGCTTCTCTGGGGAAAAGACAATTGCTTTTTTAAGCTGAGAAGTCCTGGGTGAAAGTCAAACTGATGGGTCTCAGAGCTAGTTTTTAGAAAGCATATTACAGAATTTAACACTGATGTTAGCCTAAAATTGCTTTCCTCCTTGCCACTAGAAAGCAAAAGATTAATCCCATGATAGGCTTAGAGATGAAGAAAATGTTAACTATGCCAGTATTCCTGCAGGGTTGACAGGTAAACTTTGGTCAGGTCTATCGTAAATATTCTTAAGTGAGGGTTGTTCACAGGCTACTGTAAGATATCTGCAAAGATAAACGGAAAAACAAAGCAGTGTTATTGAGAGTTTTGTCTCATTTTAATGCTCTGATAAAACATGGACCTCCAGCTACAAATCTTCATTGATTTTAATTAGGTTTTACAGGCAACAGTCAGCTAAGCAATTGTATCAGTACTGCATACCTGAGCAGTACATTATATTGCAGTTGGAGCTCAGATTTATCAGTGTCTATGTGCAAAATATTAGCCTGGGGCAATAAAATCGGACTGTAATGGGAAGCATACCAGGAAAATAAAAGCTCTCTTCTGTCATGCCTTTAACCTGTCACTCATAGGAAAATGCCAGACTTCCCTCAGCTTCAAGTCGATACAGTGAATCTTCTGCCACACTCTTGGCAGGCTCTTTCAGTCCTTTCAGAAACAAAATAAGAAAAAAGCAGCTGCTGCTGCAGGTCCTTTCTAGCAGAATTCAGATCTCCAGTGATGGTTTGAAGATTCTTTCCCCCAGCTGATTCCTCTGGTTCTTTGTTTGATATTTCCTTTTTCTTCTCCTCTCTACATTGAACATCAAGGAGGACAGACTTTGTTTTCCTTTCCTGCTGTTCTCTTTCCTGCTTTGTTTGAGCTGAAGCATAATTTTTTGTTGCCACAAGCGGAGTGGGGCAGGACCACAGAGGCAGGTCTGTTCAAGTAGAGCTGACCCAGTGCAGGGATCAGCACTTGGTAGGAAGCAGCTAAATGATGTGTTTGTGTTTCTGCAATTCCCTTTGCCATAACCTTAACTTGACTGCACAAGCCTTTGCTGCTCTAGCTATCCTTCAGCTTGTTCTCTGACTCCATCTATTCTCTTTTAGTTTTCCCTTGTTTGGGAGCTCCAGAGACACCACGCATTGAGTGCCAAATTGGCTGCTACAGTACCCAAGGAAATTCAGGGAGAGCTCAGGTGTGACCATCCCATACAGCCCAAACAGTCTCTGAGTCAGACTTTCTAAAGCTGTCAGCACAGCAGTTGCTAATATTTCTTATCTTCTCTGTTATCTTCACCTCTCCAAGAAAAGGGCGGCTCTTATATGCAGGGTCATCACTACTGTATCTGAACACAGGACGTGTAGATGTGGTACTTAGGGACAAGGTTTAGTGGTGGATTTGGCAGTGCTAGATTAATGGTTGGACTTGATGATCTTAAAGGTCCTTTCCAACCAAAACAATTCGATGATTCTATGATTCTAGGAAGAAATTGCACTGAAAGACTTGACTCTGTTAAGGCAGAGCAGGACGGGTGCTGGTAACACAACCTGTAGAGCCACATGGGTGGGATGTCTTCTGTGGGAAGTCCTACAAACTGTCAGTTAGGACTATTTGCTCCTTTTACAGTATACAGAGCTGTTTTGTAACTCTACAGACTACATTTAGCTGCAGCACCAGCTTACCTGGATTTTGCCCATGATTATTCTTTTCTTTTCCCCCAATCCTCTAGTTGCTAGATCTCTTCACTGATGTTATTCAGATACTTCCTTACCCATAATAGACATTTTTAATGTGTTAATTTGTACTCACAAGAGGCTTCAAGTAGGCACTCAGTGCAAGAAGTATCTATGAAATGCTATCTTCTGGAGGGGTTGGGGACATGCAGATATTTTGGTCTAATCCATCTTGGACTGTGTGCCAGAGAGGCCCTTCCCAGAGGTTATCCTGGCTCTCTGTTCAAACGTTTGGAGCTACCTGCCTGGCGCCCTTCTCATATCCCTCTCCAGCCAACATATACAACTTTAATAGTCTGGGTTTGTCTGGGTGCTGTACATCTGTTCAGGAACTCCCCTATAACAATTAGGTTTGTTTGTGGATGAAACTGAAAGGCACTATCTCCCCAAAGACCCTGTAAATAACTGTCTATCTGGATTAAATTATGCTAACTAACCTGGTTAGATTTACTCATGCTAACTACAGTTACTTTTCTAGAGCTCTCGGGATGCTTCTCTAAACCTCCGGCAGGTATATGCGAATTAAGAAAAAAAACCCCATGCTTTCCTCTATAACATATGCTAAAGCTTAAGCCTGCTTTGGTAAAAGTGTTCTGTAATTATCATTTACAGAGGCTGTGACCAAGGATTTTGCCCCAGCAAGGTGAATGCCTGTCCATCACTGGAAATAGAATATATCATGGCAATTACTCAAAAGAGAAAAAAACCTGTTGTATGCACTTGACAAATGTGTTCATGGCATATAATCCTTACACAGCACCTTCTGCTGAAATCCTTTAGTGGACTAGATTCTGTACTGGCAAAGACTCTGGAGTAGGGCTGGGTAGCCCTATCTATTATTTAGGTTTTTATGCAAGGAAATGGAGTGTTGCTCAAGTCTCAAAAAATTGTCTATATTGACTGAAATAGCACTGTATCAGCTTCAATAATTGTATTTCTCCATTTCATCCAGGTGGAAAAACAGATCTTGGGATCAGTTGCTAGAAATCAGTGTTTACAAATTCAGTATGCTCATAATTTAGGAAGCAATTCACCTCATTCTAAAATAAACATCCCTTTTTTAACAGACGAATTGCACCCCAAGATCACTACAACGGGAGTCTGGATAACTCTGATAACAGCTACAGAGCAGATGCCTAAACTTAGTAGGTGAACTGAATCTAATCCCTACTTTCATGTAATTTCATGTAATGTTTTCTTCCACAGAAGAGCAATTCTCTCCTAGGAAGGATTATTGCTGAGAAGGTGGCAGGACATACACATCAGGCATCTTTTGCTGTCTCTTATCTGCAGTACTGATTCAGGGTATAACTGTTTTTTCCCCCTCCATGATCTCCAGTTTCAACATCACAAATGAATGAGGCTGAAATGTAGATTGAATCTTTATGCCTTGTTACCCGGTCAACAGATACCCATGAGCAAGTGAGAGGTATGATAGTGTACACAGCAGAGGAACAAAGCCTTAAGGATACTAAGGGGCGAGGACAGCAAGACCGACCTTTCTTGACGGAATTGCCTTTGGTAAATAATTTCTGTTACTTGGTGCACTTGACACCAGTATTGTCAAGACTTCTTAAGGTCAATGTGCCTGTATATGTATCTAAATCTCATACCTTGAAATCAGTGACAATAATAAGTCAGTGGATAACTTCCTATAAAACAGTACTACTCAATAGGAAAATATGCTTGCCTTTATGATCAGAAAGTTTAGTGAATTGGATCAGCAAATCTTATCACATCTAATCTTTGGTTTGTCTTCTTTAAATACTAATATTAATTTTACATAAAATCATCCTCATTCTTCAGCCAGGCATTCTTAAGAATGGTCAAAGGGACTTTTATTTAATTTGGATGAAAATGTGGAGGAAGTAGCTCTTTTCTTGCACTTGATTGACAGGAAGTTTGATTCACACTCTTTAGCCGTCAGAGACATTTGTCCACCTTCACTTTGTATCATGCAGGATCATATTATTTTTTTGATATATTCAGGCTTGTTGCATTCCCTGGTGGATCATATTCCTCTCGTGTACAAAGACACTCAGACTTTCAGGACACTCACTGCTCCCACTACCTTCGTTTTCCACAGCGGATTTTCTTTGATAATGCTTCTTTTTCAATATGCTACATGTTTATTTTTCCAGTGACTCATACTTTAGACTACACATAAAATATCTTCCCACACTGCATATATGGCCTGTCAAAAAGCTATAATTTGCATCTCTACTTGAACATGCAGTGTACCTTTTGGTGGCCTTTAATTTTAAAAGTCTGTGTGAAGTTTTGTGACAACTGAAATATAAACATATGTTTAATGTTGTTTTCTTGGTTGGTTAAGCCTTGCTTCCATATCCTGATAGAGCTTTCAACTGGTCTCGAGCCAGCAGCCTGTCTCTGGAGAGGAAATAATAGACTAAATTAGAGTTCACTCCCAGATAAATTAACTGCATTTTATGTTGAACAGCACACTTACATCAGTTATTAATTATCATTGTCTAAATGCAGACATATTTTGGAAAAGTGCGAATGACTACCAGTTCCTTTGTATGGTTAAAGTTTGCTCCACTTCATACAATATCTACTTCCATTTCCATCATAGACACTCTCATACTGAGATTCAAGTAGATTTTGCTTTTCTCTCTCCTAAATACTTCCTTTAAAACTTTGCTTAGAAGGGATCCCTAGAAAGGGAAAGTAGTCATCATGGAAGGAAATGTATCCTACCTTTGAATGACAACATAATGCAATGTTTGTCAAGTACACATAAATCAAAAGATTTTGTGACAGCAAAGGTTTTTGCAATTCCTCACCAGGAGCTTGGTAGCTGTACCGTATTTATGTTTATAGTCCTTGGCCCAAGAATCAAACCCAGCTATCTTGCATTGTGGCAGAAAAGACCAAAATGTCTTAATAATCATCTTATTTTCTGCCCTCTTCGGTTACAGCAGTGACAACATCCTCCATGTCCTGAGCCAGCTGTGGGAGCTGCATCCTCTTGTGGTGGGTATCAGGATCCTTAGACCCCCACCTGCTTCCCAGACTTATTTTGTCTCTGTCATCCCTGCAGGCTGCCCGACGCATTGGCCATGCCAGCCTTACAGCTACAGGCCTTTTCAAGGGCTGCACAACCACCCACCTAATACTGTCACTCCTGTATGAGCCAACCAAAACTTCAGAGATTGTTTCTAGTCACACTTCTTCACAGGACTGAACGCATTCAACTGCAGGGAAAATAATGGGAGACAATTTCATTTAAATTTGCATCTCGTTTCATCATTCCTTCACAAACTGAAATGAAGAATTAATGATTCTTTACATGAACAGCCATGTGGGGTCCTGACTTATACCAGCAGGCTAAGAAACGGATCTGAAAAATAATTGTATTTCAACAGATGGCTTCTGATGTGTAATTATCAACATATGTAACGTGCAGTTCTTGTGCGAGGCCTGGTTATCTGGCTCGTCCTAGCTGTTCGCGTGTATCATGCACTTTCCAGGTACCTGTAACTAGTAAGACTCAAAAGGCAGAGAACAATAAAAATGTCTATCTAAGAGCATAGCCACTTCAGACACTAATGGGCCTATGAGAGCCTTTGGCAGGCACATCTATCCAGCACTGAGAGCACCAAAACCGAGCACGGATGACAAGAATGGATTTAGCTGCCAGATACATTTTACAAGGCCATTCATTCTTGCAAACACCTAAGACTTGCAACATGGTTTCCAGCTGTGAAAAGTAATTAATTATAATAGAACACAAATAATAATCTGTCGCTCCTCACTCACGGTAATTTTCACTTTCTAAGACCCGTGTGTGCCCTGTTTGTGTGGTTACTGCAAATGATGTTTAATATTCAACTGCAAGATTTAGATGAACAAACAAAACAAACAAACAAAGAGTTTAACTGAAGGGGTGGTAGATGCTGATGTGTCATGCAGAGACAGCCCACGCCCATTCTGCTAGTACAAATATTAAGGTGCTTCTGCACAGGCTGCTGTGCAGGCAGGGGCAAGGCAAGGGAGCCCAGCCAGGCAGTGAGCGCTCCATGGTATTGCAGGGAGCAGTAACAAAAGCTATTTAGACCTTAGGTGTTTCAAAGAAAACTTTTCCTCTGAGCCCTAGGGCATTGAGTGAGTAGTTTTAGAGGTGCCCTCTAGTACCTGGTGCTGGCACAACACAAGACTTTACTTCAAGGGAAGGAAAAGTCCCTTTGCAGGCGCAGAGAGTCACCAGGAACTTGAAGAGCTCACCTGTGCCAGCCACAGCCGCTGCCTCTTGGTAATTATCTATCTGGTTTCTTCATAATGGCAGCTGGATCAAGAAACCCACAACTCACAGAAGTGCTAGAGAAGGAAAAAACAACGCCAACAAAAATCTCAACCCCCTCCAAACCTGCAGGAGGTGTTTATGAACGTGACACAAAAGACAACTTAAAGCCAAGAAAAGACAACTAAAGGCAAGATTTATGACTGCACCAGGGTAGGTCATGCAGTTACGAGCCTCAGGCGTTATGGTTCTGTGTAAAGAATATGGATCTGTCTGAGGAATATCATGAAAGTACAATAAAGCAAGAAAAAGAAACGAAACAAACACCAAATTGATCATCAAACATTACAGTCTGGATCTGTGCTCACTTCACCATGGCTGAACAACTCAGCATCTCACAGCAGGCTTATTGCCATGTTGCCTCCATAACAGAGCTGCACCAAATCTTCTGATTTTCAAAGTAGTTTTGCTCTGTTTTGTTTTAACAAACAGAAGAAGTTTATATGTTTCACTGAGCCAGGAGGCAGACTTTCCCTTTCTGATGAGATCCCTGTTGCTTCAGCTCTTCCTTTCACACTGATATCTAATCCAACAGTTTCTGGAAGCCCTGCTGTGAATCTACAATACTTTCTCTTTGGGCCCTTCCCTGTGTAATTTTTGATATTTTAGAAAAACTGAACTCAAATGCTTCTTCCCTCAGTCAGTGATGCATCTCCCTTGAATGCACACATGCTGTTGCAGAAAGTGTAGTCCTTAAGGGTTGCACTGAGATTTGGAGCACAATGGAATTAAAAAAATCAATCCCTCTGTAAAGAAAATGTGGGCAAAGTAAAAGGGATCAATCTGAATGGCACAGTGATTAGGAGTTGATCCAGAGAGACAACGGGGTCATGTGTGTGAAATAATCTATAGAAAAATAACAGTATAATAATTATCAGCGACACTTTTGGGAAAGTTGGTTTTAGAACTCAGGGCTGATATTTTCTTTTCTCTCTAAGCAGGCCTTTACCGAAACTTTGCAAATATGCATAGTAACTCCTGTTGTAGGCTGTTGTCTTCACTGGAGATTTCTCCAGGCAACTTCACATGAAGTGTCACCAGGAGCTTACCTGGCTTCACTTCTTTACAGTCCTTCGTGTTTTCAGATTAAACTTTGGAGTTCTTTTTGACAAGAACCTTTGGGGATGACTGCGTCTGTCTTTAGGACTGATTTTCAGTTCCATAATGTAAAATGAATCACCTTCATCGACCATGACTTCTAGGGGTACATAACACTTTGCAGTGGGCAGAGGGATAGAGACCACTGCTCCCATGCCACTATTTTCTGAGTATTTTGTTTCTCTCTGGTGTAATTCCTACTCTCTTAGTTTTGGCATCACAAGTGAATGTGATCCAAAGAAGATTTGCCTCCACTGTCTTTTTTAATAAGACTCATACACAGCTGCAGTAGGCTCATTTGCAGCTTTATTAAGGAATTCTCACTTTCCTGCTTTGCATTTAGCTTCTGCTTGGGGTGTGAACATCATCTATTTACTTGCTATGTAGTTTTATGAAATGAATGGTTACTCCAATCAACAGACCTACTTTGCCCCTGTATTTTTTAAATGTCAGAACTGCTATGCTCTTAGTCACGTCCTTTACTCTTACTATACACTATATCCTGTGCTTTTTTCCCTTTTCTTTTTACTCATCTGACATAACAATATGAATAAATCAGTTTCTTTAAAAAAATTGCTAGTAATTTGCAGGTTAATTATCCCTTTGCCTTTTCTTCAGATATCAAACTCCTCTCCTGAATGCATGACAGGGTATCAGGAAAATGTGGATGCCAGAGCGTAGCGATGACAACGCATCACATGTGTTGTAGTGTGCACATGGCACTGCCCTGCTCACCCCTTTTCTTGGTTTCCCTTCTCTTGCTTCTTAACTGAGGATAAATCTTTTTCTGCATCTTCAGAGTAAGTGGTGTCTTCTGATACTACTCAACACATTAATCCTGGGTTTTAGGATCCTGACACTGGACTAAACAAGTATTATTGCTTTTCCTCTGATAGAGGCAAAAAACATCCTTCCCTGCAGAAAACAGGGATATACTCTAAAACTAAGTTTCTCTGGCACATTGTCAGAGTGGTGACCACTGGATGGGGGCTTGCAGAGCTGATTAATTCCCAGTTACCCTTCCACAGCAGATGAGATGCAGATGAAGCACTGTTCCTTATTTAAAGCACATCCATTGCCTTCAGGGAACAGATCATGCTCTGCAGGTCTTTTAGCATTACACCATGTAAAACAAAACCTAGCTGAGTGTACCTACTGCACACATATGTTCCCTTTCTTTCAAGCCTGACGGTGCACTTCTGTGTGTTAATGTGCCATATAAATCAGTGTGATGACTGCTTTGTTTCTATGCTTACTAGAAATGTCCACTTCCTATGCACATTGCTCTGGACACTAGCAGTAGTTTTAGTGCTCATGGAAACACTTCTGCATCACCCAAGCCTGTAGCAGTGAAAGGTAGCTGGCTTAAGGGGTCTGTGCACATAAGATGACTGCAGAAGCCCTCTGCTCTGCTCTGTGAACAGTCCCTTTATTTCTCAGCCTTCAGAGTTGGTAGCCATCAAAGACTCAGTATAATAAATGTGAAAAAATCATTTTAGTATATTTATATTCTCATTAACATTAAAAAAAGGGGGAAAATCACTCCATTGCACTGGCTTCTTGTCTTCCTTCGCCTATATCATGACACAGCTCTTCTGCCTTTTTTACCCTATAGAAGTCAATTTGAGACATTGATATGAAGGTAGGGTAGTGTAAGCTGAAGGCCAGTTCAATTTCAGGTACCACACTTGATCCTTGATGCTAAGTTACTCATTTCCAGAATGTTACTGTCCCAGTAGAGCCCTGTCTGTCCACATCATGTCAGAAGGTGATGGGGCACTTTGGAGTGTCTGGTGCTGATCTGAGCTCTAGTGTCTGGGAGGAAGATTTCTGCTTATTCACCAACATTTCAGGTGCAAGTCCACTGTATAAAACCCCAAGACTGCTTAAAAAGCTGTCCTTTTCTTGGCTGTGGCAGCAGACTCTTACAGATAGCCAAATTACCACTCAGCTATGTAAAATTATGTACTTCTGCCTTGTAGCTCAAGTCGCTCATTTATCTAAAAATATAGCCTCATTTATTCTGTAAACCCCAATACTGAGCCAGACCAGGATGATATTTGTTTCTCAGCAATGATAGAGAAGAGTGCTTCCCTCCGTTCCAGCGTCAATTTAACCTGGCGAGCACCTGGAGCTTTGGCATGGTTAACTTAAAAAAGCTTTTCATAAAGCACAGCAATATGGAGAGAAGGTATTTCGCTATGTGTTATTATTAGCCTGGATCATACTTTTGTGAATCATGAAGGAAAATAGGAACACAGCTGGCTAAGCATTGCCCTTTAAATGTCAGGACAGTGTGTATGCATGTGTGTGTGTATATATATTTATCAAGATTTAAATTTTAATTCTCTGATGTTTTCTTCACACTGTGTATTTCAGATGAGGTTATTTATAATATGCTCAGCCCATGGTTAGTTGTCAGGAACTATTCCAGAACAAGTGGCTGAGCACTTAACTGTTTTGGGTTCTTTGAAGTATTTTTCTGGGTTTTGCTGTTTGCCTATCTCACATGTAAAATCAGCTAGACATTTTATATTGGGAAATTTATTCTCTGAAATATCTGCTTGGGATTCACCTCTGAGCTTTGTGTGTTGATAAAAAACTCCTGCCTGCTTGAGTACTTGATCTGAACTTTTTGCCAGCTTCCCTAACAGCTTCAAATATGTTATAGCTTCATAAGTTTAGGTTAGGATGGGTGACCATTTACCTTAGAGCTTTCATAAACTTCTGCTTGTGAAAGCTTCTGTCTTTCTATGCAACAGAGACTTTCCATGATGGCCGTTGGAGACACGATGCTCTTGGTGAGACTGCTGAGGTCTCTTGCACAATAGGATTTCCAGGTCTGCAATATGGGTGAAGAACAAATGCTGCAGATGGGCATACTCTGCAACCCCAGTCACCAGATCAAGGATTTTAGAACATCACAGACTCTGCATTCCCCACCAGCTACCATTACTAGCTGGCTAGACTGTCAGGCCAGCAGCTGGCCTTTTTCACAGTTTTCCATGGAGGAAAACTCCATTATCTTGTGCTGAAGAAAATTCTTTTCCTTAAGGTTGAGTACTTGATATCACTATTGGAAAAATGTCTTTGTGGTTCTTAATTTGATGCCTTAGCAGCTTGAAATCCTTTCTGGGATCTCTCACAGATCAAGAATAAATAGGCAGGTAGGTATTTTATGATGAAATTGTATGATTGCTTCCATGTACCACTAAAGAAATTTTTACTTCAGCTATACAGGAAAATCACAGAATCATTTAGATTGAAAGGGACATCCTGAGGTCATCTAGTCCAACCTGCTGGCTCAAGCAGCATCAGCTAGAGCAGGTTGCCCAGGACCGTGTCCAGATGGGTTATGAATATTGGATTTCTCCAGATGGAGACTCCAAAAGAAATGAAGAATTAAAACTAGAAGAAGCAAGTTAGACCAGAATCTAACTCCTTCCTTTTCTGTCAGATCTTCTACACTACAACATAAGAAAGAAAGAGAGAAGATTTCCTCATGGATTCATTTAGATTAAGTAATTTTCTTTGTTTCTGACTTACATTACTGCTGTTTATGAAAGTTATCTGTTTCAGTAGTGGAAGAAGTTGTTTTCTGTGTATAAATCTGTGTGGATGTTTAAGCATGTCAAGTGTTTCAGAATCCTTTGGGATGAAAGGTGGTATGTAAATGTAAAACACACTGTTATTGTTTATTATTTCTTTACACATGGTAAATGCTTCTGGGATGTTCTGTTTGTTGTAGTTGTTGTGATGGTGTTATGTGATCTGGCATTGCATCTTGTCACAGCACACAAAGATTTATTTCAGAAGAAATTTTTTTAACACCCATCCTTCAGTTTTCCGTTCACATAGTGTTTTACATTAATTGTATCTATCTAACTCTTTTTTTCCCCATTCTTATTTTGTGAGGCGCGTGGAACTAACATTCTCAGAGAAATTTGTCTTCTGTCTTTTGTCTCAGTTTTACCCAGTGTTATGCTGAAAAAATTGGCTGGTGATTCCAAATATTAGACTTTTGCTGCATTTTGCTTGGGGATCCACACTGATGCACTAGTTTCTTGCAAAGAGAAGGAATGAAAGAAACAATAGACATTTTTACCTGGGAAGGAGTAAACATGTCGGGATATCTTCTGGGCTTTGTCATCCCTGGTGCACATTAAGCAGTCAGACCCCATGCCTGCACGCATGTGCTACAGAGGAAGCCTCACCCGTGCTGGTTTGTATTCTCATCCCACCTGTAGACTACTGCTATTCTCCTCATTTTCTACAAAAGCAGAGAAAGTTCTCCCACTTGCTCAGCCTTGCCTATCATCTGAGTAAAGCAGTCAGTGGGCTAAATTACCAATGTACTCTTTTTATTTTTGCCATAAGATTCCCTTCTCTCTTAAGTCCATTTTCGGTGTTTCACATGTTATTTTTAAAATACTTAGAGAACTACTGTTTATCTATCTACCCAATAGTGCCTGTCCACCGCCCCTTGCAGCAGATGTATCATGCCTGGAAGCCCACAGCACTAAATGGTTAGGCACTCTGCCGGGGCTTGCTCTGACAATGAAATTTTGTGCCCACTTCTATAGAAAGCAATGAGGTACTTGGCTTTCTCATCCCATACCAGGGGCAGTGGAGAAAAGGAATAAGAATTCCAAGACATTTTAAGATATGATCATAAATGAGTTGCAAGGGTAGAATAGTCTTTTGGTTGAAAACTACATTTTTGATGATTCCTAGAACTACAGACAAAAGCCATCTTCTGATTTTTCCTTCCTTCAATGAGCTTTAAGCTTCTGCTTATTTTAAAAGCACTATGAAAATCCATTTTCTTAGGGATCTTTCTCCTGCAATTTTCAAAGAAATCAGATAAGGTAGAAAATTTATTCTCTCCCAAGCAGAGATGTTCAGATTTTGCAAAAATATAAATATCAGGATAGAACCAGCTTTACGTTTGGTGGACTGGTGACATTTACAAAAAAAAACAGTAATGCAAGAAGGGATTGAAGGTGAATTGTTACTATTTCACAGTGTATACATGGGGGTTGCGGTAGGCTTTTTATTTCTTTTTCAAGCATTATTGTTATTCCAGTTTGGAGACGAACTGTGAAGTTTGGGAAGAAATTGGTTCACAAGAGACGTTCTCCATATGGGTATGAGACCTACTGATATAGAAAAAAACAAATCTATATTGGAAAGAAATAAATCTTTGGAGGAAAGAATACTACGTGCAGAGCACGTAAACACCTCTTGTAAAACTTCCAAAATAGAATTTTTTTGCTACATTCCTTTGAATAGGCTGCGGTTTGTGGAACTTGTCAGAAGTTTTCTGCAGAAGTTTCTCCGTCAGAAAATGCTGTTTTGCTGAATTCAGAACACTCCCTGATAATTTGTTGTTCTACAACATTTGATTTCATAAACAGTTCATAGGAATCATTCAGAAATTGCAAGACTGTGACTTTTTTTTTTAGAAGGGAACACCAAATTTTTATTTTTAAAATGTAATTTTGATTATATTAGTATTAATCGTGCAAGTATAAAATAATTTAATTTGTTTAGATTTTGTTCAGAAAGCTCAGATTTCCAATAAAACGGGAAATATCATTCATATACAGGTCAGGAGCACCCTAACTGTTTTTCTCTTTAAGAGGAATATTTTTATCCACCAGACATGACATTTAAGTTGACAATATTAAATGCATCAATCTTACTTAAAAATCAAATGTAAAACTATCACTTTTTAACACGGCCTTTTGGATCATGCAGCAGTGTTAGCCATCTGTTGGGGAGTTCTTTAAAATATTTAAGGAAAAGTTTCCCCATCAGATGAAGGGCAGTAATGACAAATTATCTCAGTCTCAGTGTGAATATAGTCTTCAGGAGAATTTAGGTGCCAAAACGCTATTTTCAGTAGCTGAGCCCTGTGCAACTACATGATGAAATTTCCTGAATCTGCATTTTCCAGAGAAAGGAGATGCCTTTATTTCCTCTTGTGAAGAACATCCTAGAAACATTACTCAACTGAGGTGTTACCATTCCCGTAGTGAATTTTCATGACATATCACACAGGTGTCATTATTATGGCAGGAGATTCTGCATCTATGATTTACATACATATCTGATGGTTACAGTTCTGCTGAAAAAATATATGCATGAAAATGAGGCCTGAAAATTGAAAATGGGTACTGGTGTGTTGGGATGGGTTGTAGCAAGTCTTATATATGCTGTCCTTTAAGGGTGTTTACAGATCAAAACCACTTGTGACACCCTTATAGCTCATTATCAAATGTACTCCAGTGGAGTTGGTCTACATGGACTGATGGAAAGAATAAATGGAGATCTGTGATCAGAATAAAGTGATTTTATCTGTGTAAGGGCAGCATTTGCCCCTTATCTATAAGATAAGGGAAAAAGGAAAATGCTGAGTGCCATCCAGGAAGGGTCTTCCCTGGGAGGTGTGAACTGTGGTATCACCAGAGCAACAGTCTGGAACAGGCAACTCAAGAGCTCTTTGAAGTACTCATTGGAAGTCCTGGAAATCTTCAAGCACAGGAGTTAATGAGGATATGGGTCAGGTGCTGTGTTCCCAATTCTTCCTACAAATACTGCTCAGGGCAGTACTCTTTATGTCACACACATTATAAAAAATAAATATGCGTGTCCATGCCTCCTTAGGCTCTGATAAAGAACATGAAAGTCACGGTGGAGAATGTATTATGAGATTGAAAGAGTACTTAACGATGGACATTTACTAAAATTATACTTTTGAAGGGTGTTTTTCTTGTCATTCTATTCACACACACTGGCATAGACTCTGGAATTTTGAACAGAGGCATGATTATTTCAGCACTAGAGCTGTTTGTGAATACTGAGGGGAATCCATTTATTTTTGGTTAAACTTACCCAAAAAGGAGTGGAGTGCTCTGTAGTGCCAGATCAGTCTGTCACAGTCCAATCTGAGCTTGCGTTCAAGGGGAATCCTCCAACACTGGATGTAAACAACATTTGCCACTTTGCTATGATTACTACACAAAAATTCAGGTCAGTTACTCTGTAGCTCCTTGAGGCCACAGCTCTCTTTATTGCCAGCCAATGAACTAGTTAAGGCTTATTAATGTGTTTATATTGGTTGTTAGTGTCATTCTGATTTGCCCTCTGTGCAAATTAGTTCAAGACCTGTGAAGTCTGATCTCTTTGAGGGAAGGTTGTGACAAAAAACAGAATCCACCTACCCATGTGAAAAGCTTGAAAAATGTGGTATTCCGAATTTGCTTTTGTAAGGTATTACGTATACTAAATAATCTAGGGTCTTGTGAGTAAAAAGCACCCTGTCATTTCCATCAGCTTCATGCTTTATAAATAAGTTTGAGAATGAGAAAAAGCAGGAGAAACTACATAGCCTTTTTATCTTGATTAATAAAAACCCTCTCAAACTGAAAAACTCCATCCCTTGATCCTCATCCTAAACCATCTTCTTATTCTGCTTTTAAAATTTTATACTCCCTTTCATAGTGGAAAATAATGGTATTGAAAATTTGTAAGGAAATTCTCTTTAAAAAGAAAGGGACACATAGTCACCTATCTGGAATCACTGCTGAACAGATAATTACACATTCTTCTTATAAGGGCTTGGCTGCAGAAACATTTAAAGGGAATTAGCATTTTAAACACAGTTTTATTCTGACTTTTATACTACAGACTGTTAAGGAACTTCAGTTAAATACCATGATGGAAGATAGCTATGCAAATTGCCTTAAAATCTAAAGAACTGATATCAATATTTATTAAAAATACATTGTTGATGCTGTCAGTGTAACAGGACTTCCAGTTCGTATTGCAGCTCAAAGGTGAACTCAAGCTAAATAGATTAGTAACTTGCAGTATGGTAAGAAATGCTAACCCCCACAAATTTCTTAACGATGACACAACTTGATGGCAAGACTAGATACAAACACCAATGCAGGGGAGGAGCCTCGTGCACTAAAGTGCTACTGAAATATTTAAAACTGGAAAATCCAACCTTTTGCAAATATTTTCGTCATGTTTCTCCACTCATCACTTACATGACAATGCCTATTCCTGGGCTGTCTCTGGGCAGCGATAATGCATTCTGAAATCTGTTCCAGCTTCTGAGTCTGGCACCTAGGACCTTTTCATAAGTGATCAAGATCAATGATGATAATTTGACTGTCTTCCTGTTTGTGCTGGTTTTGCCTGGGTAGAGTGAATTTTCCTCATAGCAGCTGGTATGCGGCTGTGTTTTGGATTTGTGCTGAAAACAGTGTTGATAATTCAGGGATGTTTTTGTTATTGCTGAGCAGTGCTTACACAGAGCCAAGGCCTTTTCTGCTCCTCACACCACCCCACCAGTGAGTTGGCTGGGGGTGCACAAGAAGTTGGGAGGGGACACAGCTGGGACAGCTGACTGCAACTGACCAAAGGGATATTCCATATCATACGACATCATGCTCAGCATATAAAAATGGAGGGAAGGTTAGCGGAGGAGGCTGCTACTCGGGGACTGGATGGGCATTGATCGGTTGGTGGTGAGCAATTGTTTTCATTTGCATCACTTATCTTGCTTGGTTTTTATTTCTCTGTTACTTTAATTTTGATTACAATATTATTATTATCATTATCATTATATTTTATTTCAATTATTAAACTGTTCTTATTTCAAACCATGAGTTTTCTCACTTTTACCCTTCCAATTCTCTTCTCCCCCAGCTGGTGGAGAGTGAGCAAGCGGCTGCATGGGGCTTATTTGCTAGCTGGGATTAAACCACGATACTGTTGTGTTAAGATCTCAGCCTAGAGGATCATTAACTTTTTGAAGCTGAATGCTGCCTGACTTTTTTTTGTCACTTGAAATTACTATTAGGATCTGCTTAGTCTCTCCACTATCAGCTTCAATAAGATCAACTTTGTTCCGGTTATGAAAGCCCAAATTAGAAATCTCAGTGCTCTGAGTCTGAAAACTCTGGGAGAGAAACCTGCTAATAGCACAATTGGAAAGCAGAACTTATCAGTTAAACAACTGTTTTACTTGTTTCATTTGCTCCTATGAATGTAATAATGCTGAAAAAAGTACACTATAATAATTGATTTTTATTGTTTGTTTTCCCGACAGTTTCACAAAGTAGAAATTTTTCATTCATAGCACATTTATTAGTGAAGACTTGAAACTTTGTGCAACTGGTATATAATTGGCTGTTCGCCTTTTGCCTAAAAAATCATCTTGCCACCTTTTCTATGAAATCACGTCTCAGCATCAATCTGACACAAAATTTGAGATGCTCACTCCCATTTAGAGTGCTCTAATTCCCAAACTGCAGGAGCACATGCAGTCAGCACGGACTTGGGGCATCACACAGAGTTCCTGTCTCAGGCGAAGAAGAGCAAAGACAGTGAGGCAGGACCATGAAACTAGTGACTGGTGCAACTGAGATCTCTATCAGGCAAAGAAACAAAGTTGATGAAGTCTTTTGGGGTTTTGATCCTTCTTTTTCTGGAACTCAGCTATCAAGGTTTTGGTGCAGCAAAACCTGCTACATTTCCCTATCATGTTTCCCCTAGTATATGTTCATGACTATATAAAATGACATACAGATCAGTGCATGGATGTAATGATGCATTTGGTGTTCAGGATTATCACATTGCTGATACTGGATGACTGAGGAGGGACAGAAAATCTATCTGCTGCTTTTTTTTTTTATGAAAACACTTTCGATAATTATGTTTATAGACTTACTGAGCCTCCCAGGAGCATCACAAAGACTAGATTAGGAGAGGATGAAAATGGTTTCTTATATTTCCCTGTACTCACATTTATTTTTAATGTTGCACGATTGCAAGTATCTGGAGCTTTTCATTGTTAGCAGTGGACACAGATGATCTGGGGTAGCCGCTGGCATTGGTAGACCTAGTTTGCTTCCCAAATTGCTCACAACTTAAATAGATTACAGAAAGGAAGCACTGTTATTCTGATTTTGAATATGGAGAGTTGAGGCATGTTGCAATTATATAATTTATCAAAGTAGCTCTGTGGTAGAGACAGGAATGTTAAAAGTCCCAGTCACAAGAATTTCATTAGTAGGTTAATTACACAGATGTGTAAATAAAAAAATTCCTTCATAGATTCATCAGCTAACTTAGGACTTTCTGAATTTTGAGAATTTATATTTTAAGAGCTACTGAAATGCAGCTGCCTGTTTAAGAAGAAAACCTGGGCCTCAGGAACCTTCTGATTTTGAATTCCAGCCCTGATTTCCAACTCCTAGTTGTTTCTTTTCTTCTTCCAGATCTTCGCTTATGCTTTGTATTTGCCTCACAGCAATTCTGGGGATGGGAGGAAGGGGAAATGTCATAGAAGTTACTTATGCTAATGTGCTTTCTGCCGTATGTTTAAGAAAAATCTCCTATGCAATGTTCTCTGTGGAACACTCTTCTTGAATATTTTGCAGTGGATTTTTAAAATGCATATATGGTGCTAAAGTCAGTCTAATCCTTCCAGCAGGCCTATGGAAATGGATAGTTTCTTCCTACAGGAATACATTTACAATATTTAAAGTTATACTTTATCTAGTGACACATCTCAAAGCTGAGACCTTGGAAATCTTTATTGTATATGCATGACTAGTGGCAAAGGAGGATGACAGATATTCAGTTTATGAGACTGTTAAACCTTCTTCCTTGATTTTCCCTCTGGTAAACATGTCAGAATTTCTAAGCAGTTTGCAATGGTTCCAAACTAAATCTCTTAAAGCACAACATGGTCCAAGTGCTTGTCCAGTCACAGCATTTGTGGAGCATATCAGTACTTATGCTGGATTAGTTTGGAAGCTTTTCCAAAACTGGCGGTCTTTGTAAAAATCCTTTATAGATACACTTCTAATCAACCTCTTCCTAGAAAATACAGAATAAATCCTGAGCATCCGTCGGTTTTACCTGTATGTCTGAATGAAACATGACATTAATATTTGTGTCTCTTGATACATAATGAATTCCAGCCCCTTTCACAGTGAGAGTTAAACACAAAAATCCCCATCCATAGTCCATTCCAGTCAAAAGAAAGGGAGTAACAAAAAAAGTGGGAATGGGAAGGTAGCTTGAGTTTCATCAACATGTAATATTATCCAATAATATTAAACGTATTTTGTATTTCTGACAGTTTCTATGCAATTCTTCATTGATGTTGTTGTAATATTGTTATTATTTATATCTCTAACTCTTTCCCAGGTGTATGTGTTTCTAGTGACATGATCCCATTTGATGTCTTAAATAAAGGGTTTATGAGTGTATGAACAAATGGATAACAAGTTAACTTGTTTGGCTGTTTCAGGTTATATTCAACTGTAATTTTGCCCTTATACCATTTTCTTAGTATGTACTGAACCTTGGCGAATAACTGCTGTCTGAAGGTGACAGGAGGTATCAAGCTAAAGCTTGAAGGAGTGACCCATATTGTCTTTTTTTCCTAATATCCAGTGCTTCTTCCTATCCAAAACCCAGTCTCTAACCCTAAGCTACATCCTATCGCATGTCATTTCACAACAGGCAATCTGTCCTAAAATCATTACAAGTCATCCCAGCCTATGCCTTCTCTCCTTTTCTGCATTCACCCTTGGCGGATCTGTGTTCAAAGCAACAGTTCATACATACCTCAACTCTCTTCAGACACTCCTCCTTGTTGCTGTTGACCTGTACCCCACCTTCTCATCACTCCATTTTTTGGAGTCCATCGAGTTTACAAAAGAGGTATAATTAGATCCATGGCTAGAAAAAAATAAATTGCCCAAATTTTTTAGACATAGTCCAATGATAAACCTTTAAGGATATAGTGAATACCGATATTCATAAGAATCACTGTTTTTTGTTTTTTACTTCCTGAGGTCCACCGATTTTTTCAAAAGGAGATGTTTATGTTTACCATTAGGTTACAGCTTCTGAAAGAAAAGAAGCAAAAAGATTTAAATAGTAGAGTACCCAGGAAAGCAAAATGAGCATATTTTTTTTTGGAGGCGATTACTTATTTCTTGAGGAGAGCTGAGGATCTGAGGAATTTTGTAAACAGCAAGAATTAAAGTTATGAATGGCAACACATTGAGGGGAAAGATCTGGGGTAGGGCACTCCAGAACTACACAGCATGAAAAAATGAGTTCTGGGGGCAGCTGGAGCTAATTGCCTGATTTCCTTTCATAGTCTCTGGTGGTCCTTGATGCTTCGAAACTTGTAGATTGAAGGTTAGGAGAGGGAAGGGACAAAACTGTGATTATGTTTTGTGCACCATGAAAAATAAAACTCTTGCTGAGGTTGGTGGTTGTGATGGGATCATGTAAGGTTCTGTGGAATCTTTCCAACCAGAGAGGATAGCAGCAGCTTTAAGAAGAGAGTGGAAGAAAGGTCTGGGTCTATTGGTGTATTATAAGTAGACCCTCACAATAAAATGATCAATGGCATAGACTAATGGCCTAGCATTACTATTCCCTTCAGGAACAGGCTTTTAGTGCAGTCTGGAGATCACAAGATGAATGAAGGTTTGATTAGAGTCAGGTTTGGGAAAAGAAAGAGTTGAAACTTATCTGAGGTGGTTTGGGGGGTGTGTGTGGTACAATCCAGAAGGATAAGGGTACTGGAAAGAGCATTAACATTGATATTCCTTTGTTTTTTTGATTACTCCAAGGCGACTGTGCAGCTTTTTAAATACCACAGCTTAGGAGTTAATAAGGGTTAATGTTTCAATAGGAAGGGTTAGGGCTGGATTGGAGGAAATGTCAATAGTCTTTTGTGGTAGTATTGGGTATTACCCAGGAGTTAAGCTGAATATAGCTGCTAATGAGAACACAGGATGGGGGGATGTCTTGTTTTTGTGACAACTTCAGGGGTTCATGGAATATTTTTAACATATAGGTTTTTGAATAAGAAAAGGAATAGGATAAATGATATAATATGTTTATATTTTATATAAGGAAAGTAATATTCATGCTTGTGTCTTTTGGAGATAATGGCTTATCTTCGGTTACTTTTAGCTGACTAAGCAGCACAGTTGGGTTAGGGTTCGAGTTATGGGATGAGGGACATAAGTGCTATATTTATGGTTATATATTGCAGACGGTGCTTTCATAAGAACCGCTTCCTTATAATTATCTTTTTCTTTCGAGTTATACCTGGTGATTGCAAAATAGCTGTAGCAAGGTTAGTGTTAATTTTTAAAAAGTGAGACTAGATCACTATTGTACTGACTTCAGACCTTCAAAATAAAACAATTTCAAATTGCTTAGCGAATGGATCATAGTTCTTTTAATTCTTAACAGTGACTGAGGAATAATGAAATCTAGAGCTAAGGTTAAGGTTAGTATTAGGGATCAGAAAATGAAGAATAGATATAATTTTTGCGGTACTGTTTCTAGACTGCAGAAATAAAACATTTATATAAACCAAGTGGCTCACTATTGTTTCTCCAACTTAATGATATGGCTGGAAAATAAGCAACGAACAGGTTTAGAATTAGGGCTATGGTTAGTATCAAACAAATGAACATGGAAATATTCAAAATTTGTATGGTGGACTGTACATAGAAGAAAAGAAAACCAGTTCTGCTTTTACATGAGGCTTATAATATTGTTATATCCTTTGATTTCACAGTCTGACAGTCTTTTTTTAACAGTGTCACCTTTAACAGTCAGCTTTACCAGTGTTAAAGATAGGTTTAAGGTTGAGAAAATAGTGGAGACAAAACTATCCTTGCATTGTGTGTAGACCACTAATGTAAAATGTGGGCTTGAATTGTACGGGTGGAAGTTATTTTTTTCTGTCTCAGGTCTGGTTACCATTTCTGGGACTTTTATGAACAGAGCTTGTGTTACAGTTAGATTTTTAGTCAGCTTTAGGGATGGTCTAGCTTTAGGTATTCCGTAGATGAGCAAATGAAAAGTAACAGGATTTTTAAAAAGGGACCATGGTTACTTCTTTCAGTCTCTGAGCAGCTGACAGAACAGAGTTGCAGAGCAGAATAAGGGAGAGGGAAGAAAAGAATTGCATTATTTATGGTACAGAAATGCAAAAGTAATTTTAAGATGCTTGTACCAATCATTTCCACTTTTATTTTATACATGACCATCAATTATGGTACTACTGAAACTCATCTTAAGTATAGGGTTAAAAAAGGAGGGCAAGAAGAGGTTTATTTATTATATTATTTTTAATAAATTGCCAAAATAAAATTAGTGCTGATAAGTGACTTATGTTTATTTTTGTTATTTCTAGAAGAGTTTGTCAACAGTGACCAAAGCAAGGTTAGACTAAAGGCTGGGATCAATGTTAAGCACATGAGAAAAAGAAATACATGAGAACCAGCTTCCTCCATTTTCCTATCCACTCAGATCAGAAGAGTTGTGATGTTTTTACAGATCTGCTTATAAAGGACTAAAAGCTCACACAAGAGTTTAAGCAGGATTCTTACTCTTATGCCTTAATTGAAACTTAATTATGTCTTCTCATATCCATCTACAGGCCTCTCTAAAAAAATGACTTTGTAGCTCTTGATTCTTGAACTGAAGTTCACAGGACTCTCCTGGCCTTAAGAGGTTCTGGAGCAAGCTGAAATTGCAATAAGTTCTTTAACTTGTCTTATAAATACCATTACAACTCCTATAAATAAAATTAGTATGTTCATTGATCCTACTGTTTTAAGGGCAGCTGTTATACTAGTTGTGATAAGATGACAGATACTGTCTCACTCGGAGAAATTACATTAAGTATGGGATTCAATGTACATTAAGACATTTACGTTTGGGTATCTGAGAAGTGTAATTCAGTTAGTGTGTGCATGCTGTCTGAACTCTTGCTACAGTCAGTGGAGATGCAGAGAGTCTGGTTGGTGGAGTCCCACAGGTATTCAGCTGACCCACCAACATGTGCTTCATTAGAGTGACCCAAATCACTCCCGAGGCACCTTGACTGGAATGGCTTGTTTCACTTTCCTAAAAATAGAAATTACCCATCATTTGAGATAAGGTAAGGCATTTTGCCTGGTTGGAGGCCACGGGTCTCCCACAGACCCTGTGTCATATCTTCCCATCTCACCTGTAGGTCTTGGCTACTCTTTAGCATTAGAAATGGCACCAGATGCCTGTATTTAGGGAGTTGACTTTCAGCTTAGCTCTGCATTGATTAAACAGGGAGACTGGACACTTAGTCCATATATAGGCAGCCATATACAAACACCTACGTTTAAGTGTCCTAATCTGGAACTCAGCCCCACACAAAGAAGAAGAGTTGGTTGCACGGACAGAAGAGTGGACTGCTGTTCTGGAGGTTGTAGGTTATCTGGCTTCCAGCTGCCGTACTGTGCAGGCCCAGTTTCATCTCTCTCAGAAGGAGACAGGTGCATCAGGTACCTTATCACATCAGGAATACCTCCAGACACTTGTGTGTTAGGCAACTGAAGTATGACATAAGCATCAGACAGTTTTTGATGGTCATCTTCGAGATAAAGCTCTTAGGATTTTGCTGCCTTGCCACAAATATTTCTGTATTCTAACAGAATTACTGTGCTCATTAAGACTGGGAGTATGTTTGAGTAATTTAAAGGTATAAAACCCATTACATAGTTGTAATAATTATCCCCCCAAAAAGTATTGCACTATAGGTAATCTGGAATTGTTTACATCCTAAAGGAATCCAAAAGTATCGTAGTACGAAAATACACAAGTAAGGCATCTACCCTAACTACCATACTTTCGGCCTGTTTTCAGTAAAACTTCCAAAGTTTCCCATCAGCTGGCAAAAGGATATACTTTGTGAGATAGATGCAAGCACCCCTGAAAAATCATCAAATCATAGAACAATTTTGGTTGCAAGAGACCTCAGGAGGTCATTGACTCCAACCCCATGCTCAAAGAAGGGCTAACTTCAAAAAAAAGCAGTGTGAACTTAAAATGTGGTGAGCAGGTTCAGAAATATGCTGAAGGACTCAGCAGGGACTATCAGGTGTTTTCTCAGGAGAAAAAAAAGTCCAGTCCTTTCTCTTGGGTGGAGGCAATAAGACAGGTAGCAGAGGGAGATAGCTAAACAAGTACAGGGCCCATGTTTACAGAGACAGATCCTGCCCCTTTGAAGCACTGGGGATTTTTCACTTTTTAATTAACTTTTTTCTTTAATTAGAAAAAGAGTGGACCCTTAGTTAAAGAGTGCTCTTTCAGGACTGGGCAGCTTGGGAGCTGCTGGGATATTTAAGGTTGCAATTGACAGCTGTGATCTTACAGATATTTTTTAATAAAATATGTGTTATTGTAACTTTTTTAGTATCCCCATGGCATGAACTATCAGCAGAAATAAGTGAGAGTATTTTTAGCTGTATTTTTTTTCCTGGACCAGAGGGTATTGATGGCTTCAGAAAGACGGAATAAACCAATTTATTTAGTGTTGTGAAGTTAGTCAACATTTGTTTGAGCCTTTTGATATAGAAATAAAAGATTCATGTAAACATGAACTTTCCAAAAGCTTAAGGCAGTAAAACACACCCACCCAAATATGCACACATTTAAGGTTATTTTCAGAGACCGTTTTTCTTTTAGCTGCCACTGTGCTAGATTATATGTACCTGTGGAGATTTACAAGAATGTGTTGTGCTTCTCCCATGTAATGTCTATTACTATATCCGGCAGCCAGGAATAAAAGCAATAGGCAAACCTCTTTTGCTCTCTGCTTTTCATTCTGGCCACAAAGAAGGAAACAGAAATAGCTTAACAGAAGATAAAAAGATTCTTTAATTTTCTACTGACCTATTGTCTATCTGTTTTAAATACTTGCCAACAGGGAAATTACTGAAATTAAACACATAAAAAACAGTTGCTAGTGCATTATCCCTCTTTATCAAAATGTTAATTTGCCATCCTAAAAAAATATTTGCATTTTAATCTTTCACACAGTTAATACATCAAAATCTTTAATGCCAGGTGGAGACCAAAATGAATATCAGATTATCAAAGGATTATTCACCAACTCAAGAAAAGATTTTTCAACATTCACATATAAACAAATAAATGCACCTAATGTCATCCTTACTTTAGTAGACCACTGAAGTCCAGTTTTGGAGGAATATACTATTCTGTATAAACAGGAGTACTATAGCTCTGTCTCTAATATCTGGCAAAGGATCATCGTCAGTATTGTGGTCTAACATTAATAAAGTTCTGGATCTGCATTTGGCATGGGTACACTCAGGGCATAAGAAAACTTCGGGGCTGTAAAGATTCAAACCAATATGGGCTTGTATTATGCAAGCGTAGGACCTGTGAGCTTTCAGATATGTGACGATATTTATATAAAGTTTTAGCATGATATAGTCTGTAACTGCCATGCCAATTACAAGTTGTTGAATCCTACTAAGGACAGTGAATTATAGTCCTGATAGAGAGTAACCTGAAATTATGACCACCTGAGAGCTGTTCAGTGTGAAAGGTCTCTGTCTCATTTAAATGGGACATAATTCTTTGCTGCTGGCACTATGTTGTGGTTTTGCTGGCATTTTCTGAGAAGACTGAAGACACTGGTGGTTAAGCTAGCCTCTGTGGGTTTAGGATAAAGTGCATTGCTGGGAACAGTATCAAAACTTCGACTCCTGCTCCCTGGCTTGATCTCTGAAGAAAGCAACACTCCACTCCATTGGACTGAGATCCCAAACTAAGTTTAGTTCAAACCATCTTTAGATTTTTTTTTGAAGATAATAATGAGTCTTGCCCAAATGCAGAAAAGTGAGAATTTTTTCTAGCTTTCAGATTCTCTTATCTTCTTTTGTGCTTTTTATTGTTCCTAAAATGTAACTTTTGAAGTTATCCAGTATTTGAGCATGGCATTGATATAGATTACCTCCTGAGGTCTATTGCAACCAAGGTGTGTAGTACTCTTCCCTAAAAAAATGCTAGAAAACTACACAGGACACACAGATAAGCCATGACTTGCATCAGACACAGCATCTTTCTGTAGCAGTACCTGAAAGCCAGTGATGTCTAAAATGGCACTGGACACCTCTGTGTAGATATCTGAACCATGCACTTAATGGCTTGTATTGTCCCTTAGTTGTTATATTTCTTTCCTAGCCAAAGACCATTATGCAATGAAGCCTAAAAAGGTATTTTTGAGCTTTTCCCACTGACCAGTTTTGGACCAGCCCTCTATTTTCCATTGCATTGTGCAGAGATGTTGAACCCCTTTATAGGTTTTCATGACCTTTCAGCTTCTGAGTGTCCAAGCTAACAGGAGAAAGAGATTATCCAATAAATTTCAAAATATCTTGTTTTCCACAGGAGCTGGATTTCACCTTACTCTGTAAAGAAATAGGATAGCTCACGATATTACTCTGATTCGGTATCTCTGTCTGAGCTTGAATAATTCTGCAGGTCACACAATAACAGCTGCTGTGGAAATCAAACAGAATCAGTCTTTTTCCGAAGTTAGACAAGGTTAGTGAATGTCCATGCCAGGCAACAATACATTCTTCTTGGCTCCAGCCTGCTCAGCCAAAATAACATAGTGCTTTGGAGCATGTCAATACAGCTGTGCTTCAGTGTATGCTAATGGCTTTTCCTCCTACTCTTCTCCTTCCCATTCCCTTGGAACAGAGCAGCATCTGTAGGAGGGTAAGGAGCAGAGGTGAAAAAACTTAAATGAGACAAAGCTAATGTGCTTCAGAGCTTCTGCTTGCCTTCAGATTTGCTGAAGGAAAGGAGTGCCGTGGGAAAGAAATGCAAGCAGTGAAAACGGAATAGCTGAGGAGATGAGTGTCACGGTTTAAAGCTGGGCCAGCTATTAACCAGGTGGCAGATGCTCTCTGTTAACCCTCTCCGCCCCCCCCCCAAGGGAAAGGGAAAGGGAAAAGGGAGAGAGACTTATGGGTTGGAAAGTTAAAACAGTTTTAATAAACTATAATAATGAAAAAGAATATAATAACAATAATAATAGAAATAACCAAATATATACAAATATGTACAAAACCAAGATCAAGAGCTTGGAAATCCTCCTCAGGCAGAGTTGTTCCCCCCAGCACAGGCAGAGGAGAAAATGCAGTAGCTCCACCCAGCACAGGCAGAGAGGAAAATGCAGTAGCTCCCCTGCCATCACACCTGCAGGCTTTTAACTGGAGATTTGGCAAAGCTGGTACCAATCAGTGGGAGACAGGAGGGCCCCTCCCTCCTGGGCCCCACCTCCAGGAGGCAGTGGGTTAGTGATAAACAGGAAAGTGAGAATGACATGTATGGGATGGAATACCTCGTTGGTCAATCTTGGGTCACCTGCCCTGTCTGCTCCCCCCTGCAGCTGTGACCCCCCTTCGGCTCTTCACTCGTAAGCAGTGAGGAATTTAGCAGTGACCTTGGTTTCTCTAAGACTAATTGGCCTGGTTTGGGCCAAACCAGGACAATGAGAGGAAATAATTTTAAGGAAGCTGGAATCAGGGAGCTGTAAAGAGCATATACACCAGGTTGCAGAGGGGTAGAGTAGTCTGGAAAGAAAATAGAAAAGGTCCAGTGAGTGGTGCGTGGTGATGTAAACCATGAACTCCAACACTGACTTCTCTGGGCAGATTGGCGTATGTCCCTTGAAAGTCTCCTCTTAGCTATTACTTTGGCTCACTGATCAAATTTCATATAACAATACAGGGCAGCACATCATGAAATCAAAGCACAGGCCTGGAATCAGGGGACTTAGCCTTCTAAGGCAAGATAAATGGCCGTACAGACATACCCAAGTTGCAAAAAGCAGTAAAGCCATTAATAGCTATAAATTCCAGTCAGGATAACAGTTATTGTTCCTAAGCTGGGCTAATAAGGTCAGGGCAAACTCCACGCAAACCAGGGCATGCTACTTGTGGTACCTAGTGAGACAATCTCTACACAGTACTTCTGCCACATAGAGTCTAAGGTTATCCCTATTCTGGGGGTATAAAGCAGACTTATAGACATGGAGTCAAGAGCACTTAAATGTAGACATCAATGTGCAGGAGTCTACATGTGCTACCAGTGCTTGAGCTTCCATTACAGGCAGTGGAGAGGTAGCATGGGATGAAGCTTCTTAAACCCAGTCATGTCTGTTATTTGCAAAGTCATAGGGTATCCTGCTAACATAAGTTTGTCAGTGCTATAGGGGACTGGCAGCTATGGCAGAAGATTTAAGGAAGAGCTGTATCCTTTGGGAGAACAGCTGGAGGCCAGGTGGCATATCCTGATGGCACTAGATGCCTATATTTAGACAACTGAATCAAGCATTCCTCCCATTGACAGATTCCACCAACGAAGCTGAGTTGTCAGCAGGTATCTGCTTTAGAGAGAGGTCTTTGGGTTCTCCTGACTAGAATGATTTGGGGCTTGCATCAGTTGGTCACACATGGATTTTTGGTGCCATTTGTGAGGCCCTAAAAATATTTGGACAGAAGGTTAAGGCCATATTTCTGTCCAGCCATCTTTCTGACCAGATATCTTTCTTTCTGATTATCTGTATGTGTAACAATTGTCTAAGTGTTATACCTGCTGAGGAAGGATAAGCATTATAAAGGGACAAACTGGCAGAGTCATGATTACATCTGACTCTTTTGATAAAGGTCACGAGTCAATTTTAAGAGAAGTTCAGCATGTAACCTCATGGAATAGATAACTCCCTTTTGTTTGATTATAAGAGTATAAAACTGTAGAGGAGTTTGATTTGGTCCTAAAGCATGAAGTTCAAATAGAGTTCACTTTAATATGCTGAAAAATAGGGATATATTTTTCTTCCTCCTTTACAATCAGAGCCAAGTTTCTAAGTATTCTGATTCAAAGCTTTCACATGTGATGAACTGCTTTAGCAGGGCAAAGAGATATCTGAGATGGTTCTGGTTGACATAAATATTTAGAGATAAATCAACCGCAGATGTTCCCCTTTAGGGGAAAAGGATCATTGGCACTAATTCTATTCATTTATCCAAAACAAGCTCAGTGGTGTAGATTCAACAGTCCCACCCCTTACCCTATGCTTTGAAATATCTCCAGATTATTTTGCTTATCTTCTTCCTTTCCTATGCATTTTGGTTTATACCAACATGGATGTTACCACCTGTGAAAAGGACTTCTGTATTGGTAGTCCTGGGACAGATTTCCCTCCCACTTCTTAATTTCATCTGATCTGGGTGGTCAGGAAGGGAAGAATTAAAGAAAAAGAGGCATGCTGCATTTATTTGATGGCATTTCAAGGCAAAATATCAGCGTAGTAGGGAGAGCAAAGACTGGGAAGAGAAGCTTCCTCCTTGCGTGTTCTTTGCAGCTCCATGATCCTCACTGTTGTCCCCATTCTCTACCCCTTTCTTTGCCCACCTTCCCATGAATGTGGGTTAGGTTGTCTCTTCCCTCTTTCCTTCAGAGATATTAGAAAACCTAATGATTGGTCACACTCATAAGAGGTAGGAGATACAGATTTGAATGCCTTCAGGATGAAGATGTGATTCAATAAAGGATTTGTCCAAATAAGCACTTTAGGCTATCATACTAAAAATTGATGACCATTTCCTAGTTCCCCCCTTCCTTTCTTCGTTCTGGTTGCATTTTTCAGTGGAAGTGGCTGAAGTTACTGGATTTCATCCTGGGATCAAGGTGGGGAGGTAGGAGGCCCCAGCGGATTTTGGCAAGGGGTGCTACAGATTGATGTGGGTATGTGAACAGGTACTAAGACTTTCTATGCTATTGGTATGCTGTGCAAGGTAGCAGAAGGTACTGATTTTTCTGTCTTGGTGAAACATATGTCCCAGGAAATATCTTGGTGCTTTAGAGTTTCATCAAGCTTTCCAAAGATAGATACCCAAAGACCATCTAAGTTGGCCTCCAAGTGCCCATGGTTTTCTTTTTGTTTACTTTTTGTTTCTGGCTGCTTAATTTGAGTGATTTTCAGTTCTCTCTTTTGAATATTTTTGAAAACTCACAGAAATTTTTGGTCATTCTAAGTTAAATTATTATATCAACTCTTACAGATTTTCAAGCAGGTTGAACACTCAGTTTCAGAAAGTTTCATTAAACCTCAATAGCTTAAAGGTCCTAAGTAATTCAGGTGCTTTTAAATATCTTAGTATATGTACCATTACTGGCCATCTGTAATACTGACTTCTGGTGAGTCTCAATGACACAATATTAGGAAAGGAAAAAAAAAGTCAGTCTCATTCTCGACTATCTGTGCTACAGGCTCAATAAATATAAGGTTTTAAAAATCAATCTGGGGTGTTAATCAAAGCTCTGTATACATGCCCATCTGTCATAATCTGTTATAGTAAAACCCCTGCCACTAACAGTATACAGAGAGATGCAATTACTTGTCTTGTAACTAGAAACATTAGTAAACACTACTGGATGCAAAAAACAAATAAAAGGACAAGCCAGACACCCACAAATCATTAATGTATGCAGATGACCTTCTGTTTACAATTAAAAATCTAACATTCAAAGCAGTAAAATCACCCAGCCTTTCAGAATATGGAACAGCCTCATGTTATAAAATCTATCAGTCTAATCAGATGTCTATTTTCTGACATTACTAAAAAATTTACCAGGCCTTTGGAATTAGAATCAGTAAGACAAACAAAATTTATATTCTGATCAAACTGGCCTGTATGACATAATGAAAGACATGACAAAACTGGCCATCTCAAACCTCTGAGCTGAGCTACTATTGTGAAAACCATTAGTATTTGACAAGTCCATTTTACTTTATAGTTATTTTTGCAGGAGGAAGGAAAGGGAAAGAGGGCAGTTAAACGCTGCCAGATGACAAAGCCATGACCTACAGAAAATTATTCAGCTGGTATAGAAAAAAATTAATATTAAACACTCCTGAAAAATCTACAGAAATAGATGAGTACCACACCTGAATCTGTCAGCTGAGATGCAGCAACACCTAAAGCTATGAGACAGGGCTGGGATGTGAAAGTTGTTAAACATCTCTGGTTTTGAGATCTGCAAGAATCAGCTACAAAGTCATATTATGGAAGAGATGGATGCTTTATAAATCACTCTTTGATAGTGGAAAAGGGGAAAAAGACTGGACGATACGCAGCTGGCATGTTCCTATGTTTTAAAAGACTAGATTCAATAGTGTCCCTCCTGACAAAGAACAGTCCTACGGGGTGATCTGCTTATCAGCTCTGCTGCTTCACCAAGATTGCGCAGAAGATGAGAGATGCCTGCATGGACCAAGCCAGACCTCAGGCCAGCAGCTGAGTTAGTGCGATACTCAGTACAAATGAGATGGATCTCTTCCCATCTATGTGTCGTGGTTTAAACCCAGCTGGCAACTCAGCCCCACACAGCCTTTCGCTCACTCCCCCCACAGCGGGGTGGGGGAGAGAATTGGAGGAGCAAAAGTGAGAAAACTCATGGGTTGAGATAAAGACAGTTTAATAGGTAAATCAAAAGCCACGTGCAGAAGCAAAGCAAACAAGGAATTCATTAACTACATCCCATGGGCAGGCAGGTGTTCAGCCATCTCCAGGAAAGTAGGGCTCCATCACATGTAACGGTTACTTGGGAAGACAAACACCATCACTCTAAACATCCCCACCTTCCTTCTTCTTCCCCCAGCTTTATATGCTGAGCATGACGTCACATGGTATGGAACATCCCTTTGATCTGTTGGAGTCAGCTGTCCCAGCTGTGTCCCCTCACAACTTCTTGTGCACCCCCAGCCTGCTCGCTGGTGGGGTGGTGTGAGGAGCAGAAAAGGCCTCAACTCTGTGTAAGCACTGCTCAGCAATAACAAAAACATCCCTCTGTTATCAACACTGTTTCCAGCACAAATCCAAACATAGCCCCATACTAGTTACTATGAAGAAAATTAACTCTATCCCAGTCAAAACCAGCACAATATGAGAGAAGAAAAATAAATAAATATATATATGAATGAAAAGGGACAGTTAAGACTTTTCCTGAATATCTTCTCTAAATTCCATTAAGCGAATAGACTTCTCAGAATCAGTTTACTAACACTACGCCAAGCAAAACCTGAAGTCTAAACAGTTGTAATCTGCATTATTTTTTTATTGTAATTTTAGTTCTTTATCTTAATTAAAGCACCCAGATTTTCTTGGCTTGATTTTAATTTTCTGATACAATAGCTCATTCAGACCACTTGAAATCCAAGCCTTTTGCTTCATATATATTTGAAATAACTGTGGCACAAGAAGTGTAAATAAAAAAGAAATGAAAATCAATAATTCGCTTGAGAAAATAACCATATTTATATCACAGTAAATATTTAAAACTGTAGTATATACTCCCTAGACTTAAAGCATAAAACAATATTTTTCACAATATATGGAGGTAATTTTTTTATCTTCCTTCGATTTACGGCAACGCAATTGACTTCAATAAATTGTTCTCGGTTTGAACTAAAGTAACGGAGACCAAAATTTGACCCAGGGATTTCAACATTTCTTTTAAATCTAAATTTATAATAAAGCACAAAAACTTCTTAGTGATGAATTGTTTTGTTGCTAGGCAGTCTGGCCCTCATGGGCTGTTAAAGTTTGATTTACTCTGCTGATCCATGACCTCTTTCTCTGACAACTCATTTTTTATGATTATTTATTTATATTACAGAAGCACGTAAAGGCTTCTGAGGTGACCAGGGCTTTATTGTGCTATTAGGCACTGTCCAAACGTGCATAAAGAAAATCTCCTTATTCTGAAGAGTTCATTATTTATGTAGTGGGGACAGTTTTTTTAGGGAGTTAAGTGAAATGGAGAACTGAGTTTTAGCTCCTCTGAATTGCATTTCCCAGCACTCTGCTCTGTGTAGGAGGGATGCAGGCACTCAGTAGCTATCCATCGCACAACTACCTGCACCACAGAGACACAATGAGTTAGAGGAGACTGGAAATCGTAGAATTATAGAATTGTTTTAGTAGGAAAGGACCTTAAGATCATCAAGTCCAACCGTTAACCTAGCACTGCAAAGTCCACTAAACCATGTCCCTAAGCAATCAAAGTTTTATCTGATCTTACTGAGAAAGACAGAACTGAGAGAAGGAGTCTCTGGTCTCTCCAATGTCCTCTACACAAGTTATTGTGTGTACAGCAGAATTAGTTAAATTAGTTAAACCTGATGAATTCAGTTGGCATAGGCTAAACAGTGCAAAAGTTATTGGGAGCAAGGGAACAAAGACACCCACAGCCACACATAGTGCTAGGGAGATGTTAGCCTGAAAACACGTTGGCATGGATGTTCTCCCATCGTGATCAACCACAAACATCAATGACAAATAGTCATGGCCAGGGAGTCACAACCTAGGAGTCTGTAACCTTTGAGGTTCCTGTTTTGTGCACTCCCTAGTCTAACAGCTACTTACCACAGAGCTGCTTGTGAGTACTGGAGATCTGGCATAGGTAAAAAAAAAAAAAGGAAAAGAAAACCAGCTGTGCAATATTTATTTTGAGATCAGAACGATCAGAACAAGCACACAAGTATTGATTTCCCAAAATGGTACAAGACAAAAATGTCATATTTTCCGTCCTTGAAACCTTGATGCCTCGCTAAGGTTCTGTGAAGCTATTTCACCTGAGGTATTTGTGATTCCTTAGCCAAACACCGTTGCTTCATATCCCAAAGGGGCCGTGCTGCAAATGGCATATGAAGATTGCTGAATTTCTGCCTGGCTCACAGGGCTCTGCAGGCAGTGCTGTGCATGAAAATGGTCAGCCACTGCACGGGCCACACTGGTTCATTGCAACACCAGCTTGAGTTACAGACATGGCAGAAAGGGAGCTCTCCATCCACCCCTGCTAAGCACAGATACAACCACCACATGAGGGGGGGAAATCTGACAGGCTAATTCAGTAAAAAATTAGGTACAGCAAATCTCACTCTCTTCAGTACTCTGCCTTTTTACACAGTGTGTCTTGCTTTTAGACCAGCTTTTGAAGTGTTAAATAACACTAGTTTGGTAGTGCATCCAGACCTGTCAAGATTTTCTCTGCTTCTCTTTTTTTTGGCTCACCTTTCAAAGCAGACTTGCTGTTCACAACAGAGCATGACAATCCAAAACTGCGCAAGCACCTGGAAGCGTGAATCTCAGCCACGAGGCTTAGCTTTGCCTTGCCTGATGCTCCACTTGAGATATTAAAAAATGAGCATTTGCTCTTAATCTTACTTAAGATGATGTAAATCAGGGATTATTCCACTGAGGTCAGTGGTAAAGTGGATTCGTGGTAAAGATGATCTGAGTTATAAATATCTAGTCCCCAAACTTGAACAAAACAAGCTAGGCTGCTAATTGAATATGTTAATAGTGAGTGCTCTGAGCTATGTATGCTGGGAAAAAACACTGAATGAACCCATGGCTTCCATCTAAGAACAACGATTTTCCCTCTCGGCTTTGTCCACTTCTGCAGTGTTGTCTCCTATACCAGTTGTTTGCTTCTTTCCCCTGCTCCATTCCCACTTTTGTTCAGGCTGCAGTTTAGCTGTCTTGTGTGCAGATAGTTGGTATTTTGGTCTCATTGTAGAGTTACATAAATATAAAGTAGTTGACCATACAGGGCCAGATGCTCAGTCAACGTAACTCAGCTTGCACAGCGCTGACTTATTCTTGCAGAGGAGTCAACACCATGTTAAAGAGCCATATGAAGGCTTATTTAATCTCTTGTATTTCTCCCAGAAAATGTTTGTATTTTTTCTCCCTTCACTTTGACACTGCATGCTCATCTGCCAGCCAGTATGACTGCTTTTCTCATCCCAGGTAGGTCTGTGTTTGCAAGAAAAATGTCCAACCTAAGGCTAAATTTTCTGCAAGATTTTATCTGCCAGCTGTGTCTGCCTATTTGCTGTGTCTGCCCCTCCTGTTTGCCAACTGCTCTCAGCAACCAGCTTTTTGATAGCCACATGGTTCAAACTTAAAAGCTGCTCACACTGTTGTGCAGTGCCTCCATGTTTAGGAATTTTTCCCCCCGTTGTATCCAAGCAAGCGTACCAGACACAAAGACCCTGGTGTTGCCTCCTCTCTGCCAGTCGTGCCATGTGATTCCCGTTGAATGCTTGTAATCATGGGATCAGGATTCTTATTTCTGTATTTTTACCTTCTAGATACATCCATCAATTCCATTCTCAAGTGGGACATTTCAAGATAGCACAGTAAGATGTGTCAAAGACTGCAGAAAAGAATGGTCTGACAAAGATGACATGAAAGGAGGTTTTGAAGTGGGGAAAAGGTAATTAAGGTCGAAGATACAATTACCTCCATGTAGAGGTATTAAGACTGGGCACTGCCTTCATCTTACATCTGAAACCTCTTAATATACACAGACACACTAACATGTATTTTTCTCCCTGCTTTCTGAGCCAGGCAGCTCTGTAAGCAGGAAGGGACTGGTACAGGACACATTATGGTGAGGCATTGCACATTCTAATGGATCCACTGTGAGCCGATCTCATCAGCCTGGGCATGTGCAAATATACTCTGGATGTTTCCTTCCAGTATCCCAGGCTTGTGTCTTTCCCCCTCATTACTGAGTGTCCTAATGCAGGAATTGTACATACTTTTACCTCTTCCTCTCAAATGAAATCCACATTTTCTGCAACTTCCTCACAGGCACAAAGAGCACTTCCATACATTCCATGTGATCCCCAGGACCTCTCAGACTTGTATTTGCATTCATTCCCACTCTTTTGATTATGAGAAACTTATGTTACCTATATGATTTTACCTTCCTTTACTATCATCATACGCACCCCAGATGATCCTCACTCTGGGGTTCCTTATCTGAGGGCAATAGGACTTGTTCACTTACTTAAGTAGATGCATAAGAATACGCAGGATTTGAGCCAAGGCTGGATGCTGCTGTTATGCTGAGCCCTACACAGAGGAGAGGGAGGGACATGTTATACGGAACTTTTAAAAATACATGGGATTCTTAGGTCAACCTCTCTGTGTATCGCCATTCCGTGCATCACAAAATCAATCACTAAAACTCTCTGGACTTTCAACAAAGTTGTAAACATATACATCATGAAATATGAAGGGGAAGAGAGAATAAATGTAACTGTGTTAAACATGAAGTTCTCTGGAGAGGACACATCCAAGGTCATTTGCATCAGTGTGTGAGGATGTAAACAACACCTTACAGCTGCATCTTTGCAGTTGCCGTGAGTAGGGGCATCGAAGATATGGGAGAAAATGGCCCTGTGTGCTCTTGATGTCCCTTAGATTTTTCATTTTTGGAGTCAAGCATAATTTAACTCATTATTGAGGCACTGTGCTGCTCTCCCTGGAGAAAATGGGAAACTCTTTTAGCTTGTTGGAGGAAGAGCATGCCTGTTATTTATGATGGCTAAGCGTGAAAATGCTTCAGTGCCACCACTCACCAGCAGGAAAGGGAGTCCAGAAATGTGTGTTTCAGTATAGTCTGAAGGTGCCTAAAGAATTTTTGTTTCGATCAAACACTTCATCTTTCTCCATGAGCTGCCTGAATGCTGAATGACAGTTTTGCGGATAGTGTGTTTATAATACCAGCATTGCATGTGCTTTGATGTCAGTATCCCATTTTGAAATCCTTGGCTTCTCTTTTAGTACAAAGAAAGATGATAAAAAGACTTTTGACCGAAGTTTTCCTGACACACAATGTTAAAAGATTTTAATCCTTATCTTTGCCAGTTATGGCAAAGAAAGACAAGGATTAGACCATCAATCAGCACTTAGGCCTGTAAAAAAATCCATTTTGATCATGCGACAGTACTTGAAGTGCTGATGTGCCAGTATTGTTATTTCGACATGATGAAGTAATAGAGAATATCTGTTCCATACTTTCATCTCTTAAGTTTCTCTTGAAAGGAAAGGAAAGAATGATAGACTACAAAAATGTATATTGTAAACATGACTGTATGAAGAACCTCAGAAAAAAAAGAATGAAAGTCAAGTGTTGAAAGCCTGGTGATGTTTCTTTTGTTCTCTTCTTGTGTGAGTCATGCAAACCTCTGTTGTTTCCTTCTCCTCCATATATAGATTTATTGCTTGATGGTATTCACAAAATTCAAAACTTCCTTGGATGCTGCTTTAATTCTTGCATTCTTAAATCCACTTTTCTAACCTCAGCCTAAACAACTTGGCTTCTTCCTCCACCACAGTTTAAAACTTTAATTGATAAATGGCTAATGAAGATTCTGAAATAAAAAAAAAAAAAAAACATAAAAAGAGAGAGAAAAAAATCTAATCCATTGCCTTCATACAGAACAAACAGGCTAACACTGATGAAAACAATGACTAGGAGAAATGAAAAAAAAGAGAAATAAAAATGCTATTGATTGCTAGTTAACAAACAATTATTAATTATTATTTTTCAGCAGGGAGGAAAAAGAAAAGAATGACTGCTTTGCATCATCAGCCCTGGTGGTGGCAAAACAATGCTCCAGACGGTTAGCTACCTGCTGACTCGAAGTAGGGTCAAGTAGAGCAGATTGCTCAAAGCTACATCCAGTTGGGTTGTAAGAATATCCAAGAACGGAGAGTCCACAACCTCTCTCTCCAACCTGCTCCAGTATTTGATCATCTCACAGTAAAAAAGCTTTCTCTTACTTTTAAGTGGAATTTCCTGTATTTGTATTAGAGTTTGTGCCCACTGTCTCTTGTCCTGTCAGTGTGCAAGAGTCTGGCTCTGCCTTACATGCTGTCTCCCATCAGGTATTAATGCATATTGATGTGATCTCCCGAGCCCTCTCTTCTCCAGGCTGAAGAATCCCAGCTCTCTTAGCCTTTCCTCATACGACAGATGCTCCAGTCTCTTAGTCAGCTTTGTGGCCCTTTGCTGGACTCACTCCAGTGTGTCCACGTCACTCTCGTACTGGGGAGCCCGGCACTGGGCCTGGACACAGCCCTGCATCTGATCACCTTAATCTATCCAAATTTCTTACTAATCTCTACTCCTCTTTCACTATGATATTGCTTTGTAGTTGCTGTACGTGGGGGTGTATGTATATATTTGCTAGTGATCTTCAAGTCAGACTAGTTAGCAAGCGGGAGGAGACCACCATATGGAAAGACCCAGGCTCTGAGCTGGTGACCAATAAACGCACCTAGGGTCTAGATCTGGACCGATGATGAACTGAAAGCCCATGCTAATATTCAAGAGAGCTGCGAATGTGGTGTGTTTGTTAATATGGAGAGTGAGGGTGTGTGCTTGCCCGTTGGTGGGTCTCTGTAGTTCCATGTTTGAATCACACTTGAGTGAGTAGCAGGCTTAGATGAAAATCCCAGCTAAGGTGTAAAGATCTGAAGGCAACAAGAAAACTATTGCAAGAGATCATAAGAAAAAGGATGTGCAGTCCTGACATAACCTGGTGAAAGACATGAAAAGGCTGGCTATGTGAGGGGAGGGAACATTTTAGGTTGTAAGAGCAGGCTGGGGACAAAGGACCTTTTAAAACAAATTTGAGAAATTTTTGAGAAAAGTTTTGATTTCTGCTATACTGCTCTTAGTTTGGAAAATAGGTCCTCCTATGAAGAAAAGTGCTAAAATTATGCGATGCTAAATATCAGTGTTCTTAAGCAGCGATTTGTTGAACTGACTTATGGGAGCATGTGTTGTGCATGTTCTGAATAAATTCAGGAATTATAAGGTCTTTTATGACCATTCAACTTTTTTTCAAAAAGAAACTTCACCACAAACTTTCATTTTGAGGTCACAAAAGAACTGGCCAACAAGCTTTTTTTTTTTCCCTTTCCCCTTTCATTCCCTCTGCCTAACTCTGTAGAAGTTCATCTTTTAAGCTTTGCCAATACCTAGATTGACAATATGATACCAAAACAATAAGATTGAAATAATCCAAAAAATGTTCTCACCACATTATGTCTAACCAAAGCAAGAACACAAACTGTTATTTGAGGACTAACTTCTCTAGTCCTTGCAAGTTCTCATGGTATTAACACAGTCAGCCAACTGTATGACTAAGAATTAAATGTTTTATCTAAGGTAGATATTAGGCTCCTTCAGTAGTCCAGTGGGGAGAGAAAAACATATCCAAAAGGTGACTGGCTTCACCTGCCTCATATGACACCTCAGAAAGAGGTGGATTCCCTCTGGAGGTAACTGCCTGTCTCCATTAGTGAACACACTCCAGTGAAAAACTTTTGGACAACTAAAATTCATCAAGATGGATCCTCTTGTGAAACTCTGCATATTCTTTCACGAGTGTGGGTCCACTTTCTTCGAACTTCTGTTGTTGAATCTGCTCATTTTACTATCTAGTCATCCTTGTAGTTGGAAGGATGTGTATCTGAACTGGTGTTGAAAGTTGTAGGATTAGCTGAGCAAGGTTTACCACTGTCCCTTCTACAGTGTCTGAAACAAATTCAGTTTGTTTCAGTCTCTGAAACAAATTCAGCTCTTGATAGAAAAGGTGAGCAGTCTGAATGAATACCTGCTACCCTGAGGCAGTGACAGATTTTCTATAAGTATGACGATTAAATCTTTTGCCTAATATAATCACACAAAGGCATTACTTGGACAATCTTGGTACAGTCTTGGTCCATGCTTTAAGAGAATGGATACCTAGCTGGGGCAGCACATTTCTTCTGTCACTGTGTCTGAAAATCCCACAGTCATTTATTGTTCCTGTTGCAGGATTAGTTGGTAATGGATGTTGAGATTTGAAAGAAAAGCATCTAGTAAAAAAGAAGCTGCTGTTCTTCCAATGATTAGGTCCATAAGCCTCAAATGTGTAAAATTTAAATAAACACTACTAATTTCAGCCACATATCCTGCTAGAGAAACAAATCCAGTTTCTAGTTCTTTCCCAGTAACATAAGTGCATGTCTTTCTTCCACATTGCATAAAGTGACAATTCAATCATTTGCAATACATTTCAAGTGGAAAAACCCGTAATGTGCAATTCACTGAAGAGTGGTATAATTGAATTCTCTTTGTATCTTTGATTTGAATTTGAACTCTCTCTGTATCTTCATACATGCTTCCAGATGTATTTTTCTGGAATTACCCCAAAAGAAGAAACAGGTATGGTCCTGTGGAAGGGAATCAGGTATCTCACCTGGTCCTTTCAGCAAATGCAGGAAGACTTTTTAGGGGGCTTCACCAACTGAGCAACAATAATGTTTTGCTGACAGCAACAGTGTGGACATCAGGCAATCCAAGTCTTGTTGGTTATTCATAAATGGGAGAAATTCTGCCATCTCCCATCCAAATGTAGGATGCATGAGTAGTCTGTAGGAGTAGGGAGCAGCTGCAACACGGAGGAGGTCCTATGTATTTTGTCACACCTTTGCCTACCATTCAACAGAACTGCATGAGCCAAATGTATCTATCTATCTGATGGATTGGTTTGCTCCTTAACCTCACTGGCAGTGATCATGTTGGAGATTAAATCTGCATTGTGGAGAGTGACAGATGCAAGCAAGCTCTGTCTGTTCACTCAGTGCACCAAGGGCAGCATGATCGCACCAGTGCAATGCAAAGCTCAGGTTAATATATGCTGTTGAAAGGAAAGCATATATTACCTGGGGCTTGGCTCCAGGCTGACAGACAGTTTAGGCATGAGGGCTGGCTCATGTCTCCTGCTGTGGTCTAGAGAGCAGAGCAGGCTCATGCCAGCTTGTAAGAAATCATGTGGACATGTCCCACACTGCTTCTCTGTTGAGCTGGTGCAGCCACCAGTAGTGCAGCCATTCCTGAGGGATTTGGAGTTGAAAGGGAGCAGGCAGTGCTTGGCAGGCTGGAAGGCTGAGGTATTGGTTAATTAAATTCCTTGTAGGTTTTCCCTTCATGATAATGCTAAATCCAGGGATAAGTTGTCCTGGCAACAGCTTTGGCTACTGTTCTTCCCACCCTTTCTTTTACGCTTGTGATTAAAGGTACTTGAGTATGTAAATCACAAGCTGAGGCTGGTGGATTGATTTATTTATTTCACAGAAAGTAGTGCCCACATTAATTGATAATACAGTGCACTTTCATTTGCATTTGAATAATAAAACAGTGTACACACTCTTCAGAGCTCAGTCTTTAGCCAACAACATATATTATTCATTGTTTCAAAATGTAATAAAGATACATACTTAATATCTGCTTTCCAATTAAACTTTATGAGTGGGGATTGACTATGGTTATATTTTTTGGCTGTGCTTTTTAATTTTCTTCTAATGCCTCTCTGGGAATTCAAGAGGCAGCTTCAAGCATAAACATATTGAGTGTTAAAATAGTGTAGTATATTTTATGGTCAAAATGTTATTACACAGATTTGTGGGACTATCAAATGTGGTGACTGAAAGTAAACATTGAACCTGCTTCACTTGATTTCTCCAGTAGGCTTTATCGTTTGCAATTTCAGATGGAGCTAATGGCACTGGAGATAAGTGCCTTGGTCTTATTTTGTTTGAGGAGTGATGTCAATTAACTGGTTGAAAACTGTGGATCCTTGGTATCCCTGCATATTCAGTCACATTTATTACTACTATTATTATTATTATTATTATTATTATTATTGTTGGCCACATTGCATATTTACTAAAGATTCCTCAGGCATAAGTGAGGTGTGCTACCATAGATTTATGTCTCGAGCTTTAGTTAGCTCCGTTAATAGGTTGAGTTTTTTATAAAAATGATAATTTTAGTCAGAGGCACTTCTTCTGGGAGGGGAGCACTGCAACTGATTAAAATGGTTCCCCAGTGTAGGCTTGTGCAGGTGTTTTTACTCTCTCCATTGTGTTCTTCCCATTATTAGGCTCATGGCAGACAAGACACTTTTGCGTGTCTGAGTCTGTGTGGTTGAGACCTTGGAGACAGAGGTCATCCTCTGCATTGGAGGGGACAGTCCCCTCCTGTCAACAGTCTGTTGGGGCAGGGCAGCAGGAACAGCAAATGACTGATTGCTTGGTGTGCTTGGGTTATTTAGAAAATACTTTATTTATACTTACACACATATTCTTCTGTATACAATGACTTGAGATGGAGCAGTGGCTGTGTCCATAACTGTTTTTTTTTTTCCTGCCTGAAGTCAGCAAGGACTTTCTCTATCCGGAATAGAAGTCAATGGCTGTACTGGAGGAAAAGATCAGAAGGACAAATGCAGATATCACATGTTATAATGACTGAAGAGTTCCTGAACAAGGAAATGGAGGGCATACTAGTTTTGCAATGGCAAAACTCAAATAAGGATATTTCTACTGGTCAATTCAAGAAGATGTGTCAGTGTGTCAAGTAGCATGCAACACAGCTCAAGGCAGATGATAGTGGTTGTGAAACAGAGATATCCAGTTCTCCCAGTGTTAAGCAGTGTATAGCTGGGTGTGTTGTGAAGGCACTTTCCTTTGGTCTGACTGTATCTAATGCAGAAGGAAAGGGCTGCTCCTAACAAACAATCACCCTCCTAGGATTGTTATTTAGGTCCCTGAAGGGATTTAACTATTTCCTGTGGCTACAGAGGAAGTCTAAATCAAAACTGCATCAAAACTCAGACAATGAAATTATGTGGTCCACAACCCTCCTTTATAGGTCCTTCACTTCACCCAGACAAAGAAGAAAAAGAATACGAGGAACACAATTTGACATACCCCTGCTAGTTTCATGTCTCTAATATGAAAACAGCAGAAAACATTGCTGAAGACACAGCTGGTTGACTGAACTAGACAGCTATGAGATGACATACCTGTGGCTGGCTGGCAGCCCAGACTTCAATGCAATTGAGTATGTCTAAATGGAGAACTCCAGCAGGCTAAAGAGAAAAGACGATCCTGTTAGGAATTCTGTGCCAAAAAGAGTAGGAAAATATTTTCAAGGAGCAAGTAAACAGGACTGTGCACTTTCCAGAATGATAATAGGAAATGGTAATCAAGGGTTCGATAGACTTATGGCTATGGGAGGCCACAGATCTGCTGGCGATGGTGGGTATTGACATTGGTGTATGGAGATATAACCCAGAGAGCTCAGGAACCTTCTGAAGGGGGACCAAAGTAATGAAAGAGCATTCTGGAAATAAGCAGCTCACTTGGTAAGAAGGGTAGGTTTTTTTCTTGTGCAACAGTGATTCTCTTACTAAGAAGACAGGGGAATGATAAACTTTCGATCCTCAACTGTAGAAGAGCACTCAGTTTTCTGGGGAAGGAGGCTGTTACCAGAGAAGGTTAAGTTAATAACAAAATGAATTAAAATGAGAACTCAGCATAATATCAAAAGATATATAGAATAAAATGAATCAAAGCATCAATAGACATAGAGAGAATATCTTTGATTAACTTTATACCAATAACTGGGAGATGAAGTGAAAAAATAGTATGCATTTGAAACTATTTCTGTGTAAGAACTTATTAACCATCAGGGCATTTGTAAACCTGATAAGAAGGTCTTTGTGACTGAAAATCTAAGAAAAAACACAGTGGTTTTGGTGAGTGGACTATGTAAAGGAGACAGGTAGTCTTACAAAGTTCACTTATGAGCAATGACAATTTGGCAGTATCTGCAACAGACCACCAAGCCAAGACAGTGTGTGGGATGACTAACCTCTCCTCTTACAGCAGGGGAAAGCTGTACTAACATGTGCGGTGGGATACTGCATGATATATGTTCGAGTTATTGTGCTGAAAGAGACTAAAAGTTCTTTAGTTTTAGCACATAAGCTTGGGGAACTCTAACTTAAACATAATTTTGAAAGATTAAGAGAAATAGATCACAAACCTGAAAGACAGGGTTGCTTCGGTACAAATGATTTTTACTTGATTACATTTGCAAACGAAATAAAAGAACTGAGATCAATGGACTAAAATAGATGCGTGATGTTTTAAAACATTGTTTCACAGAAATGAAAAAAATTAGGAGGTAAATCAATTGAGGAAAAGACTATCAACAAACTGATGAATTATGATTGAGAGAAGTTGCAGAACGTTTCAATGGATTCTTCAAAAGCCACATTTATGACAGTGGGAACAGAAGGTTTTGCCAGCTATAAAAACAAACCAAAACAATTAGAAGGTTGAATCAGGGGGGAGGTGAAAGGACTTTACAAAAGCAGCATAAAGCAGTGGGGCACTGGTAGGAGAGAAAGTTAATACGCACAGGTGCAAGCGCTGCGATTTTCCTCTGCAGAAATATCTAGGATCAAGATTTCACTTGCTTTCTAATACCAAAGCTTTAGTTCAGACAGGGTTAATTCAACAAAGTGTTATGGTTCTTTCATGTAGCTGGTAAATTAAACATTGCAATGTTTTCTTTTGGCTTCATAATTTATGAATACAGTCTTAAAACTTTGCTCAGTAACTTCATAGGATAACTAAATTTCCCATGTAATCTTATTAATAAAATATATATTACTCCTTCAAAAAATATTCTTAAATGAAACCTTCTGAATTGTTGCTGTTTGCTTTAGTGAAACAGCCATGATTTAATATACCCACAGAGCCTTCAACATGACACCCTTAATTCTCCTTCTTGACAATGAGCAAACCACACGACATGTAGCTGAATTAGCAGCTTTTAGAAACTGCTTTTCTTCTCTATTACTTTTACTTAGTTCAGATTCTTGAGGAACCGAGGAGGTAAGTGGCCAGCAAAAGACTTGTAGAGGATATGCAGTAGAATAGGTCCATATGGCAAGTGATGATAACAAGGGAAGAAAGAGATGGTTGATGTTATAGAAATTTTCACATAATTAATGTAAAAGTTCTTATGAGTTAGAGAGACAAGAATCAATAGGGGTGAAATAGAATAGTGAATACAATAATTAATATAAGTCTATCTGAATAAACACAGGTGGGCTTTCACAATGCATGAATATTGTTCTCAAAGCTCCTTGTGTAATCCTGACCTAGGACTGAAGAAATCATCAATCAAAGCTTAATGAGTAGCTAAGCAGGAGTAGGCCTAGAAGTATTACCTTCTGATGATTTTAGTAAAGGGGATGTATGGTTAACCTTTCTTTACCTTAAAAGAAATATAGGACACTTAGAAATAAAAATTAGTATAGATAAGGTTTTAAACATAAATTCAGTTGTTTTTAAGGTTGAATGTTTAGGAGACACTGGCGGTGGGAACTGGACTCTGATCAACCTGGATCAGGACGGGACGCTGATCACGACAAGAACATTAAGGACGCCGATCACAGCAAGAACATCGAGGACAGGGTGTCGGCCGGAGTCGGAGCGGAACCAGAACATAAAGATCAGCTAAACAATAGAAAAGAATGGACTTTTGTGGACTCTTGATGAAGGAAGAAAGAGGAATTGAAATAGTTAGTGGATTATTAACAGAAGCTTATGAAATGTTTATGATGTAATTGATTATTAGTTTCTATATAAACCGGTAGTGAATTTGAGTCAGGTACCATTCACTGCGGTGGTGGTCCAACTCTGAGTTGTTAATAAAACCAGCAAACCTAGAGACCCGGACTCTGCCAATTTTCTTTAACAGAATTTGGCACCCCAGATGGGACTCTAGGACACTGCTCTGATTCTCTGAGCATTCCCGTCTCCAACGCCTAATTGCCGGCAACAAGGGTGAGTTCACCTGGTGGTCTTGGGAGCGGGTATACTCAGACACTAGGAGCCTGTGTGTTTAAAATTGCTGAGGAATTTTTTTGAAACAAAGGTAACCCGGGAAATTAAGGAAAAGGTAAAATGGGAATTGGACCCAGCATTGAAAGGGGGACGCCCCTTGCTGAGGTGTTGGAGAATTGGAATAGAATCCCGTTGACCGGGACATGTGGGAAAAAGAGATTTATTTTGCTGTGTCAAGAAGAATGGCCATTTTTAACTAGGGTCCGAGGTGGAGGACCTAGAGACATCTGACCCTTTAAAGGGACCTTTGATGCGCATAAATTGAGATTCTTAAGGGTAATCCTCGAGGATGAAGGGAGTCAAGATCTTGATTTTTGGTATATTTGGTACTATTGGGCAAATGCAAAGAAAGGCAAAAAAAGAGCCTAAACAAGTGACACCTTCCATTCCTTCAGCGCTCGTGCTGGAGAAATCGAATCCTTTCACTGACAAGGGATTTGGCATGTATCCCATGAGGTTGGAATACATCCCAAACCCTAGAGCTGGACCTGGAGCTCCGCCAGAGGTTCCACCAGTCCAACCTGTTGTGAGACATGAACCTTGGAAACAAGGAGATTTAGTAAACTGGCAATCAAAATGCCACGCATCAGAGAGGATGCTGAAAAATGTGCTGAGATGCTATCTGGCAATTTTACTGATTATTCTCCAAATTGGAATGATGTAAAGACCCTCATGAGAGAGCTCTTTACAGCAGAAGAGAGGAAAAAAACCTTACAAAAGGATCGGGAAATTGCACAAAGAGATCAAACTCAAGGGCTACAGCCCTGGCCCGATCAAAACCCAAACTGGAATTTGGCCACTGAGGATGGCGCCAGACTCCAACGAGAAGCCTTACAGCAACTGGTGGAGGCTGTTCGGCAAGCTGGCAAAAAAAAAAAAAAAAAAAAATTACTAATTGGACAAAGGTAATGGAATGTAGGCAAAAACCTGATGAACATCCCAGTGATTACTGGAGTCGGTTAAAAGTTACTCTCCTGAAATATGGAGGAATGACAAGGGACAATTTTCAGGAACCCCTTGCAATCAGTGTATTTGTGGATCAATCTGCACCTGATATTAATAAATATTTCAAAAAACATATGCCAGGGTGGCAAGGTGAAAGCCTCACAAAGATTCTTGGTATTGCAACCTTTGTATATGATGGGAGAAGTGAAGAGCAAAAGAAACAAGATCAAAGAAAAGAGAGAAAGGAGCGAGAGAGAGAGAGATCAACCTTTCGGCACCGCAACTACTCAGAATTACCAGCGCGGCAGGAGAAGAGGTTTTCCACAAGGCTGTGGAAGGGGAGACCAAGGAAGACAAAGATTCATTCCCTCTCGAACTGATACTCTGGAATGTTTTTTTTTACTGTGGTAACTTAGGGCACATCGTCCGGTGTTGTCCTCTGAGACCACCTTCCAACAATGGTGGGAGAGACGGAGCGGAAAGACCGGGGCATCCACATTCTCGCTGAGAAATTTATGGATCGGGACTCTGGGATTAAGGTAGATAACGAGGGACTTAGCACAGCTAAGGTAAATGGCATTCCTGTTAAATTCTTAATAGATACTGGTGCAACTTTATCATTGTTAAATTTTTATGTGTCACAGTTATCTGATGAATTTGTAAAGGTTACTGGAATTTTGGGTGAAGAGAAGTTGCCGCTTTCTCTTCCCCTTCCTATTGTTTTTGATGATCGTTTGATATGAGGTTGATTTGTTATTTCGCCAACTTCTCCTGTTTCACTATTTGGGAGAGATTTATTACAGGAATTGGAAACATGCATAGATTTAACTCCCAAAGGAATTTGATTGATCATAATGGGAATGCAAACTATAGAAATTCAAGAAGGTGAGCTTAAAATCCCAAAAGAGTTAAAGAATGTATCTTAAAAATTATGGAGTCTCTCCGGAGATGATATTGGACCGTTAAAATCTGCAGAACCTGTAGTGATTAAAACAAAAGGAGGGACTCCCCCGTCTATTAGACAATACCCAATTGTGGCAGAAGCTATCCCAAGTATTGGAAAACAAATAAAATCATTTTTGGAAAAGGGGATTTTAAAAGAATGTCAAAGTTACAAAGATGGGGATCCAGAATATAGATTTGTATTTGTAATTGTTCCCCATCCAGTAGTACCTGATCCAAATTTGATTGTTACTCAAATACCTATTTGGGGAAAATTTTACACTGTATTGGATTTGACTGGAGCTTTCTTTAGCATACCTGTGGCTGAGGAAAGCCAGCACATATTTGCCTTCACTTGGCAAGGGAAACAATTAACCTGGACTCGGTTACCCCAGGGATTTACAAGTTCACCAACTATATTCTCCCAAATTTTGAAAAGGAATTTGGCTGATCTGTTTTTTCCGTGTAAGTCTGAATTGATACAATATGTAGATGAGTTATTGTTAGTATATCGTTCAAGGAAGGATTGTGTTACAGACACTCGGTATTTGTGTAATAAATTGGTTGTAAAAGGTCACCGAGCATCTCCATCAAAATTGCAACCCATCAAATGGGGTCTGGAGAGGCAAAAAGCTTTTACAACTCTGAAAGGTGCCTTAATGCAAGCACCGGCTTCAGGTTTACCAGATTATAGTAAACCTTTCAAATTATATTGTGATGAGCAAAAGGGAAATGCTAGAGGAGTTTTAGTCCAAACTTTAGGACCACATGAAAGACCAGTAGCATATTTTTCTGCTCAATTAGATCCAGTTACACAAGGAACACCATTTTGTATAAAATCAGTAGCTGCAGCAGCAGAAATGGTAGAAAAAATGTAGATCAATAGTGCTGGGACATCCCCTAACCGTATGCGTACCCCATGAAGTTGAAATATTATTGAAACAATATGCAGAAAAATCACTTTCACCGCAACGGGCACATAGATATGAACTGGTTTTACTTTTGGCTGACAACATCACACTTCAAAGGTACAATACTTTGAATCCAGCCACTTCAATACCTTTGCCGACTGAAGGGGAAAAAGATCAACCTGACTGTACCCAGGTATTAGCAGTATCCAGTAAACCACGCAATGATCTTCAAGACCAACCCCTGAGTGACCCAGACATCAACCTTTTGACAGACGGCTCATCTTTTTACGAAGAAGGAAAAAGGTATACTGGCTTTGCAGTAACAACAGAAAAAACTGTGTTAAAAGCTAATCCTCTTCCTAGTGCTGTGGGTGCACAAGGTGCAGAAATCATAGCACTTACTGAGGCTGCAAAGTTAGCAAGAGGCTTAAAAGCTAACATTTATACAGACTCTAAATACGCTTTTGGAGTTTGTCATGCTACAGGTACCCTGTGGAAAGAGAGAGGATTTTTGACCTCAGCTGGAAAAACCATTGCACATGGAAAGGAGGTACGTGAACTTTTAGAAGCTATACAGTTACCTGCACAAATAGCAGTAATTTATATAAAAGCTCACACAAACCACCAAGATGCACTGTCGCGAGGAAATCACTTGGCTGATCAAGCTGCGAAAGCTGCAGCCAAACAAATTCATCTTATTATGGCAGTTTTGTGTGCAGCAGAGAAACTTGACAGGCTTCCAAGTGCAGAAGAGATGTATGAGGCTCTTCCAGAAGAAGAAATGAAATTTTGGAGACGACTTGGAGCGGAACAACAGGATGGACAATGGACATTGGCCAACAAGCCTCTACTCCCAAAAAGGTATTTACTACCTCTTGTTCGGTGGTTCCATGAAAAATGCCATGGGGGACCTGAGGGACTTGCACAAAGAATTCAACGGCTGTGGGCTGCACTCGGAGTCTGCTCCGCAGTGAAAAGGATTACTGAAAGCTGTAAACTTTGCTGACAATATGCTACCACTAGGATTCAGCCACCTCAAGGTAAAAGAACGCCCGTGGTGTTTCCTTTTCAAGGATTACAAAGTGATTATGCTGAAATGCCAAAGGCAATGGGGTATTCATACTTGTTAGTGATTGTAGATCAATTATCAGGATGGGTAGAAGCCTTCCCAGCAAGAAAGAATGATTCAAAAACTGTAGTGAAAGCACTGTTGAAAGAGTTAATACCCCGATATGGAGTTCCTGAAGTAATTGATTCGGATAGAGGAGCTCATTTTTCAGCAGCGATTCTGTTCCAAGTTTATAATGCTTTAGGAGTCACAGGGAACTTACATACACCCTATCACCCTGAGTCCTCTGGACAGGTAGAAAGAATGAATAGGACCATAAAGGAAAAGATTGTTAAAGTGTGTAAAACAACAGGGTTGAAATGGCCAGAGGCTTTGAATTTGGTTCTGTGGGACATTCGGAACACACCCAGACAACCTGTTGGGTTATCGCCAGCAGAAATATTGTTTGGGTGAGTTTTGGCTGTTCCAGGCACTTATTTGCCAGGAAAAAAAAAAAAAAAAAAAAAAAAAAAAAAGTTTATTGGATGGAGATGAACGAGTGACACAATATATACTATACTTACAAAATTCTTTCTTTGAAATGCGAAAGCATGCCTATTGGTATCGAGGTGGATCTCCTGAGATACAAGTACATAATATTCAACCAGGAAACAAAGTATTGATAAAAAACTTTAAGAGGAAAAATAGATTTGAACCAAAATGGGAAGGACCCTATGTTGTACTTTTAACTTCTCTTTTTATGCTGTCAAAGTTGCAGGGAAAGAAACCTGGATCCATCATTCTCATGTCCGCAAGGAACCCGAGGAAAGATGAAATATTTAGTTTGTTCCTTTTTTTTTTTTTTTTTCCATCTGTAAATGTTGCTGTTTCACCTTGTGTAAGATTGCTATTCGTTACCAAGATTTCAATACCAATGCCTCTCGTGTGCTTTATAATAATTATTCTTGGTGATCTGCAGGCTTCTTTATAGCAATTGAGACAAAGACTGGGGAACTCATTTTTACATGTAGCTATCCAAAGATTGAGCCCAGAGGAATTATTTATCAATTTGGAAAAAAACGATAATAAATATATCTGGGGAGATGATAGAAAAATTAGCCAATGCCTCAATGCACGGATTTCTGACATTGCAAAAGGAAATTACAGAGCTCTCTAAAATCACAATTCAAACTAGAATGGCTCTAGATACGATATTAGCCTCACAAGGAGGAGTGTGTACAGTTTTAAATGATAGTTGCTGCATGTACACAGACCGATCAGGAGAACTACTCAAAATTTGCACAAAATTTGGGAAGTGAGTTCTGTGATGCAAAAGGTAGAAAGGGACGACACCTCATGGGGATTTACTGAAACACTCTCTTGGCTCACATCTTGGTTCCCAGACTTGGCCTTATGGATAAAGAAGCTGATTGTAATTGTCTTGCTTATAATTATTGTCCTTGTGATTGTACTAGTGTTGGGACAGTGCTGTGTGAGATGTTTTTCTTCCTTTGCTTCAAAAATAGAATCATCATGGAGATACAAATAATTGCAGGGATGCAATAAAAAACAAAAGGAGGGAATTGTTATAGAAATTTTCACATAATTAATGTAAAAGTTCTTATGAGTTAGAGAGACAAGAATCAATAGGGGTGAAATAGAATAGTGAATACAATAATTAATATAAGTCTATCTGAATAAACACAGGTGGGCTTTCACAATGCATGAATATTGTTCTCAAAGCTCCTTGTGTAATCCTGACCTAGGACTGAAGAAATCATCAATCAAAGCTTAATGAGTAGCTAAGCAGGAGTAGGCCTAGAAGTATTACCTTCTGATGATTTTAGTAAAGGGGATGTATGGTTAACCTTTCTTTACCTTAAAAGAAATATAGGACACTTAGAAATAAAAATTAGTATAGATAAGGTTTTAAACATAAATTCAGTTGTTTTTAAGGTTGAATGTTTAGGAGACACTGGCGGTGGGAACTGGACTCTGATCAACCTGGATCAGGACGGGACGCTGATCACGACAAGAACATTAAGGACGCCGATCACAGCAAGAACATCGAGGACAGGGTGTCGGCCGGAGTCGGAGCGGAACCAGAACATAAAGATCAGCTAAACAATAGAAAAGAATGGACTTTTGTGGACTCTTGATGAAGGAAGAAAGAGGAATTGAAATAGTTAGTGGATTATTAACAGAAGCTTATGAAATGTTTATGATGTAATTGATTATTAGTTTCTATATAAACCGGTAGTGAATTTGAGTCAGGTACCATTCACTGCGGTGGTGGTCCAACTCTGAGTTGTTAATAAAACCAGCAAACCTAGAGACCCGGACTCTGCCAATTTTCTTTAACAGTTGATGTGGGGCATCTGGAGAAGGAAAAAACAACAACCCTATTAATTCTGTGTGTACATATAGAACTGTTCATCCTCTTGTTTTTTTTCAAGGGATAAAGACATTGGAGGGCCCAGTGCTGCATCATGGTCTGGTGCTGAGTTCATAGTTCATTACAGGGGAAAAAAAGGAGCCACAAATGCTAAGTAGAAGTAGTAGAAGATTTTTTTCAGAGTGGCTGGTTCTGTTTTCTGGGATGTGTGCATATATTTTGCATTTGTGGACTTTGCTATCCAGCCAACTCTGAGCTTGATTCAGAATCCACTGTGGAAAATATTTGTACTGTAAGGTCTTTGGAGCAGAAATTTGTTTCTGGAAACCTAAAATATCTGCAGAGTCTGTAATATCACAGGAAAATTGAGTTGTTGGAGTCATTCACAAGACAGGATGAACATAAAAATTTTCTCTTCTTGTGAATACACCGTTATTTCAGGTACATCCTATGCACCCTGAATCCTATGTGCCTCCCTCTCTTTCTCCTCACAGCAGTTTTTCTTAGTAACGTTCTTAGCTGAGGCTATTGGCTGAGAAGTTTAGTGCAAAAGTCAGCATCTAACAACTTGCTAAGACTTAACTGGAAGACAAACTGAGGGAATCTGTTTCTTCTCCAGGTTGTCAGAGAGAGAAAAGAGCATGCTGCTGTCTTGGAACTGCTTCTTCTCTGTTTCATTTGGGTTTGTATTGCTTAAAGAGATGGTTACAAAGACAGAGAATACTAGCTGGGCTCTAAGGTAAATACTCCTTGTTTGCAGCCTGACTCAGTTTGGGCTACCAAAGTTACAGGATGCCTTTTCCAGCTTCAAGCCAGCTGTGTTGTCTGCAAGACCAGGGGAGGGGACATTACAGGGCTTTTGCAGACACTTTCATATTTCTATTGTGCAACAACAGCACATCTTATATCCTGTATCCACAGGGATACTTGTGCTTCCTTTAGGGATGCTGAGCCTCTGCAACATCCTCCACTTTCCCTCTTCATCTGATAGTTGAAATCAATCCTTCAGGGTTATTAGTTCAACTAATGACAACTGCCCAGCAAAGTGGCTACCAGCAAACTCTCAGTGTCTCAATAAGGACATCTCAAATAAAATTTTAAGACTGCAAAGTGTAGTAGCTGGCATTATGCTACCTCTGTTTTGTCCTCCTTCCCCTTTAATATTGAACACTTTCAGTTAGACAAAAAAGAAATCATCTGTGAACATCTCTTGTAGCCCGTAAGGTAACTCCAGCTGCCCACCTGCCTGCTGGTGCCTGAAGACATGAGATGTATTGTGCCAGTATAAATGGTGTCTGCTCCATGCATGTTCCCCCGGGTGAGGGTGGCTGAGCCACCTCCGGCCAAGGCAATTCATCTGGCTCGTGGTTCACTCCCTTCTTCCTCAAAGACCCTTTGGGCATCACCTCCTGGCCGCTCAGGGAAGAGATGGGTAACTATCAGCAGAACACTGATCTGTGCTCCCAGGCCCTCTCTGCTCCCAGGAGCCTGGTCTGCCTCTCTCATGGGACTCTTTCATGGGAGTGCTCCCACGAAAAATGGTATCTGGGAACAGACTAGAGGAATTATCCTTTAGTTGATAACACTAGCTATTTCCCATGGGCTGTAGATTGGTCATCTGTTAACCATCAGAGGAGAAGGTTCTGGAGAGAAACGTAAACTTCCCAGGTTCATGAAGTTAAGGAAATGTCTTATCAAATTAATCATAAGTGATGGTGTAATACCACTTCATTCCCCTCAATCTAAAAATCAGAGGGTGGCGGATCATATGGTGGTATGTTGCCCACTTTTAACTCACTAGGGTGGCCTCCACTATAGGGGTCTGTGTTACAAATTATTCACAAACTTTATGAACAGGTTAATATGCATTCTTTTGTGATTTCATGGCTACGTTTTCAGGCATGGTATCCTGTTATTCCTGGCCTTCTTTTTTCTTTTGCTAAACTTCTTACACTTGGGCATTAGGCCTTTAAAGACCTTCTTCAGGAAGTTTTGGTTCTTATTCCTTTATTAGTACTCTCAAATCCCAAATTTAATCTCTGAAGCAGTTCACTTCATTTGCAAGCACAGTCATCCCTTTTGTTTTTCTCTTCAGCCAGATCTTCATGCTTTTCAATCTTCTTTCCCTGTTTGTAGTCATGTTCCCCCATGAGCTCTTTCTCAGGAGCTTATTGTTTCCACAAAATCACTGTTTGGATGAAATCTGTCCCATCTGGATATGCTTTTGTACCTCAAAATGACATTCGCACATCACAAAAGAAAAAACTTCCTTCTTTTCCTTTCTCTCCAGTCATTTAGTGAAGTCCCTATTCTGTCCTCTCCCTCTTTTGCTCCAAATAAATAGTATGTAATACTGCAGAGGTTACTTTTGCAAAAGTCACAGAATCACAGAATCAACCAGGTTGGAAGAGACCTCTGGGATCATCGAGTCCACCCATTGCCCTGACAAAACAAGTCATCCTCACCCTTTGTCCTACAGCTTATATCAGTTTCTCTAATTTCTTGTCTGACTGTAGCCTGGATCTGGTGACCTTGGGGTCTTGAAGTGTGGTGGTTTTTTTTTTCATACTCATTTCTTGTATTGTAACTTAGGAGATATTACTGCTGTATTTGGTTTGCTGGACCTTACTTTCTTTAACTTTGAGGCCTCTTCGTACAGTCTTGGCAGGTTCCTTGCATCAACCATCCACTACAGACGTGACCAAAACATTTGGTAACTAGTGTTCACTGCAATAGCTAGGACAAAAAGACAATCAATCAAAATGAAAGGCAACAACTAAGACAAGGATACAGAGCTAATAAAAGGAGTTCCTTTTAATGTAAAGCAAAATTATTGCATGGCATACACTAATTTATAATAATTACAAAAATACTGTGGTGGTTACATCACTAATCTATTTTAAGATAGGAGGTTTTATGGACATGAGGAACATGGGGATTTTTAAATGAGAAATGAAAAAGAGAGCGAGATATTCAAGTCAACCTCATAGGCAGAGGCATGGATCACCTTCTATGTCCAAGTCCACTTCTTCCCACCAGGATCCAGCAATGGCCATGTTCTCATCTAGCCTAGCCGGAAGGAGAAAGCAGTTGTCACTTACTGAAAACCCTCTGTGACTTGCCAAGGTGACAGCTTCTGCACCTCTTAAGGCCAGGATGAAAATGCCTGAAGTGAGGGATTCTGAGCACTGGGGACAGATCCTCGTGGGACTCTGGTTTCACTGGGTGTCTGATTTGGCATTATCACTTTGATGTTCCTCCATCTCAAAAATATTAGCAAATAAGATTTGGAAGGAGCCATAGGCTAGTAGTCTTTCTTTCTGGCAGCGTCTGTTAGAGACTGTTTGGGAAAATACTATAAATTTATAAGTCAGTACATCCTCCTAACCTGGATGGAGTCTTCCTGATCTGGACTTCATAGCTGAATCTTTATGTCTGATTTCTCATAGTAAGTTTGTTATTCTTGCATGGACATGTAAGTGAATGCTTTTTAGTTTTTGAGTCTTTCTCGTTCTGCAAAATCACAGAATCACAGAATGGTTGGGGTTGGAAGGGACCTCTAGAGATCATCTAGTCCAACCCCTTGCCAAAGCAGGTTCCCCTAGAGCACATTGCACAGGGATCATTTCATTAAAGATATCTACTGCAGCTTCAGGTGGCAAATCCCTTCATATTGTCAGTAGGTGCTCTTCTTCTGCTATCCAAAGGCTCTGTATTGTCTTTCCTCTACCCTCCGACAGACACTTAATGCTTATTTAATCCAGAAAGAGAGTTCAGGAGTGAGTGCAGCAAAACCAGGGCAGGGTTGACAGTTATGGCCCCTATAACAGCCACAGAGGGAATGAAGCATATCTAACTGACTGATTGTTATACATAAAAGAATCTTCAGCCATCATAGATTATTTGTCTGCAATTCCACTCTCATTTTTCACTAGTAATTGTTAGTGTTATATGACATTCCATCTTCCAATTTGCTGTGGTAATGGACTCAAGGCTGACAAATAAAGTGATGAAATACTGCTTATCTCGGTTTTATTTCTTCTCTGAATAAGACCCCGGTGGACAAAAATGTCTTGCACAGAAAACTACTCTCAGTACCCATGCACTTCATGATCATTCAGCATCTCAGCTCTTCAGAGCTGATCCTGTGGCCCAAGTTTTTTTCTATATTCCAGCAATATCTAATTTGCTAATTGTCTTCCTCTTTGGTTGTATGCATTGTTCACTGTGTTGAAAGAGGGTTTCCTACTCTTCCATGTAGGAGATTGTTAAGTGCATTCACATCTGAAAACTAGTAAGCCTCAAAGGTTCCTCAGGCATTTATCTTAGTTTATTCATGCAAGTTTTTTGTACTGTGAATTGAGATAGGATCACTTGGTACTCTGGGCCATGTCAGTGTTTGCAGGCGGTTCTCCATGTAACTGGATAAGGGTTGAAGAGTTACCACATTCACAGAATCACAGAATCAATCCATCAGGTTGGAAGAGACCTCTGGGATCGTCGAGTCCAGGTCCAAAAGATCCTGACTTTTCTGCTGCTTTATTGGGAGGAGGAGAAATTATAATTCTGGTTGAAAGCTTGAGTAACATAGTCCAAATATGCAAAATTTCATAATATCATATTTTTGGGAAGGTTTCTGAACTGTCATCAGTGAGAAGATTCTACCAGAAGAGGCTTCCCTTGTAAAAGAAAAGTCTAATGAGGTAGAGTGTGTATTCATTTAGTTTTCTTGCAATTAAACTGCCTTAAATTATGAATTATAGGCTTTTATTCTCTTTATAGTCTGGAATGTAACTAACTGGCTTTTATTCTTCTGTAATATATCCAAAGTGGCTGAGCACTGAATAATGTTGCAGATATGGTCTATATTGACATATCTCGAGCTTCACTTTAACACCAAGTGATTAGGCTACAAGAAGCTGAATGCTTACAAACTTTCTATAAAAAGAGACAGTTTAGCAGAAAAAAAAACACCTTCCAGACATTTTGATTTTTATTTCTGAATGCTGTTTCTGAGGGGTTTTTTTTCAGGTTTTTGAATTTTTGTGGATTTCTGGCCAATGTTATATGCCTTGTTTCATGACTCCTTTGCTATATGTGGATCTGAGGAGATCTGTGGATTGTGAGAACTCATTCCCAACTTTGTGTCAAGCAGATAACCTGTGCTACATTGTAATGAAAGGGTTTCCAAGAGTTGTAGGAAAGGAGTGAATTATTTGTTTTTGTCATCTTTCTACCTGTATCTCTCAGAAGTATATTTTAATTGTTTTTATGGGGAATCAGAAAAATTCAAGTATTACAATAAGTTCTATGAGACTGACATAACTTCAGAAAAGTTGGACAAGGTAACTGGAAAGAATTTATAATGAAAGGATGGTTTATCCTTAATAGCTGAAGAGATTAGCATTTTTCTGTAATACTGTGAATTCACGCCGGATATGCCAGAGATAGAAGTGTAATAGAAACATCTTCGTTCAGAGGATGACTGTATATTTTTTACTGCTGTGTTTTATTGCAAATTTTTTGAAATGTAGAAAGCTTAAAATTGCACAATTCTCAGACACAAAACCAACCATATCCAGTTCAGAGAGGTTTCTGTAGAGTTTTTCATTTTTTGGAGGATTAGCATAGAACTCGTTCCCAGCATTTACAGCTGCTTTAAGTCAATTTTAGTTGACACAATGTGTAAATTTACACCAGACAGTCTTTGCACTGGGAAAGCTTAAGAGATTTAATCTGCCTATTTTTATCCAGACAGAAATACACAGTGCAATTCTCTCTCCTTTTAACCAAGCTACCATCTGCTGTCGTCATAAACCTGTATAAAATTTGCTGTAAAGTTGAAATGATTTACATTACATAGCCTTAAAGTCTACTTTGTTTGTTCATTGTTACTTCATGTGTTGATTATGGCTTCTCATTAAGGTACCATTTCTCCTTATCTTCATTAAACATATTCCAAACACTCTCAAGAAAATCTCCTGAAGTATACTTAGATAGCTCTATTTGGGCATTCTCTATTGGCAAAAACTCTGATGAGGCTAATGGGAATATTGGCTACTTGAAGACTCTAAATTCAGTCATTGCATTGCCAAAAGTGACAAATGCTCAGAGCTTTTAGACATGCATTGCTGAAATATTTTCTTAGGATGGAAATTAAGTCTCTGCAGGCTCCCAGTCTCTTACAAAATCTTCACTGTAACTAACAGGAGGTTGTCTGCTTAAGGGTTGTTCTTAGTTTGACAGCTCAGGAAGGAAGCAGCTGAGATACACAGCAGCCCGCCCCAATGTTTCTGATTAAACTCCACAACAGCTCTTGCCCCAGGGTAGAGCAATAGCTGAAGGACTGAGGGCAGGGAGGCAAGAGGCTTAGTTCACCACTGGAGACAAGCGCTGCATCTGCAGTGGAGGAGCTTCTGATCTAGTCGATGCTGGCTACTATTTATTATAGAAAACTTTCCACTTGTTTTGGAATGACAGAAGTGAATTGAGAGGGCTGCCTGGGGAGTGGGCAGAAAAGGGATGCTTTGGTGCAGCAACAGTTTCAAAGTTACAAACACCCACAAAAATGTATGTGAAAAAAAGTGGGAGTGGTGCAAAAGTCCATGGGAATCATAAAATATAGGTACATTTAAGGGTGCAAAGAGGAATTGTTTTCTGTTTGGTAAGTTTCACAAGAGGAAAATAAATAAAATAATAATATTAATACATAGAAGATTGCGAAATATTTCAGCCATAATAAATGCTGAAAAATACCTGGTCAACTACGATGGGCAACACTGGGAAAAAGAGGATGGAAGGAGTTTTCCTCGGTTCTTTGCGCCCTAGGCATGTGTCAAAGACACACACAGCCCTTTTGTTCTACTTGAACATAGAGCATTTGGGTTTGCTCTTTATAGCCAATCCAGTATTCGTGAGCTCTGCAGCCTTATTCTCAGTGATAGCTGTTCTTGCTCCAGCTCCAAAGGCACTGTGCCTATTGGAAGTACACTGCTGTTAGAGACTGAGGAGAGAGGTTTTATATCAGCTGCTCAGTCCCATGGCACAAAATATGCCTTAAAGGATGCTAAAAAAAGTTAATACACTTCTAACTTTTCAACTCAAGAGCTGAAAGCTGATCATGTGCATACGTGTAATTTTCCACTACAAATCTATGTTTGCTTTTCAGTTTTATCCACATAGGGAATAAGTTTGGAGCTGTTGAGATCAGTTGCTTTTATATTCATAGTGTAAGACCCCAAACCTTTAAAAAGAAAGCATTAGTTTGGATGGAAAACTCTATTCTGTTTGTAAAACTCTGGTCTGTTTCTTCTAGGCTTAGGAATTTCTAGCACTTGGTAAGTAGCTTTAATTAAGAGCGACTAATCTCCACAAGCATTGCTTCATCTAAAATGGGGACTTTAATTAATGGTAGAGAAGGAACTGAAGGGAAAATCTAAGGGTCCAGCTTGGGACAGTTTACCTTGAATCACACTTGGTCTTTTTCAGTTTTAGATCTAAACTCCCCCAGCTTGAACAAATTCTGATAAAGATGTTGAGTCTTCTGAAAGGATCAGTTCTAATGCCCTTAAAAATCAGGATATAGTGCACCTGTTAGTGTTTTCTGAAGAGTGTTCTTGGTTTTTGTAGGCTTTAGCTGCAAGACAATTTGTCCCAGTTCTAGCTACTGGTGGTTAAATCCTGTTTTTTCTCAATGCCTGCAAAATTACAGGTGTTCAAAACTCATGAGGTACGCTCGCACAGACTCTGAGATTCTTAAAGTAAAAGGTTTCAATTTTCCATCTTTTTTCTGATCACTTCAGTTAAACTGGACTCATTGCATTTTGCTGGGGTGCAGCTTGGAAAAGCTAATTGCAAGCTCCAACAAGAGAAGAAATAAAAATTGGAGAGATGCAGAAAGATGAGGATTTTAAAAATTGTATCTCTCAGAGCAAAAAAGAAAAGAGATCATAAGAAACGGAAGGCCAAGATGACATGGTTTAGATCATAAATTTATCTTGGTTTATTTTGGTGGAAAAAACAAGGCCTTGTTCACTGTGCTGAAAGCAAAAATACTAGGAGGGAAGTTGTTTTTTCATTTAATTAAGATTTTATGAAAAACCAAAGAATACAAAATGGCCAGACATCTGTGGAATGAAGACTTACCAATCCCATTTCTGACTCAGTGTTTTTTCACTTGCAGGGAAGGATTTTGCCTAATAAGTTTGGAGCCAGTCCAAAACAAAAGAGGTTGCTTCTTGTACTCATATCTAAGACCTATAATATTTTGGCTGCTCATGCCTGGTAGAAATCAGGGGACAGCTATCACATATCTTGCTATTACATGTGCATAATTTACCTTAGGAAAGACAAGAATGAATAGATGTAATTTTTGTCTTCTCATGGCAACAAAAAACCTTGCACCCACCCTGCCAATGCAATTTACAAAGTGATAATAGGATTTTGCTGCTTTGGGGAGGGAGGGGAGTCAGCAAGGCAGAAATGCTTGAGCGATGAAGTGATCCTCACTTATAATCAGAAGAATTTAGACTCTCCAGACCTTAGCACGGAGCCAGCTAGAGAATTTGACGCTATCTGTGAAGAACATTAGAAGAAGGGTATGAACTTGAAATGTGCACTGAGGAACCTTAAAACTGCCTTTCCACTGTGTGGTACTGGGCGTAGCTTCTGACATAACACAGAGAAATCTTAGGGCTTCTCTAAATGCTGCTGCCTAATAATTGCTCTGTAACGGATGTTACCACTAACACTTGCCAGAGTGTGAGTTATTGTGGCTGTGTCTGATCTTGACTCCAGCTAGAGGGGAGGAAGGAAAGTTTGTCAGTGAAAGACAGCTCAGATGTATATCGCATACTTAAAAGGGTGACAGCATCCCTCTGAAAGCACCCTTTGCACAGGTCTAAGCTTTTTGTGATCTCAGAATAATCTAGGTTGGAAGGGATCTCTGCAGATCCTCTAGCCTAACCTCCTGCTCAAAGTAGGACCAACTGGATCAGGTTGCTTGGTGGAAATCTAAGAGATCATTTTCCATGCAAAGAATTGCAAGTACTGCTGAAAGTCTGAGCTGGTTGGTTTGTTTTTCAGTATTAATACAGCTCCTTGGAATGATTTTTATTGGATTATGAGGTGATGTTAGTAAGACAGATGTTCAGCATTTAGATACCTTGGGCATGGATTAGTTCTAAAAATCCTGTATAGGACTTTTATGAAAACCTCTGTTTTGATCAAGATGCCATATAGCAATAGAGGTGTAAATGTAAGGGTAACAGCGTAGCCTTCATTTTCCTAGCAAGATAAGGAGGCACATACTGACTGTTGTTAGAAATATCAGCTTTTCTTAGACTCCATGGTTTTTATCAGGTCAAAAGCATAGCATGGACCCTACATTCAGACACTCTGAGTTCTGGTTTGCTAGGAGTTTGCACATACAGAAAAATGAAAAATAAACACATGGGGGGCTGGAGTCCTCAGCTTTAGAAACTTGCTTTCATGTAGGCTTAAATTCCAGTGTTAGGGAAGGATCAGAAAGTTGCTTCTTATATTATTGAATCACTTTACCCAGCTTACACTTGAATTCAAAGAAATTACAAATACAGTGCTTAAAACCATCATTTCATCACCTATTTTACCCATAGACACTCATAGAACATGTAAATGTGATCTGACAGCAAGTGTAAAAGTCTGAAGAGCACACACGTGGTTGTAGGAGAGAGGGGAAGCAACCTGGTTCAAGTGAAATAAGAGACAGACAGGCCTGCAGGCTTTCAGTCCTTACATCTGAATAAGTATTGAAATCCAGCCCTTGAACCCTGTTTTATCCAATACAGGACATCCAAGATTTGTTACAGCTGTAAGTGCTTTGAACCCAAGCAATTTATGCATTTACTGGTGTCTGCTTTACATTTGCCACTGACCTTTCGCCACCCCCTCTTTGCTTTATCTGTCTGTTATTAGCCACTGTCGAGTAAAATATCAGTCTTTGTTTAACAGATACTGCTCACAAATTTTGTCTGTCTTCATGGTCAATGTACAGTGTCCTCCTGGCCCTGATTGCTGGGGAGCATGAGCTAATGAAATGCACATTTCTCTCCATGGCTGGATTCCCCTTTACCACTCAGGTCTCCAGCAGCAGATGGGACCTGGCTGGATGGGAGAGCCTGGTGGCCCGCATGGTCGATGACATTGTGTCCCAGTTCGGAACCAGCATGTTTACCTCCAGACCTGAATGATCCATGTGGATGAATATTTTGTGTGAAGAAACTCTAAAATATCAGCTTATGTAATCTTGCATGAGTTTTTCCAGGATACATAAAGTCAGGGACAGAATTATTACTTACCAAAAGGCATTCGAATTTTTTTTTTCTTTTCCAACAAATGCATCTTTTAGCTTCCTTAGAAGAATCTAGAAATATTTTCTGGGAAGCACACTGACTTAAGCACACCTATTTCGTATGCTTTTGCTTAGCATGTTCTGAGAGAAAGTTAATTAAATTTCCTGAAAAAGATCCTTCCACTTGCATGCATGCCTTCATTCAGAAATTCAAAGTCAGTGAGCAGATGTAATAGAAACCATAGTTTTTATAGGGAGTTGCACAATATATAGTAGACCTCTAATTTGTTTAACAAGAAGGGTTATATTTTTCATTCTAGTGTCATCCTTGCTTTCTGCATTATAGTTCCAACGCACAGGATGAACCATTTTATTCTGCAAATAATCGCATGATCCTACAAAATATCTGTTGTCTCCATAAAGCAGACTTGAGTCAAACAAGAGCCCAAGCCTTCTGTGATTCTTTGCCATAAATGTGGCACTAATTTGCCCTCAGTGCTGAGGACCTTTCCACTGATTGTACGAGGAAGCCTGCGCCATTCTGCTGTGGTTAGACATGAATATACTTGGGCGATGGCTAAGATTGAATCACTTGATGGGAAAGCAGAGAGGGCAGACTCCGAGACACCTGTAGGACATTCCTAGTGCTGTGCATGGGCCAGACCCTAAGACCTGTGGAGCAGAAAGAGTGATGGGCAGAGTATTTTTTCTCTGCCTCTTCACTCAGGTGTTGGGGGAAACAAATTTTGGCTAGTGTCAAAATGTTTCCAAAAATGGGAGAACTTGGAAAGACAGGGGTGTGTGGTTGCCATAGGCGTGCTTGTCCTCTCTGTGTATTTCTCTCCATCGCCATTTTTCTTTGCATCTCCCTCTGTACTGTCTTTCTACATAAACATCTACATATGTCAGAGACCTCTTAAAGGTTAAAGCAGTCTATGATGTGTTTATTCCACCTGTCAGTGCTACTTGAAATGTGAGGTTTGCTACCTCTGGCCCCTGAATCGTTCTCCATCTGAATAACGCAGGGAGCAAAGAGACTTGATGTATCTGAGCAGAGGGCTACACAAAAGTCTTTGGCTAAAAAACTTTTAAACAATCAAGGCAGAACAATATAACCAAGGACTCCCCCATAAGCAGGAAACCACCATAGCTTCATACGAACTGTAACTACTATTGACTTATTTCATTTTACTTCCTACTTTCACCCTGCAACCTTTTCAAGGTCTGATTTAATTGCTGGAAAGCAAACATAAGAGAAGTTATTTCACAACATTAGAGCAGAAGTACCTAAATGCAGTGTTATGAGCATAACAGAAAACCACAATAGGAGGCATTGTGTAAGAATATTAAGAGCATATTTCTCTTAGGAGCCTTTTGAAGAATGTGTAGCAAGTGTGCCAAGTGTGGTTCTTACTGTAATAACAACACTGTCAAGACAGACTCAATGCAGTAGTAGTGTTACCCTGTCCTTAAGAATCTCACATAAGCCTGCAAGACCATTTTTATTATTTTTCCTATGCAACACTAATGAAATCAATGGCATAAGTATCCAGAGGAGAGGCTGACACACCAGAAGGCTGCGTTGCCCTTCAGAGAGACCTATACAGGCTGGAGAGTTGGGCAGGGAGAAATTTAATGAAATATAACAAGGGCAAGTGTAGAGTCCTGCATCTGGGCAAGAACAACCCCATGTACCAGTACAAGTTGGGGGCAGACCTGTTGGAGACCAGCGTAGGGGAAAGGGACCTGGGGGTCCTAGTGGACAGCAGGATGACCATGAGCCAGCAATGTGCCCTTGTGGCCAAGAAGGCCAATGGCATCCTGGGGTGGATTAGAAGGGGTGTGGTTAGTAGGTCAAGAGAGGTTCTCCTCCCCCTCTACTCTGCCCTGGTGACGCCACATCTGGAATATTGTGTCCAGTTCTGGGTCCCTCGGTTCAAGAAGGACAGTGAACTGCTAGAGAGAGTCCAGTGCAGAGCCACAAAGATGATTAAGGGGGTGGAACATCTCCCTTATGAGGAGAGGCTGAGGGAGCTGGGTCTCTTTAGCTTAGAGAAGAGGAGACTGAGGGGTGACCTCATTAATGTTTATAAATATGTAAAGGGAAAGTGTCATAAGGATGGAGCCAGCCTCTTCTCAGTGACATCCCTTGACAGGACAAGGGGCAATGGGTGCAAGCTGGAACACAGGAGGTTCCACACAAATATGAGGAAAAACTTCTTTACAGTGAAGGTAATTGAAGACTGGAACAGGCTGCCCAGAGATGTGGAGTCTGCTTCTCTGGAGACATTCAAAACCCGCCTGGACGCGTTCCTGTGTGATATGATCTAGGTAGTCCTGCGCCGGCAGGGGGATTGGACTAGATGATCTTTTGAGGTCCCTTCGAATCCCTAACATTCTATGATTCTGTGATTCTGTGATCCCATAATTTTCTGTGGGACTTTGGAATCGTAGAATCATTTAGGTTGGAAAAGACCTTTAAGATCATCAAGTCCAACCATTAACCTAACACTGCCAAGTCCACCACTAAACCATATCCCTAAGCACTACATCTACATGTCTTGTAAATATCTCCAGGGATGATGACTCCACGACTTCCCTGAGCAGCCTGTTCCTATGTTTGACAGCCCTTTCAGTGAAACAATTTTTCCTGATATCCAATCTAAACTTCCCCTGGCGCAACTTGAGGCCATTTCCTCTCGCTCTATCACTTGTTACCTGGGAGAAGAGACCAACACCCGGCTCACTACAACCTCCTTTCAGGTACTCGTAGAGAGCGATAAGGTCTCCTCTCAGCCTCCTTTTTTCCCAAGCGAAACCCCAGTTCCCTCAGCTGCTCGTCATAAGACTTGTTCTCTAAAGTCTTGTTCTTTTTAGTCTTCATTAAAAACATTTAACAAGATGAATTACAGAATGGTGAGTTTTTAATATGTTGCTATTTACCTTCGCTTACAATGCCAATGTCTGGGACTCTGCTGGTTGTATTGTAATCATCTGTGACAGTTTCTTGATTGACTCATTAGAGCTTTAAGAGTAGTTGTATATTGTTTGCTTAGGTTTTTCTTTTCTGAACTTCATCAGATCCCAATTCCATGCCCACATGAGGAATTGTTGTTAGTCCATTGGAACTGTGACCCTTGGATGCGGGGGATGGGGAAGAACAGGGACTCAGCTCTCACGTTGGTGTGAATCTAGTGTTTCTAATTATGCCATTCAGTTACTTCACTTTAGGCTGAAGCAGTTAAATGCAGAATGTGGTCCATGACCATCAAAATAGATTGGTCTATAAATAATTCACCGTAAGACAGTGCAAGTAACTAAGGTAGTCACGGTCTCTCACTCTGTTCTGGGTGACAGAAACACCAGTTAGTAAATTTTTACATATTACATATTCACTATGGGTATGGGTGGGTCACTCATATGATATATGTTAAATAGACAACTTACATTTTATTGTCTCTGCTTAGGGACCTGCCTCTCTCAATTTGCTTTATAGAGAATTTGCATCCTTAACTTTGGTCACAGTGCAGTTAGACACCTTCACTAGTCAATAGTCTCCAGAGGGAAGTGTGAATTCCCCTCCTCATTGTGTCTGACGGTGTGACTGAAGGACATTTGCACTGTATTATACATAATGCCAGATGATCTATGCTATCACAATCCTCCAGCAAGGACACAGCATGGAAATGAAGCAAACTGTCAGTCCAACTTTATTTCTAGCTCAAAGTCCTTGGGAGCCATTGCTCTGTCCCTCCTCACTTCCCCAAGAACATCACAGATGACTTTTCTTATATCAGGTCCTTAATATGCAGTTAAGAAATGAGAGGCTGATCTTGTTTGCCTTTGTTTTTGTTTTTTTTTTTGAGCCTTGCATTTTCTAGCTTTCCTGTGTGAGCATAAGGTCTAGAAACATTCTCTTTTTAATAAGAAAAAGAAATTCTCATGTAATCACAGGATGCTGGGAGCTGGAGTTTGAGGGAAAATACTGCATACTGGTACACTGGTGACATAATTGGAAAAGTCATCAAGTGAGCTTCCAGTGGTGTAGCATTCCTCTCAGCCTTCCTGAGCTCTGGGCAAGAAAACTCAGCTGCTCTGAGCCTGAAACCACACACCCAGGGATTTCCTTGGCTATGCGTGGCAGAAGGGCTGGAGCCCTGTGGTTGGTCTCTCCCTCTATCTTGGAGCTGCAATTAGGGAAAGCATCGGCTGTGTCATGGTACCCCCCTGGAGAGAAGAAGGTCACTGCCGTACCCTGTCCACACTCACTTGCAGAGCTGCTGAGGGCCAGTGATATCATGGCCCACTGGTCACAGACAATTCCCAGCAGCAGAAGGCTGTATGCTATGAAGGGTAAAGTTTTTAATTATAAACACTGTTGCGGGTTAACCCTGGTAGGCAACTAAGCGCTACACAGCTGGTCACTCAGTCCTCCCCCAAAACCAGCTCCCAGTGGGATGGAGGAAGACGAAAAGTGAAAAAACTTGTAGGTGAAGATAAAAAACCACTTAATAAGCAGAGGAGAAATGGAAGAAGAAAGCAAGCAAAATAAGTGATGCAAAGGCAATCACTCACCACCTCCCATGGGTAGCCCAACGCCCAGACAGTTCCTGAGCAAAAGATGGGTGGATAACCTCCCTAAACTCCCTTGTCTCTGTTTTTGTGGCTAGGCCTGACATTACATGGCATGTAATATCTCTTCAGTTAGTTCAGGTCATATGCCGGGTCGCGTCCCTTCCCAGCCTATGGCGCATCCCCAGTCTATTCACTGCAGGGAGGAGGGGGAGTAGAGTAAGAAACAGAGAAGGCTCTGACACTGTGCAAACACTGTTCAGCAATAGGTGAAACATTGGTGTGTTATCGGCATTGTTTTGGTCACAAATCTGAACCACAGCATCATATGAGCTGATATGAAGAAAAGTAACTCTATCCCAGTTAGACCCAGTACAATCCCGTATTTGAAAAGAAAAAGTTAGTCCAGGTCTACTGTTAGAAGAAGTTGTCAATGATTTCAACAGAATTTAGTACCCCCTTGTTATTCTTTTTCATTCGTATGGCTCCTTTGAGCTTCAGGAAAGGATTTGAATAAAATAAAAGGCAAAGTAAACCCTCATTCTCCTGGGACAAAATGTTCCTATGTCCTGGTTTGGCCCAAACCAGGCCAATTAGTCTTAGAGAAACCAAGGTCACTGCTAAATTCCTCACTGCTTACGAGTGAAGAGCCGAAGGGGGGTCACAGCTGCAGGGGGGAGCAGACAGGGCAGGTGACCCAAGATTGACCAACGAGATATTCCATCCCACACACGTCATTCTCACTTTCCTATTTATCACTAACCCACTGCCTCCTGGAGGTGGGGCCCAGGAGGGAGGGGCCCTCCTGTCTCCCACTGATTGGTACCAGCTTTGCCAATTCTCCAGTTAAAAGCCTGCAGGTGTTATGGCAGGGGGAGCTACTGCATTTTCCTCTCTGCCTGTGCTGGGTGGAGCTATTGCATTTTCTCCTCTGCCTGTGCTGGGGGGAGCTACTGCATTTTCCCCTCTGCCTGTGCTGGGGGGAGCTACTGCATTTTCCCCTCTGCTTGTGCTGGGGGGAGCAACTCTGCCTGAGAAGGATTTCCAAGCTCTCAGTCTTGGTTTTGTATATATTTGTATATATTTGATTATTTCTATTATTATTGTTATTATACTCTTTTTCATTATTATAGTTTATTAAAACTGTTTTAACTTTCCAACCCATAAGTCTCTCTCCCTTTTCCCTTTACCTTAGGGGGGGGGGAGAGGGTTAACAGAGAGCATCTGCCACCTGGTTAATAGCTGGCCCAGCTTTAAACCGTGACATCCTACAGTTTTCCTACTCTTTCACTTCAAAGCAAGAGTTTCAGGAACAGCTACAGCAAGGAGTATTATGAACCACGAGTCTACCTAATGTTATTCAACAAAAAGTGTGTCAGGAAAAAGTAATCCAGGAATATCAGTCATTGTTGTGCTGGGACAGGGGAGTCAGATGGGTGCTTGGTGCAATACATCATTCTCTGAACAAGTCGCAGGCAGGCTCAGAAGTGAACATGTCACTCCCGGCTCTGCTTGCTGGCATGATTAAACATGAGCCGGCACTGCTGTTTGGTGCCGTTGGGTCATGCTCCCCTGGAAATCCAGAGCCTTTTGGCAGTGATGCTTGAGTTTGGAGTCGCACCTGTGTTTCCCGTTACTTGCCAAGGTGAGCATTGCATTTGCAGAGTGTTATCGTGACCTTCTCTCAAGACAAGTCTGCCTGATTTGGGAGCAGGTGTGTTCTCTGCTGGTCATTTTTAAGTTGTGTGGGGTCTTCTTCAGAGAGCCATTTCCCAGGATATTCACTTGAGCTGTTGTTGAAGGGTTTTAAAGGACAGAGGTGGGGTGGAGAAGAAATGTGAATATTTCCCAGAAACAGTGTTTTGGATTTTATAAATGTAAATTTGAGCGTGTGTGTGTGTGTATAAGATACCTACTGTATGATGTGGATGGTACTGCATAGTCAATTGGGTGTAGTCACTGGGAGATTTGTCCCCTGTGGTACTATGGTCCTGGGAACTGCTCATGGATCCATTACAGAACTGAATGATGGTAGATTTGATGTGTTTTGGCACATGATCCAAGCTCATAACCTCCTGCCTTGCAGCTGCTTGGCCCTCCCAGGAGCCCTTGTTCACCATTCTTTTCAGATATGGAAAACATTTTTGGTATTATAAGGCAGACAATGGGCACTCTCCTTGGCTCAAAGCTGAGCACCTGCTTTAATGAGAGGTAGGGCGCTTTAATCAGGGCCTTGCAAAGCCATCTGTGAGCGCATCCTGTGGGCAGGGGGAATTTTCATACCAGTTACGTGAAAGCATTTGGTTTTGCTTTTAGTTATCAGTATATTGTGTCATGGGGGCTTTGCGGAGGCAATACTTACCGTGGATGTTGCACAGACTAACGACCCATGATGAAGATGTCACAGACATTTCTCTGCATGGCATCCTTTAAAACTTATTCTTTTTGGTAACAATATTAATAGTTAAAAATAGTAATTACACAGAGAAGCCTGGGTTTTAGAGGGTATCCACAAAAGGAGCAAACTTGATCAAGGAAACTGAATTCTTCATACTTGTCACGAGGCTGCATTTACTGCATTTACACATGCTTGTGACCTTCCCCGTTCTTCACAGGCTAAGAAACGCACAGCTAGGGACACTCATCAAAAAAAAAAATCTCTTCAAGGATCTGCTTCTGTTAGCAAGGAGAGAGATGGTATTTACTGCTTTTCTTAAATGAAAACCTTTTTCCTTATATATACAGCAAGGGATTGCTATCTTTCTTTCTAAAGAACATAGGCAACGTTCATGGTACTTAAAAGTGTTTCTTTTAGTAAACAGCTCCAGGATTAATAAACCCTTCAAGGACTGTCACAGCAAGATTTCTGTTACGATGCAGGCAGCACGTGAGATGCCAGAAGCAGGTGTTGTGAAAGTTGCAGAGAAGAATCGATGTTTAGCAGAGAAGGCAGAAAAAGACAGCCATGAAAATAAATGGCAAGAAATTTGTCTCAACAAATGTTTGCCCAGAGCCTAATTTTTGTGATGTGGACCAAAATTGCTGCTGACATTTTCCATAGTGAAGTTTCTTCCGATTTGCTCAGTCGCCACCTGCACTCTGACTCATCCACTTTATTCCTGGACTGGGTGTGTAAGACAGACCTCCACATCTGCAGGACCCTGGCAGCCTCCTGCAAAATGCTCCTTCTAGGAAGGGCTGGGGCAGGTGGGTGCATACACATCTGGGGCTATCCACTTACCACTGTAACAACAAAGCCCTGACCGAGAAAAATCAGTTTTGTGTCCGGATTCTTCCCTCTGGCTTTTTTTTTCCTAACATTGTGTTGTTTAATCTTTGTTCTGAAAGTTTAAAACAGTGGTTATGTCTCACCTCTCTTTTTGCTTTTCTGACTGGATCTATAGGTGATGCAGGTCACCATAGTCCTATAGAAATCAGAGGAACTATCCTAATTTCCACCAAACAAGGAGGATCTGGGGCTTAAAATGCATATTCAGAATAAAATAGCCCTGTACAGAAAGTAGCTGTGGGTAATGAGGCAAAGATTGCAGCTAGAGATTTCAAAGTGTATTTATGAGCCTTAGAGCCACATTTCTCACTGTTAGGAAAATAATATCTGTTCTGCCACTTGTTAATATAATTATATCCTCTATTTCAGGAGAATTAGCAAGTCACAGTGCATTTAGAAATTGCTGCATTGGTGTTTTGTAAAGTTGAAAAAGTAAAACACATTTGACACATTTAGTGGGCCAAATTGTGTGTTCTATTTGTCTTTTGAAATGATTCTGCTACTGGTCCTTTACAGACAATCATTGACCCATCAGTGTGAATAATTTCATAGAATCATAGAATCATAGAATGGTTTGGGTTGGAAGGGACCTTAAAGATCATCTAGTTCCAACCCCCCTGTCACAAGCAGGACACCTTTCCTCTAGACCAGGTTGCTCAAAGCCCCATCCAACCTGGCCTTAAACACTGCCAGAGAGGGGCATCCACAACTTCTCTGGGCAACCTGTTCCAGTGTCTCACCACCCTCACAGAGGTTTGTTTTGTTCTGGAAAATTTCAGCCACTGCTAGGACTGACTAAGAGGAATTGTTGTTTCAGCAATAATCTCTATTGATGTGCTGTGTATTAAGCAATAAGCGGCTGCTGAAATTGATTAATTGTTGAAGAAGAGATGAGATTTTTAAGGCAATTTCCAATTCTGTTCATTGCACTCACATTTTTTATTAAATATCCCCTTGTTGGGGTGTTATGCTACAAGATGAATAGAACATTTTTTTATCAGACTTCTCAGAGTCATATATTAATTTCTAAACATTCAGGATGTTTGAAAATCCCTGATATAAGCAGCTCTATTTCCAAGCCTTCACTGAGGAAGGAGAAAAGGATAACCTTGTCTTTTAAAACATATTTGTCTGTGGTTTCTTCTGTGACAGCAGACTTTTTTTTTCCACTTTGCAATATATAGGACAAGGAGAATCGCCAGAGCAGGTCAGACCCAAGGTTGATGAAGGCCAGTCTTCTGCAGCTGGCAGCAGACAGCACCAGCTGCTTCAAAGGAGGGGACAAGAAGTTTCACAGCTAGTGGCAATTTGAAAATTAACCTTTGAGAAATTTCTTCCCAGCTTCCATGGGTGGAAAATTCATTTATGCCTGGTGGTAGGAAGGTTTGCAGGTCTTCCTCTTCTCCTTTTTTTTTCTTTTTTTTTTTTTTTTCTTTTGAGTTTGCTACTGTAATTCTGGCTATTCTTGATAGTTATATAAAATCTTGGACCTTTTTGTTTCCTGTGAAGATCTTGGTCTTGATGATATACCATGCTGAAGCCTTCCACAGGTGAATTGAAATTAGTGTGAAACACTGTGTCCTTTTATCAGTACAAAATACGTCATCTTCCAGTCTCAGCAAGTCTATTGTGTTTCTAACAGTTTGTGGTATCAGTGCCTGGTTAGTTGCAAGCTTTAGGCCACCATGGGTTGTTGTTTGTTGTTTTTCCCTTTCCCCTTTTTACTCCTTGTGTCTGTGGAGTGCAAATTCCTCAAAGCAAGCTTATCTCCTTTATACAGCACTCAGTTCACTATGGACATTGGCTATTTGCAAAAGAAAAACATGTATTAATTTCTAGTTTAAGTTACTTCTAGGGGAACTGAACACTGTTCGGGTATTCTGGCCCTTATTTGACTAAATGTGGGTAGAACAACAAAAAAACTTCAACAAAATTATCACCTCTGTCCATGAAATGTGTTACCCTGTCACATGCTAACAGTGTATATCAAGGTACAAGGTCTTCTGACACACCAAAGACTGAAGGAGTTGTGATGTTGAGGTATTTTGATGGTCATGCGTCTTTCTTCAGGCCTCTGCTCCCCACATTTGCCAGGTTTTTTATCTCTAATGTTGAATGATCATGAAAATGATGGCATAGTTGACTGTGAGAGTGTTTTATGCTGACAGCAACTTCCACTGAATCTCCTGGAGCTGCTCCTGTTTGCACTATGCAAGGTGAGAATAGGGCACACAGGTGTGCTGTGTTGGTTGGAGAAGAGGAGCTTCTTTCTTGCTTTCAGTTATGGCTGATCTCTGAACTTTGCAAATTTGTGGGCTTTAAGGCTTTGAAGAACCACTAAACTTAACATCAATTTCTACTTTCACTCAAAGCCCTTCTGCTGAATTTGTCTTAAAAGCGATAAGCTTTACATTAAGACAAAATTGAGTCTGTCTTTATTATGTCTTTGTAGGAGATTAGATAGGTTTATAATAGAGGCCGCACAATTCTCTTTTGCTTTTGTTTAAATCCTGATCAGCAGGCGTGGAGCTGGAAAGACCTATTGAGAGAGAAGAAAAAAGGCTAGCTCACCACCACGTGAAGCATTTTACTGTTTTAATGTGCTGTTTCTCTTTGTGAAGAGATACGTTTTGACTGTAGCCTGATGTTTTCCTAGAAAGGCATTTTACAGGGAAGCTAGAGTGGATGAAGCAAGTTATAGGTGATAAAGACCAACCCCTAAATCTGACGGAAGCTTCAGTTTATATAATATGCCCATTATAAACTCAATGCTCAACTCTCTGTGCTTCTGAACATATGACTGACCGCCACTACACTTTGGGAAGAAACCTGAATCCTAAAGCAGCTTCTTTTTATGCAGGCAGAGACTCCTCATAACAACTTCTACAGCAGAGCTTGTGACTGTGTTTAATTTTGCTGCAGTCCTAATTGTCAGGTGAAGGTGGCATGGGTACACATGCACAATAAATATAACGTGTGTGTGTGGAGGGGAGGGATACATGTATATGTCTACTTGTACTTGTGAATTTGTGTGTGACATTATATAGTCCAATCAGGACAACTATGTTCTAGCTGCTCTTTAAAGCCAGCTCTCAGGGTATATTAAGACTCAAGGTAAATCAATACCAGTCTTTTCACTACATCTTTTAATGAAATGCGAGTTGAAGCAGGGGCATGCTCCTGTACAAATGGAGTAACTGAGATTGGTTTCATTTGCTGCCAGTAGCACAGCAGTGATTTATACCAGCTGAAATCAGACTCGGTGACACTGCTCACAGAAACGTGGCATTTCTGGTTTCAAAAAGAGGTGGGTTTGTTGTGTTTGTGCCATAGTTGCCTGTTTTCAGAGTTTGCTACTTTGTCAAACAATAGCCGTTTCAGTGCCGGTTTATCAAGTTTTTACGGATTTGTGCTAATCAGTTTTTGTCAGAGAGGAACATATTTCTTTTCAGCCCAGGAGAATAATTCTATTGGAAAAAAAATCATTCCATTGCCATAGCTTATCTACATGACATTTATCATCAGCACAAAGCAGTGGCATCTCAGGAGGTTTCAAATGCAGAGCTTGTGATAGGAAGAAAATACGAGAGCTAATTTTTCTTGTTGGTTACACTTATATTTTTCTTGCTCTTCCCATTCGCTAATGAGGGCAGTAACCTTTCTCTGCACATGCCTGTGGGCCTTTGTGCATGCTGATCTAGGTGGAGGTACCTGTGCTAGAAGCGCTTTCTGTTCAGGCAGAGACTTGGGGAAAGCCTGGGAACCCAGTCAGCTCTTCAAGCACTTCAGCAACATAGGAATTACACATGGCAGCACAAGGAAGAACACGGGGCCAACACTTACGAGAGGGGCAATGTTTTGCTGGGTATCACGAACGTTTTCAACCTCTTGTATGATGATACAGTTCTGCCCTGCAAGTCCCATTATTTGAAGTATTCAAGCAATGGGTGCAATTTCAGATGAATCAGATGATGGGATTAGTACCATTAACATTCACAGAAGAGCATTTCACTTATAGTCCAGTAGATCTTGCTATGTCTAGAGGAACTAAAAAGAGGCAAGTAGTGCTTTCAGGGAGGGGAACTGATATAGAGGTATTGATTAGGAAAATTCCTACATCCCAGGCCTATTTAATTTCTCCTTTTCCTCTCTGTTTTATACTATTAAGGCCCTGCACAGTGCTTTATCTGTCTCCTTGGCAGAGCTCTTTCGTTTGTGGTTTTCTGACTCTGCTTCTTTTTTATGCTCACATCATTGGTTTATTGGATTGGACAGTTGACTACAAGCCATTCGGGAAGACTGTCAACAGTAGAATATTACATTACTGAAGTGAGCAGAAATTCAGCTCCTGTACATTTTAATGCTATTTGCTGAGCTAAACAGAAACATTCTGAGATATTTCCCAGGAGGAGACGATTTTTCACTCGGATACGGCCATGCTATCAACAGGTAACTGGACATTGCTAGATTAATGCCCTCAGCATCATATAAACTCACATAAAATGTGAGTTAAGGATGTGTGCAGCAGCTGGAATATGGCATAGCTCAATCTAGTTTATACCCCAGGTCCCAGTCTGGCTCTGCTAATGGAAGGGAACATTAGCGCAGCCATAAAGGGAGCATTATGGACAGGTTTTGGGGGCCTTGGATTAACCACAGGCTAAAGGTGTACCTAACAACACTTAACCCCAAACTACACTCTAAACTTCCATCCCATTTCAAATTCTCCATGGGACTTATGCTCTAGAAGGTCATTTCATCAAAACTAAAAAAGTTTTTATTCAGCCTTGTCTTTTGACTACAAATCAGAGCTGAACAAGGAGCTATAAAGCTTAACTGAAGCAGCCCTCCCTACTTCAAAATCCTTGCTCAATTTGAATATTACTTATTGGTGCAAAATTTCTTAATTTCATGACTGGAGGAAAAACAGTCTCACTTTTTAAAGAGGAGGACCCACCTGCTAACCAGAAAGCAACATAATACACTAAACTGACATTGATTTTGTAAACAGTATTGTCTTCATGTATTTAAACAATCAATCAGACACATTTTTATTGTGAGAATAAGCTGGTACTGTACATAACATTAAATAACACCTCCTGATGGGAATGGGTACAGAGGCAGGGAAACCAATATCAACTTCATTCCTTTGATCGGAGCAAGATCAGCTTATTGTATTGACAGAAACATGAAGAAGAAGGGTGCAGGGTGGTGAAAGGGTAGTCAGGTAGGCTGATACTAAAATATATAACTAGGAATAGTGGGATAACTTAAACAGAGAAACCCTCATAACACGAACATATTGCTCTGCAAAATAGTCTCCCCTAGGATATGAAGGAACAGTTAGCTTATTAAATGAGTAATATAAAACGATCAGAAAAAAGTGTTGGAACATATACTGTAGGGAACAATCCTGGAGACAGACTACTAGACATTTCTCTTCATTGTCTGTGATTATTTGCATTCATATTTTTTTTACTGATCTTCAAAAAGTATAAGTGGGGTTAATAGACGTTGTGCCTTTCAGTTGCTCAGCTACACAAGCTGAAAAAAATCAGTTTTGATTTCTTAATGACATTACTTAAGTGCAGAACACTGAACTTTTCTTTAAAAAGGAGGACAAGAGACACATTTATAGACTGAAAAGCCAAGGAATTGCCAGCATGTCAGTATAAACTCAGGTAGGAAGATCAAACATTGAATTGCAGTGCTATGACACGAAGACCCCTCAGATACCTCCAGCAGTAATGTATGTTTAATCAAGGGGGAACAATTTTTTTCTTGTACAAATGCTTGGAATTTCTAATTCATTTTGTGCAATATTTATTAAAATCATGGCTAAGGAGCTTGTTCTGTCATCTTTTTATTGTCTCCCTACTCTCAAGTGTTTAAAGAGACAATTGCTTTTTTGGATACTTTGGGTTTATTTCTCCACTGAATGTCATACCTCTCTGATGATGGGGAGTCATCTATGCATGTGAACAGGATAAATTACATTTCTATCCACTTGATATAGTCTGTTATGTTGTGAGAGAGGTCTGCATGGTGGGAATACACTTGATAATTGAGGCACTTCAAGTTTTTAGTGATTTAAATGCAAGAGGATGTTTCTGCTTCTGGAATAAGTGGAATAGTTATTAACTTCAGCTAGGACAGGTTCAAGCCTTGAGTCAGGAGAAAGAAACTTAATGGTCCTCCTTTCCTCCATCACTTTGTAGGAGACTTCAAATTGCTTTGCTGAAAATTTCCTGTTTCTATTGACTCTCAAAGATCATACCCAACAGAAAAAAGTGAGAGTGAGATATGACCCAAATAGAATTGCCTTTATTCACCTGGAGATCAGGATAGTTTTTCAAGCCACTCAACAGCTGTGTTACAATCTTTACCCTGTGGTTGCTCAGTATACTGGCACGAGGTGTGGGACAAAGTAGTCCAAGACTTCAGTAGGAGCTCTGGTCCAGAGGGTGAGATGGGTCCACAGGATCCTGAGGACAGCGAGTTCTGATTAGTAGCAACTTGCTTCCACTTTGCACTTCATGGGAAAGAGTGGCACACTGTGTAGATCCAGGTTTTGTGACTCAATGACTGGTAATGGCAATAAAATGCTTCCTCATTGATTTTGATTTTGGAATCAGATAAGCAGCGTGTTAGAATAGTAGTCAGATGCCTTTTCTTGCAGGTTAGACACTGTTGTAGTCAAAGCGACTACAACAGTGACCTTTTTTTCTCAGAAAAAAAAAGGAGCTTTAGCTTGTGCATATATGTATGTTTATGTATACACATATACATAAAATTGCTAGTCTATCTGCATGCATACCCAAGGCTTATGAAATAGAAGGCAGATATCACAGACAGATCAAAGATATTTAGACTAATTTTGAGCCTAAAAACTTTAACAATGTCCTTTATCTCTGGATAAAGAAGATGATTCAGATTTAATGCTTCTAACTATCCTTCTCTTCCTAAGCCTGTGTGAATGGTAGAGACTAACATTTTTCAGATTATTGAACAGAGATCCTGCACAAAAACAGGCATGACTATTCATGAGAGAGAAGTGGGTAGTCAAGTAGGCACCGCTCTATAGCCAGACAAAACGATTTTGTGCCAGGCATTACTCTGCTGCATGACGCTCTCGTCCACCAGCTTGCAGGGGTTTTGGAGCCAAAGTTTATTCCCCTTATATATCAGAGACGCTTCCCAGCCGGGAAGCTAACTGGGGGCCTCTAACTGCTGCTGGGCTGCCAGCAGCATTAAGAAACCCTCAAATGGCATAGACTGCAATGTCACTTAGACCCCATCAGTAGATTAAATTCCTCTTGCACTGCTAATCCTCTGGGGTTTTAGGGGTGGCCAAGTGTTGTTACCTTGTCTGCCACCTACAAAAACGTGCATGTGGCTGAGAGGCATCAGATGTATGAGAAATCTGGGCAATGTTGGGCTTCTCCACTCCCTCCTCCTCCTCCAAGCTCTCAGATAATGCTGCCCACAGCTCTTCCCTTCTTTCTCAAAGCAAAACCCTAGGGCTGCTATTCCTACTACCCTACACCACACCACTCCCACCTCTAGTTTCCACGCCTATCCTACTAACCCTTATTTTGCTGGATGCACAGATGAAAGTCTGGCTAATTCTTACACAATATGCTCTGAAACAGGTGTGCAGCAAACAAGGGAACCCTGACATGCAGCCTTGGACAGGAGGCAAGTTACTATTTATAAGTCTCTGCTTTATGGCTACGTGTTTTGCTATTCAGAACCAGTTTGGCAATGTCCAGATGGTATTGCTGAAACACACGTAGCTCAGAAGAAATCCAAACACCCAGTTGTGGGTATAATGCTTGTAAGCCACGTGCAATTTATCTTTTGGTATGTTAGATTTGGTCATCATTGTTAGATCATGAAGGATCCTGAAGCATTTCAGGTGTAAATTAAGCTCATCAAACTTGTTATTCTTGTGATGGAGATTCTCCCTTGCATGCCACAAATCCAATAAAAGGTAATCTTTCCTTCCATTTAAGTTGTATATTGTTTCTCATTTAAAGCAACATGGGAAAAATGCTCACATGCTGCCAAGAAAAGCTGTATATAAGAAGTCACACAATTCTCTTTCTTTTATTTTCATGTTTGGATAAAGGTGAGCTTAATTGTTTTATTTATGAACTTTATTTATAAGGACTGCATCCTCAAGGGAGCATTAAGTGATCAACTAATAGCCCAAGTTTAATTCAGAAGCGTGTCTGGACATTTGTTACATCTGATCATATATGTGTTTTGACACTTTGGGAATAAGGGGCTAATTCTGCTTCACTAAAAAACATATAAATTCATAACAGCTACAGTCTTGCATAGACCTGTTTGAATACCATTGTAATTGTGAAACAGATACTTAGAAACAGAGGATAGCTGATCTCTGTGGGCAAAGTGTTATCATGCTGCAAGTGAAGCTGAATATCTGGAGTCCTCAGTCAGTCTTTTCAATTTGAATAGTCTATAGTCAGGCCAAAGAGGCAGTGAGGCTCACTGTGGAGATCACAGCGTGGGTCTGTTTTGAACAGAAAGCCCAACTCTCAGGATTAAAACAGACCAGAGTTTTGGTCTGCGCACAGACTCTCTTCTGCATCTTAATTTTAGTGTGGGCATTTGTCTATTATTTTGCTTCAATCACTCTGATTAAGCATCCTCAGGGTGAATATCTTACCGTGGTGAACTAATGGCTTTCCAAGTCCTGATATGCCTTGATACATGGTCAGAGCCTCAAAGGGAGGGGAAACATTCCCGTAACAAACCTGGTAGCTTGTCTCGACATGGACGAGAGCAGCCACAATGCAAACGGCAGCTAAACCACTCCTGCTTCCCGTTCTCCCAGTGCAGCTTTGGTAACTGGTACCCAGCAGGAACTGTGCTGGGAAGCAGCTTCAGCACGGTGCTGGGAGTGGGTGTGCAGGCATCAGGGCTGCAGGAGGGCAGAGCTGGTGGGGCTGCTGCTGTTCAAATCCCCTCACTTTCTCATTCCTTGGCCCCAAAGACTTGTGCTTGTCCGCATACGACACTGGGGAGGACAATGTGGGGAATACTTCTAATTCCTTCAATTTGTGCTGCATGTAGATCCTACTACCTTGGTACATGTGTTGTTTTATAAAATTATCAGGTTCTTTCCTTAAACCCAGCTGTAGCTCTTGACTTAGTTCCATCAGTAACAGCTGGTAAGGAAGTGATTTCTTGCTGTATTTCAATTAAATATTTTGGTGGTTTAGCTTTTCTTTGGAGGTTCATTTTTTAACTAAGTTACTTTGGGTTTGAGTTATTAAAAAGAAGAAAGTAAGTTTACCTTTTTCCATGAAAATACATTTGTCTCAGGGGAAGACATGAGGCTGGTGTGTCTGTTTACTAAAAAGCTGCTTTGCACCAGACCCCATGTATGTTACACCAGTATGATGTTAGCACCCTGGAACGGTTTTCAAACCTGTTTGTTTTTGTATGAAGTTGTTATCTTTCGTAGCACAACAAGTAAAGCAGCTGCCTTGGAAAGACTCTTGCCCTGGATAAATGAGAGGGCTTTCTGTCAGCCTCCCACTGAGAGCGTACAGAGCAGCGGCTGTTACATCAGGTTTTGAGAGATGGTGCTAGATACATTTCTGAGACGAATGACTGTGACTTGGTGCGTGTGATAGTGATGGATGAAGCTACACAGCCCAGGCTTACCTTGCGGTGTCCCTTGCTATTGCAGGACCGCAGCTGCCCTGCAAGGCTGGCTGCTGCAGGCTGCAAGGCAGAGCCTTTCTGGGCTACTGAGGCAAGCAGTGTGTGTAAAACAAGAATTAAATATGATCTCTTCTCCTTTTAACAAAGTGAGGGTAAAAGAGTTGTGGGTAAGCAGCTAAATTTCCATTAACAGGAGAGAGAATTTATAGAGTTTTGCATGATAAAACCTTAGACCTCTTCGCTTTTTCCAAGGCTATGCCTGTGATCGCAATGACACATGACATAGGCTGGCTGCTACGAGATGTCCTTCCTACCCAGGGCAAAGCAGACCACAAACACCAAAGGCTGCTCTTCACTACAGCCCAGTCCATCTCATCCCTGCTGACGGTTACGGATGAATCCCCAGTGGTCTCGTCCTGTAGAGTAGTGTGTCCTCTGCTCCAGAGGGAGTCACAGGGCTCAGCATGTCACCGATGAAGGTGCAATGATAAGAAACCTGGAAGATTTGTCCCATCTAGTGACAGTCTGTCCATTCAGACTGTGACATGACAGGTTGTGCTGGTGGGGCCTCCAGGTAGAAAATGCAGGCTCCATCCTGCTAGACAAGCATGGTCACCATCATCAAAAGGGGAAGGTGATACATTCATCTTTTAGCAGTGCCTAGAGTTAGGGTGTGGGCCAATTTTCGTCATTTTCGTTTGATGTTTTTTATTTTTCTTATTTCATTTTGAACGAGGAAATAGCTCGTGATTCCCAGAGGCAGAAGTTTTCCCACCTTGAAAATCTAACCTGAAACATTAAAGTAATCTTCTGTTTTAGCCCCTTTAGACCTCAGGCATAAACGGTTTTCATTTGGTGCCCAGCTAATTAGCTTGCTGAGAGACGTTAATAGTTAAGCTAATAATTACTACACCTTTGCAACTGACCTTGAGGTAACTTTGATGCAGATACTTTAAAGACAAAAATAATTATTTCTGGATTTTTTAAAATTAGAACAAAATTATTTGTATATTTATATTCTTTCCCTATTTCAGGTGATAAGTGTGAACTAAAACACATGAAAGTTCAATAACTACTTACCGTAGAGGAAAATTACCATGCTTCAGCATGGCTGATAGAGAAGGTTGGGAAAATGGGCTTCATTGCTTGGTGTAGATCTTTTTTGGGTTAAACTGCTCCTTCAGTTGTTGAGAACAAAACACACACAACTTTATTCACACTTTATCCTCTTCTCCTGGAGCAACATTTAGCCAATAGTGGCCAGCAGGTTTGGGATGTGCAGAGCTGGCAGAATAAAATGCAAAAATAAATTATGTTACAAGTACAGAAACAGAGAAAAACACTTTGCCCAAACTGCTATGTGGTTTTGCTCTTCATCATCACTTTCTGCTTTCAGAGCCATGCACACATTTAATGGACCTTCTCTGTCAGAAGGGATGGTGCAATCTTGGAACAACCCCCTTTTGCAGATGGGTACGTTGGGGCAGCATTGTTAACTTGCTTCCCTAAACCTCACTGTGACCTGTTATGTGTGGATGGCAGAGCTGGGCACCAAATGAAAACCAGTTATGAGAGGGTTCATGTCTCAACTCTCCCAGCAATTGCAAGCAAAACGCAGGAGTAAAAGACTTCTCTCTGTTTTGGAGCTGAGGGATCTTCCTTCTGATCCCAGTGCTCTGGGGTTATTGCACAGATGTGATTTATGCAGTAATTAAATCTGCAGAATATTGTTAGGTGCCTAAATGCCTTTTAAAATGGTATTTAAAAGACGAGTCCTTGAGGCCTGACATTCAGAGGCACTGAATCCCGTCGGTGGCCACTGAGGCCGATGGGACAATCGGTGCTTATGCCACAGCATGGCCTTGAGCCAGAGTGCTCAGCGCCGTGAGGGAGCAAGCCCAGAACGGCCTTCTCACAGCGCACAGCTATCTGTTTCACGCTAATTTGTGTGGCTTTGGAGCAGGAAGATAGAGTGGGACAGTCTATCCTCCCGCTGAATAGCACCCTGAAGATTATTGCTGTAGGTAGGTACAGCGGAACCGACAAGTGAAATGCTCTTTTCTCAGGCCAGCCAGCGTGCCAGTCCGCTGATTATTTGCTGTATTTGATCTGGTATATATCTAGCGTGACTCATTCTCTGCAGCCCCAGGAAAATATGCTCTCTATAAGCATTTTAGAGGCTCTGTTGCTCAGTGTTAGGAAAAAGAAGGAAATTCCTTCTGAATGTCTTACATCAAAATGGTGGGCCAGATTTCTTAAGATGTCAAGCCTGTTAGGAAAAGGGAGGAAAAATGGCATGCCTGTATTACCGTGAGAGAAGAAGAGTTTAGTTTGCAGGCAGAGGCTGAGAGATAGTGAAACCATGCTGTATCGAAAAAATAACATTTTTCTAAATATGCTGGGGAGTAAAGGATTTCATGCTGGCTCATTAGCACCCTGTCTTGCTTCCCACCTTTTCCCTGCAAAGAAGTAAGTGGAAATTCTGCTCTTGCCTTTAAAACCAGAAGTGGGTGCTATGGTGACTTTATTGCCTCTGTTCTGTTACTATCTACTTACTCATGCAGGACATAGCATCCTGTGACAGGAGCTGAAGTGGTGTGTGGACGGGCTCCTTGCTCAGGTGTCAGACAGGACACGACACATCGTAAAAATGGATCCACCTACTCTGGAGGAGCTGAGTTCCCAAACACCATTTGCATCTGGTCTTGATGGATCAGGGTTGGACAATGTAGCAGACCAGACACCTGAAAAACAGACTGACCTAATGAATGTATTTAGAGGACATTATTCAAAACAGAGGTGGTTATGTTGTAATGTAAAAAAAATCTGCATTATTTAAGCTGAATTAGACAAATGGCTCTACTTCAGATTTGCAGTGGTGTGTAGGAGAGGATAATTATAGCTACCCTTTTTCTCTTTGGTTTGGGGTGATGCTGAGTGTTCAGACCTGTAAAAGCATATGTCAGGAAAGACTCAGCCTGAAAACTATTTTTGTCTGTGTAGCTGGGGAGCAGGGAGGAGCTGATGGAGATATTTGGGCCAAACATACTCTCTAAGTTCCCTTTTTTGTTGTGTGTTATCAGGTGTTACTGATCTGGATGTGAATCAGTACTGGGATGGGACACACTCAGTGGCTTTAAATAGCCCAGGCTGCTGCAGCGGGGTAGGCTCTCTTCCACCCCCACAGTATTTTCCCGTGCCACTGTGGGCAGATCCTGTGCCTCCTAACTTCCCCTTCAGTCTCACTCCTTCAAGGAATTGCCCTTCCCAGTCTAGCACAGAGGACCAGGCACCGGTTAGTCAGAGCAGGCTGGATGGAAGATTTAGCAAGATGAGAGATTTAGCAAGATAGGAGATTCAGCAAGTTTCACCCCTGCTGACCTAATTCCCAACCAGTCTCTTTTGTCTGGAGCCAAGGACCCACGCAGGGCAGCTTCTCCTGCTGCTAGTCACCTGCCTGCAGATAATCTGACCTTTTCTTTCTCCGGCACTAGTAACACTTAACAAAAAAATGATAGATTGGACAGCAAAACTTAGTTTTTAATTAAGGTTTAGAAGTATCCCATAAAAATGGGACCAGGGCAGTTCTGGGGAGCAAAGAGGAGGAGCGTGGGCAGCCAAGGGTCTGCTGCTGAGGGTCTGCTCCTTCCCAGGACAGGTGGGGATGGCTTCCCTGGAGCTGCCACTGCAGAGTTTATGGGGAATCTCATCACATGTACTCCTCGGCATGCTGAACTGTGCAGGCAGAAAGGATTTTGGTTTAACTCCCTGACACATAAGCCGACCAGAAATAATTTTAGTATTCTGCAGGTTAAATTTGAGCTCCATTCTTCCTTCTTTGTGTGTTGTGTTCTCATCATCTCTCCTTTGTCTTGGCAGGCAATTGCTATTCCGAATTTGTATAATAAAATCTGTTGTCTCCTTGGACCAGAAGTTTTTCTTTGAACTACATAGACGCCGATTGTTATTGAAATGTGTGACATTCATTTTGTGTGTTTGTTCTTAGGAAACTAAATGAGCAGATTTTTCATCTTGTTCCACGTGGTTTTGCCAAGCTAGCAGGCCATATTTTATCAGCACTAGACCTGTAAGCACCCTCTCTTTTGACAAATTTGAACAGAATTCCTGCTTTCCTCACTGTAAATATGGAAAAAAAAGGAGCAGGAACCAGGCATCTGCTCTTTATAATGTCTCCTTCTTCCTATATGGTGAGTTGCATCAAAGAAGTCCTGAGAGGGAAGCAGTCTGATTATACACATTTTTACAGTTGGGGAAGCTGAGGCATAGCTTAGTGGTAAAGCTGGAATAGAGCTGAGATGCTGGAAGTCCAAAAGCAGTGCTCCATTTCCCATGTCACCCAGCCTCCTTCACAGTGCTTGCATTAACAGGGCCTGACAACCTCTTAAACACTGTTGAGTTTGTAGAATCATAGAATCATAGAATCATTTATGTTGGAAAGGACCTTTAAGATCACCAAGTCCAACCATTAACCTAACACTACCAAGTCCACCACTAAATCATATCCCTAAGCACCACATCTAGCCATCTTTTAAATACCTCCAGGGATGGTGATTCCATCGCTTTCCTGGGCAGCGTGTTCCAAGGGTTGATAACCCTATTGGTGAAGACGTTTTTCCTGATATCCAATCTAAACTTCCTCCTATCACTTGTTACCTGGGAGAAGAATCACAGAATCAAAAAATGGTTGGGGTTGGAAGAGACCTCTGTAGATCATCTAGTCCAACCCCCTGCCAAAGCAGGTTCACCTAGAGCAGGTTGCACAGGGTCACATCCAGGCAGGTTTTGAATATCTCCAGAGAAGGAGACTCCACAAACTCCCCGGGCAGCCTGTTCCAGGGCTCTGACACCCTGAAAGTAAACAAGTTTTTTCGCATATTTAGATGGAACTTCCCATGTTTCAGTTTCCCATGTTTCAAGAAACTAACACCCACCTTGCTACAACCTCTTTCAGGTAGTTCTAGAGGGCGATAAGGTCTCCCCTCAGCCTCCTTTTCTCTACATGAAACAACCCCAGTTCCCTCAGCCGCTCCTCAGAAGACTTGTTCTCCAGACCCTTCACCACCTTCGTTGCCCTTCTTTGGACTCGCTCCAGCACCTCAATGTCTTTCTTGTAGTGAGGGGCCCGAAACTGAACACAGTATTTGAGGTGCAGCCTCACCAGTGCCAAGTACAGGGGGACGATCACTTCCCTGGTCCTGCTGGCCACACTATTTCTGATAAAAGCCAGGATGCTTGTTGGCCTTCTTGGCCACCTGGGTACACTGCTGGCTCATATTCAGCTGGTGCTTAAACAACACACTGAGCTCCTTTTCCACTAGGCAGTTTTCCAGCCACTCTTCCCCAAGCCTGTAGCGTTGCATGAGGTTGTTGTGGCCCAAGCGCAGGACCCGAAATCCTTATCCTTGTAACACATCCATGAAGTACTGATGCTTTGCTTATGCAGATGAGATATTGAAACAAATATGTGTGTATGTGCTTGAGGAGCAGTAGAAAGAGCTACATACATACACACACACACACACACACATAGAAGCAGGGAGAAGCATGTTATAAACTCTGATCCACTGGGGCAAAATAAAACTTGATTAATTTTAAGCATTCACCTTCTTCCTCTGCTCAGTTGGGCCCAAAATGTTCCATCCTTATTATGCCTGCTATTGTCTTCAGTGAAACGTGTGGTTGCTCTTAATCAGGACTCCTAGAGTGAGACCACCAGCAGGCACCGTTCAAGGTTGAACACAGGCTTAGCAGCTCACAGCATGCAAAGTTTTGCAGAGCTGTGTCATTGTTTTTTGGTGCTGATGGGGCTTTTTCTTGGGATGGGGGGGTCCTGCCACATCCTGAATCCTATTCGATAAAATGGCAGCTGTGCAGTCCTGGTAGGTCCCCAAAATAGCCCTCATTTTGCACTGTGGCCAACGAAGCAGGTCTCTATGGAAAGGACTGATCCAGAGAACACAAACCACAAGAAACCTGCAGTGGAGAGCAAGTGTGGGAAAACTTTTGCTGGTGTCATGTATCCAGTCCAAGACTTTGTACCTCTTTATTCTCTCCCTAGGGAAAATGGTCTGGAAAACACCACTGAGATACCTGGGTACCTCGTACACACCGAACAGAAGGATCTCCTCCTTAAAATGCTTCTGGAGTAAGATGAGGACACGTGAGACATATTTATAAGGGTACAGTAATCTCGGGGTTTTAAAAACCTGATGTGGGAATGTGGTTGCTGCATGCTGAGGGACGAGAGACCAAGCAGCTCCGTAGTGTGGCTTGTGAATTTGTTTCACGTCCCCAAGCATCCTCTCCCCTCATGCAGAACCTGATTATGAAAGGTTCCTGTGGCTGCAGTGAATTTCAGCCTCCAAATATATTAATTCTTTTTTTGTGCGCTTTGCGCATCATTGCAGTACTTCAAATATTATCTCAGCATGTTGTTCATTACTGAATCACTGAGAACATATAGAAAGAAGTACGTGGGCTGTGAAACACTTTGTTTTTGTAATGCTTGGCTTGAGTGTGTGCAGTATTTAACTTCCAGTCTATGTTTGAAGCATATAGGTTGTAATAATGTTTGACACGGGTGTCAAATCTGTTTGTCTAGCTAGAATAAATCCTATTTCTTTTCTGTATTTGTCTTTCACAGTCCAAAACTATGGGAAGATTTCTGTCAAAAATGAAGGCAAGGAGTTTTCTTTCTTCAGAAAAGGACAAAATAGAATATCAATCTATTTTAAGGTCAAAACTACAAGTTTAAAGGCAGTTATCATAATTTTGACAGCTGTGTTACCTTTCTAGTGACAAAAAAAGAAGAATTTTCAGAGAATTTTACTCTATTCCTTTCACAGAGTATGTCTATATGTCGGAAATTATGCTACTAGTGGGATTTTTAAAAAAATTGTAATATTTCTTTTTTTGTGTTAATATGTCAAACTACTTTGAGAAAAAAGGAAAAAAAGGAGAATCAATGAGGAATTCATGTACCAGAATTTTATTTTTAATTTTGAGCATTGCTAACATTGCTGAAATCTAGCTATGTAAGTGTATAAGTTACAGTCTATCTCCATATGTATGCTTGGGAATGTGAATAAAAGAATGATGTAAGTGATGCTGGCAGCAAAAAAGAAGGTGGGAGATGGAAAATCATTGTCAAAAGGCTGGCCAGGACCTGCCCTTCAAGATGTCTTTATAATGAAAAATATGCTTCTATATTTTGTGATTTATATTTCACAAACTATCTTGGAATGAAAAAATGCTGTGAAAATATGTAAAATAGAAATAAATTTTTTCAAACAACTCTATTGTTTACAGTCCTACCCCAAAATGCCAAATAACTGGTGTCTGTCTAATCTTTAAAAGTTTCTCTTATTTGTGTGATTTCTGGTATTATTTTTCATATTTTTATGAGGCTCATCTAAGAGACATGTAAGGTTTACAGGTTCCTGTCTGCAGGGTGAGTTAGCCAGTGCAGAGCTCATACAGGGAGAAAAGGAGTATTTGTCTTGGCTTTAATCTGGACTAAACTCCCTGGAATGTCAGATTGGAGCTGGTTGCAAAATGGAGACAAATTTTCATTAAAAAATTAGCAAGATAAAACTTGTCACCATTTTTCACCCCCTCCTGCTCCCCTACCCCCTTGCCCTCAAATTTCATCATCAGAGGTAATGTAAACAGAGAGCTGAGCAAATGTATGTAGAGGCTCACTACAAATGGAGTCCTGGCTGTTTCCTTTTAAAGCATTGAAGGATGGATTTATACAGGAGCTCCAAAAGACCTGAAAACAGCTCCTGTTTTTGTGGCTAAGAGTGGATGCCAACAATCGACTCCAGTACTTAAGTTAATGCTGACCTTGGCCAGCTGCAATTTATACAATTCTTCCTTTATACCTCCTAATGCTGGAGAGATTATTGCTTTCCTATGAAAAAATGAATAAATTTTTCTCAATTTAAAGCTACAGCTCAATGCAAGCATAGCATAAGGTCACAGAGGCTTTCAACCAACCTACCAGTGATAACGAAGTGACACATTTAAACAAGGACATCTTTCGTGAAAAACAAGTAAGTATGGTAGAAAGTCTTTAGCACTGACCTGACTGCACACACTGAAGATGTTATCACTGCTTTCAATGGGAAATGTTAGACGAAGCAGAAGAGCTTTTGAAAATCATGTTCTAGAAATAGAGGTTGCTTCTCGTAGAGCCTGTTTCACCAAACCTCTTCTCCTTGCTTACTTACCACTGAAATGAAAGAGATCTCAAGCTACCCATTATTGTGGTACTCTGCCAAAGTCACTCTAAAGCTGCATGGACCTGAATGCATGAGAAGGTTGCGAAGTATCAGTGGGGATGATACAAATGCACTGTGATCTTTTAACTGCGAGGTTTAGCAAAAGGAATAGAAGGCTTAAAACACCTGAACACTGATTGTTTTACATTTGGTTGTGAGCTCTAATATGGTCTTTGACAGGACATTTTGGGGTTTTTGGCTCTGTTCGAAAACTTTTCATGTGAACTCAGCAAAAGCGAAGTCCTCAATGGGCCAAATAGAATCTCCTGGTACACAGCCTATGGTTCCTTATTAGTGTAAGAGGAATTGTTACATGAAACTGAGGTCATAGGCTATTTCCAAGAGGTTTTTGCATACCAAGGAAAATGAATTTTTCAGTGACAAATAGCATGAATACCAGCCACTGTTAATCAAGGAGACATTCTTGACTGAAATGTCAAATATCCAAACACAACAGATATAACTACAGGTGATTTGAAAGAACCCTCCTATATAGGTCTATACTGAGAAATCTTGATAAAATATGTATTCAGAATTTGTTTTCTTTCTCAGTGACTCCCAAAATCAATTGAGTTCAGCTCACAAATACAGCAATAGAGGACCAGTTTCTCACCTGAAGTTATTTTCTTGGTTTGAGGCTTTAAACATTAATCGCCGAAGAGCTCAACATGCAGTGCCAGAATTAATCTCAGTTCTGTCATCTGAATGACAAATTATGACTTCAGCGACACCTGCCCATCTATTTTCTCTTTAGCAGATAAACTCAGCTGGATATGGCAGGACATTAGTGAGCAAATCAGTGGTAAATGGACAAGAATGAACAGAAACACTCTTCTTTTTGTCTCTTGGAGCTGCAGTGGGTCTTAAGGGTTGAAAGCAGACAAAAGCATCAAATTCTTGCTTTCGTCTCTACAGCTTATAGAAACAACCTTAAATGCAACTCTGGAGATGTCAAAATAGGATGATGCTATCTTTACAAAATTGTTTTTCTGAAAGTAGTGGCAGAAATTTAGATTATATGTATTTATTTTATTTTTCTATAAATGGCAGACAAGAAGGACGGCCACAAGAACTTTGTGTGAAAGGGGAAAGCAGAAGTCTGATGCTGGAGTTTCTTTTTTGTACAGTTTTACCGTGCATCTACACTGAGGTACCTGAGTAATAAGTACGAACTCCTTGATTCAGGTTTAAACTAGCTGGTTCAAGTCCTAAGTACAAGCTAGCTGCATCTGTATGTAGAGTCACATGATTTAATTTACTTTGTTGACCTTCCTTTGCATCCTGGCAGATTACAGGTTGCTGCTACGAACTTCTCCCAATTCTTTTGCTAGGTCGTATAAAACAGGCTTGGTGTCTGCGCTGTGCCGTGCTTCTTGCCACCAAAGGCTCACATCCTCACTCTTCTTCCATGACGTTTGGAGGTCCACGGAAAAGCAACATTGCTGATCCTCCCAGTCTCAAACTCAAGAAGAATATGGAAGGTGTCACAAATCATGAGGCTGTTTTTGAACATGGGGAAACCTTAAAATAATAGATAACTAATTATTTTCTTCACCACATTTTTTCGAACATTTATGGTTTATTCACGTCAGAGTATTCAGCTTTGCTCTGCAGCCATGAGGATGGAATATTATGCCTTCTTTTTTTCCTAATGAGAGCTAAGATTTGCTCTTTATTCACTTGCTCTCAGGAAGCTGCAGTTTTAGAGTTACAATTCACATTTCCCTGCCAGGATTTGGTCCTACTGGTTGTGGTCCATGGTAACAATCTATCTAGCACTTCCTATTTAATTTATTAAGTTTCAAATAGAGCTTTCCAGAGCCTTGCACTGAAGGTGATTTTTTTCTCTGCCATTTCTCTTTTTGTCAGCTTCTACATATGTGGTTTACTTACTTCATTTTTTTTTTAAGATGAAGAAAAACCTTTTCTCTTGGATTTTGCTGTGTTTTTCCCGTTATGAAATTTCTTCCCAGTATCTCAGATTGGGAAGATGATATTATAAGCCTGATCAATAACAGAAGTTGGTGTGCCCATTTGCTTTAGCTTTCCTCACTCATCATCTGAAGAACGATGACTTTTTCGTGTTATTTCTTTGGTAGACACTTTTTTGAAAGCTTTGTTCAAGATAAAGAACATTTCTTCTAACTTTGAATAAAACCCTAGGACTACAGAATGTCTGGATGAATTACAGTGGAATTTAAAGTGGAATTTTGTTCATCTGTGTGTGGTTTGAGCCTTCCAGACTTCTGTACCTTTCTTGGACAAGAAGTTGGTCTATTTGTTCTGCTATAAGTAGGGTTAGTTTTCTGGGAAGGGTTGTGAGGCAGTGATTCACAGTCCAGTCCACTGACATTTTCACCAAATCTCTCTCCCTGGCATTTTAATATTTTCACATAAATTACAGTATATTTTTGGAAGTCCTTTTTCATATTGGCTTGCAGTTTTATGCTTCTTTATGCAATTACAGTACAAAGGGCAAAGACTGGGAGTTTTCTTTCTCCTTTTCTCCCAGCCCTAGATCAAGGACACATTGAATGACACAAGGAGATTGCAAATTCAAAACTGCATAAAGAACATATCTTTTCATGTAGCTTGCCATTTAAGCCGGAACTCACAGCTTCACCATGGCATGGAGGTCAGAAATACATAGATAGGTCACAATAAGGATTGAAAGTGTGTAGGGATAATAAAAATACAGTGATATGGAATTGTAAAAGCTAACATTTTGGAACATATTTAGCTTTCTTTTTTCCTACTGGACTTGAGCCAATTAAACACTATTAGAGGTTAGAAGGAGATCAGAGCTTGGAGGTACATTAAAAAACCATCTGTCAAGTTTGGTATGGCTTTTGATTTCTTCTGAAACATGGGATACCGTGTCCTATCAGAAACTGAATTGATGGACTGGCGCACAGTGGTTTCTGTTTTCCTATTCTGATATGAAGAAAATAACTGCAGACATTTGTATGTTTGAAAAAATGCATGCCTATGGTCTTAGAAAATTTATTATTCTTTTTAAATGAACTATAGGGAGCTTGTCTTCGGACCCCAAGCACTAAATTAGAGGGAAGACGGACAACATATCACAAACAAGCAAAGGAAGTAAGTTAGCTTAATGACACCACTGCCTGTTTAATTATGCAAAGAAATGATCTTCTTCTCTTCACTGTTTGTAAAAATGAGCTTGCAACATTCAGATTTTAAGTAGCATGTCCATAAATTTAAGTTTAATGCCACTGTACAGAGGCTTTCCCAGATAATTCAAAAGCCTATCTCCTTCAAGTCATTGAGACTGTCATTCTGACTAGACAAATTTTATGTTCTGTGTGTAATAGCAGAGCTGGATGATGTGAGCTGTGCTGAGAGGGCTCTCAAACTTTGGGAAAGTCTGTGTGGATATCTGATTTTGGTTTTTGATTCTTTCCCTCTTTATACACTGATATGAGAGGCTTAAATACAACAATATTACCTAACACCTTCCTGCTCTGTTGAAACTAACATGGATCAGTGTCATTCCTTCGACTTCAATAGAGTCACAGTGGTTTATACTGCTTGAACGTCTTGCCCTGCTAAGGTGGAAGCCAAGACAAATCCTTGAAAAGCTGAGCTGAGCACTTTTTATTTATTTGTTTCATTTTTGATATTGTTTTCATATTTGATGTTTCATCTCTGTCTAATTTAATTATCCATTATTTCCACAGGCATCCCAGCACCATAGTGACTATTAAATGTCTGAATTGCCCCATTCAGCTTGTCAAAATTTCTCTGTCAGATTGTTGCCCTCCACTTCAGAGTGGACAGCATTGCATCAGTGAAGTGATTCTCCCAGCTCTACTGAGACCCTTCGAGATGCAAGATACTGGGGACACGACTGGCCTTGGAAAGGCATGGGAAAATATACATAGTATTTAGCATCTGGAGGGGGAAAAACATATTCAAACATAAATATTTGTTTCAGCACCCTATTGCAAATGTTCAGCACAGTGCACGGGGATTTCCTTGCTCAGCTCCCATCAAATATATATTAATGGAAGTTGTGTAGATAAATCCCTAAGCTTCTCTAGGAACAGCTCTTCTGTATTTATTATTCCTCTTGAATTTCAATGCCCCTCAAAGATTAAGCAACTTCAGGTTTTATTTTACTTTTGTGGGAGTTTGAGTAAGTCATGATAACATTCTGGGAACGTGACAAGTGTGATAAAGAACGTATTCTCTATTGGACTGATCTCATCACTTGCATATTGAGTGAGAACGTTTTCTGTTTCTCAACCCTCAGTATGTGTTGATGCAATATTTGCGTCAGCAGCTATATGCAAATCCCTAAGAAAGAAGGAAACTGTGAGAAAGAGTTCTTAGGTTGTTTGTTCTTAATGGCGAATTTTGCCACTATTGGTATGAATTCTCTTGTGAAATGCAAAGATCAATACAAAAAGATGAGGTAGACCGGGCAATGTCATTAGCTCTAGGACTGTCAAAGGTTAGTGAGGTTAACAGCTGGTTTCTCCAGATACTGGCCCTCAAATTCCCCTTGAGCTCATTCCACAGTAATTGGTTCTTAGTTCTATGCATTTGATGAGTTTCCCATGAATGTAAAAAAAAAGAAACCCAAACCCTAGCAGTGTTTTTTTTTTCTTCTAACTAATGATCTTTGAAGGTAGAGAGTTCTCTTTCAAATTAAAAGGTTGCTTATAATAGCTGGTAGGTTAGGATCAGATTTTACACTACCTTAATATTGATTAAGATCATGCTCTTCCTTTCCACCAGCTGCAGTGAAGAGACAATGTCTGTGGGCTGTCTGACTGCTTTACTCCTTTATTGCTTCAGTATTATGCCAGAGACGAAAAAAATATTTCTGCTCATCATGTTCTTTATTCTCTTATATTCCCAATCTTTAAACTCAATTTTTATGTCTTTGTAAAGAATTTCTCCAGTTCATCCTTGTTTCTGGAACTGCTGAGTAAAAATATACGGTCCGAGCTGTGCATAAAGACAAACCGGACAATGCAAATGGTCTCTATAACCCATTAATCTATGTACACTATATGTAGGTTGAAGATGGACGTTAAAGAGAAGCTATGCTTTAAACTCCTTTTAATGTCTCTTCAATTTCACCTACTGGGGACAGATTTCACCTGTTAAACCAAATCCGAATGGCATCACGTGACACTTTCACACTGATGTTGCAGCTCATTTTACCAGCATTCAAAAATCCTTTCCCTCCAAGAGCAGGAAATAACATCATGGGAACAATCTCTTGGAAGCAAAGAATTCTTTGTCAAAAAGTATGTCATACAGAGCACAATGGGTAAAAGCAGTAAAGACTTATCTGATGATTCTTTCATCCAAACTGTCATTTTTCTCTCAGATAGTGGACTATCATCTCCTTAAAAGCATGTAGGGCTCAGGATCAGACAGCTTCCTTTAAATTGCCTGGTCCCTCTCTAATCACATCTGCTTGACTTGACTGAAAACTCTGTAACCTGTTTGTAAATGTAGGTTACACCTACATTGCTAAGCGCGTCAAATCCTGGGAGTAAATCCTGGTTCCCAGGTGGTTCAAATTGTTTCTGGATGCATTGTTGTGAGCTTCTTTAGGAGCAGACTTGCTGCATCCACCCTACGTAGTACTTGGCCCTAGATCTATTCTATGCCCCTTCATAGAATCACAGAATCACAGAATCAATCAGGTTGGAAGAGACCTCTGGGATCATCGAGTCCAACCATTGCCCTGACACCACCCTGTCAACTAGACCATGGCACTAAGTGCCATGTCCAGTCTTTTCTTAAACACATCCAGAGACGGTGACTCCACCACCTCCCTGGGCAACCCATTCCAATATCTAATAACCCTTTCTGAGAAGAAATTCTTCCTAATGTCCAACCTGAACCTCCCCTGGCGAAACTTGAGGCTATGTCCTCTTGTCCTATCGCTAGTTGCCTGGGAGAAGAGGCCGACTCACACTCCACTACAACCTCCCTTCAGGTAGTTGTAGACTGCAATAAGGTCACTTCTGAGCCTCCTCTTCTCCAGGCTAAACAACCCCAGCTCCCTCAGCTGTTCCTCATAGGTCAGACCCTCCAGACCCTTCACCAGCTTGGTCGCCCTCCTCTGGACTCACTCCAACACCTCAACATCTTTCTTGAAGTGCGGGGCCCAGAACTGAACACAGTACTCAAGGTGTGGCCTCACCAGTGCCGAGTACAGAGGGACAATCACTTCCCTAGAACAGCTGGCTACACTATTCCTGATAGAGGCCAGTATGCCATTGGCCTTCTTGGCCACCTGGGCACACTGCTGGCTCATGTTTAGCCGGCTGTCGATCAGCACCCCCAGGTCTCTTTCCACCGGGCCGCTTTCTAACCACTCTTCCCCCAGCCTGTAGAGCTGCATGGGGTTGTTGTGGCCGAAGTGTAAGACCCGGCACTTGTTCTTGTTGAACCTCATGCCATTGATCTCGGCCCATCTATCTAACCTGTCCAGATCCCTCTGTAGGGCCTTCCTACCCTCCAGCAGATCGACAGTCCCACCCAGCTTGGTGTCATCTGCAAATTTACTGAGGGTGCACTCAATCCCTATGTCTAGATCATCTATAAAGATATTATACACCACTAGTGACCGGCCGCCAGTTGGACTTTGTCCCATTCACCACCACTCTCTGGGCTCAGACATCCAGACAGTTTTTAACCCATCGAAGAGTCCACCCATCCAAGCCCCGGGCAGCCAGTTTGTCTAGGAGGATATTGTGGGAGACAGTGTCGAATGCCTTACTGAAGTCTAGATAGACTACATCCACAGCCCTGCCCTCATCTACTAAGTGGGTCACTAGGTCATAGAAGGAGATCAAGTTGGTCAAGCAGGACCTGCCTTTCATGAATCCGTGTTGGCTGGCCCCGATGCCCCGATTGTCCTGCACGTGCCGTGTAATGGCACTCACCCTTGTGATGCCTCTGTGATTTTAAAAGGCAATTATATTTTTGGGTGGGATTTTTTCATTTCAGTGTTCAAAAATAATGACAAATGCCTGACTCTTGAAATATTAGTAAACTTTGCTTAAACACAAACCCTGCTGTAAAGACAAGTTTTCAAGGTGTTAGTTCCTCCTTTCATTCTCACTAGTGCCAGGTTTTCTTTTATTTTCCTACTTGTCATTTCTGCAGAATTACCTATGTTTTCTAGGTTTTTATTTCACCTTCCTCTCTAAAGCAGTGGAGACTCAGGAAGAACATAGTAATTTAGGTGTACTGGGTATGCTTGGGTTTGTGGACACCTACGTATGACACAGGATAAAGATGGTTTTATCAGCTTGGGTCTGGATGCAGCTTAACCATGTTAGCATGGTGCTATGCCTGCCTAACACTGTGGTAGCACAGAAAGATATTTCCACACCCAAGCTGTTGTGCAGAGCCATGTGAAATGGCTTACCCCTTAGGAATTCAATTGTTCAAGAATTTCTGTACCACTTAGCATTTTTCAGGTAAGACTTACTATTGAGGATGCAGCATGTTCTCTTGAATCATTACCACCGGCAAAGAGACACAAGAAAGGAAGATCTTAGTGTGAGCTCTCAGATTCCAAGTAGAGTTTGCATGGAGAGTTGTACAATATTTATAAAGTCAATATGTTTGATCTGGAAATCATTGAGAAAGAGCAAACACAGAACTCTGTCATGCTATATTTTTTCAAAGCAAAGCCATACTCCCTAGTGTCAAATATCCTAAAATATGTTTAAAATTCTTTTTATTAGTATTTCTGTTTACAAAATGAGAAATGTAGGAATACAGCAGGGTCTGTTCAAATCACCAGAAAGCAAGAGCACGCTGAAGCTCACTATGCAGTAAAGCAGCAGTGTAGGATTTTCATTGGTTTCTCGCAAAGGTATACATGCCAAGAATTTTATTTTCTCAGTTGTGATATAAATCATGACTAATCCTCCGTCAACAGTCATGCCTAGCTATGTTTAAAAAAAAAGAGGCCAGCCCTTTTGTAGTGTGTAGGGGATCTTAGAAAATGAATGGTCTTAGAAATAATGTCCTGTGTAAAAATCTCCTTGTATAAATCCCAAGCATTAACAAAGAGACTCCAAATTCTTCTTGCCTGCTCTAACAGGTTAGAAGCTTGCAGGAAATGGACAGCCCAAAGAGTATTAAAGGGTCTCTACTATTTTTACAGAGAAAGATAAGTGAACTTTCAGAAAGCCTTGAATTTACTGACCTTCTCTTCCATTTTGAACTAATTCATTAGCTTCGTAGAAGCGTTTCGGCACCCTTTCAATAATTATTTTTTTCCACATAGTTGAGTTCTGAATTAGTATTCAGCTCTCTGAAGAAAAGAGAGTGTTATAAACATTCTTTCTAATGGATGGAGCTGAAAATCACTTTTCCTGATGACTGAAATAGATCTGTGGGGAATTTTCTATGATTCCTTTTTGGATTATTTTACAGGACCTTTCCATGCTTTTATTTTCCCAAGCGTTCAATCATAAGCAAGATTAATATAGCATTAGCACATATGGTCACTGCTTTACCATAGCCACAGGTTTTTGTTTTGTCTTCAAGAACTGGTGTGCCAAATATTAGGCATGTGGGCTTTTTTTGGCTTCCTAAAGGCAACTTAGTGATACCCTGAGGTTCCCTGGCTTGCCTTTATTCATACAATGGGATCTATGATGACTAACATTTTATGCTTATACACCTCTAAGCTTTCTTGAATGACCACTTGTAGAGAAAGACATTCTCTATTTCACTTTGCTATTTGGGTGAGAGGTGACATATTTCAATCAGAGTTGGTGGAGTTCTGCATCTTTCCAATGACAAACGTGCACTCCAGTCATTAGAAGATGAACCGTAGCTATCCTCTCGTTTGCTGTAAAGCAACCATATATTATGGCTATGGCACCTAAACTATTTGTTACTAGAATATCACTAAGGTTGCAAAGCTCCACTGAAATCTGTTCACTTTAGTTATATGAAAACTTGAATAGATCTAAGCTCTGTTGCTTACAGAAGCTTTTTATTGCCTGAGATAGTCTCAGTAACAGAGCATGATGCTTGATAAGGTCTTACTACCACCCTGTCTCATGTAGGTGTGTGAAACAGATGCAAGAACTAGAGATGCCTTCCTTATCTCCACCCTGCTAGGCTGGGAAAGAGTGCTATGGAGTGGTTTGTTGCTGTGATAAGCAATCTTCAAGTGAAAGTGAAAAGCCTGACAAAAGAAAATGGGGCATTGCCTACATTTGTCTAAACTCCATGGATCTGTTCTAGCTGCAGCCGGGTCTGTTGTCTAAGGGCTATTCCTTAGCTGATTTTGGACGCCATTCGATGTTGACATCCTGAAATAGGTCTAAAACTGTGGTGAAGACAAAAATAAGATCATTTTATCAAACTCCTATTCCTACTTTTGCCAAATTATGAATATTTTCAACACTATTCTCAAATCTGTTTTTTTCCAGAAGGGTGCATTTGTAGTGGTTACAGTATATCCAAAGTAATTCATAAATCCTGCTGGAAATGACTGTCTCCCTGTCTCCTTCACTTTAGAGCAGCATTACTTCAAAATAGAGTAAGACTCTCAGAGTCTGGCCTATGAATCATCATTTTTCCTTCCATCTTCAAAAAATAGTTTTAATTTCTTGAATATGCATCCATGAATAACATGTTTGTGACTATACCTGATTTTTGATCCTGCCATATTATAGTACTTGTGTGTGTATATGACTGCTTCCATGATTATAATTAATATAATATTCAATGTTAATCTTGTGGCCTGAGTGGGAAGATCGGTATAACCAACACGTACATATTATCCTAGTGATGCTACTCCTAAACTGGGCTGTATTGGAAAGAGTTTGCACCTGCCATCAAGTGACTCTTAGCTCACAAGAACAGTATAGACATATTTAAAGCTGACAGGTCTTCTTCAGCTTTCAGTGGAGTTAACTGAAGGGAACCATGTGAAAGTTGAGTACTGCAATGATAAGAAAAATTAAGAAAAGCCATTGCTCCAGGAATGGTGGCACCCAGCAATAGAAAAGCAATAGTGAGAATGGGAGAGGGGTCCCTGACACTGGGTGCAAATACAGAGGCTAAGAAATTGTTTGACAATGTGTGGGAGAAAGAGAGGAGAAAACCAGCAGAAAACTAGAGAAACAGCTGTGAGTATATCCCTGAGGAAAAAAAGCAAGATAGAGCTTTTAGGGAATGTATCGCACAATGTGAGTGAAAGAGTTGTATGCTGTCATTTGTTTCTGTCTATTCAAACTGAGATTTGTTGATCCTTTGCAAAGAAACAAGATTGCATCAAAGACTATAACCTGTTTCGTACTAGACATTTCTTTTTCTTTAAATAGAAATATTCCCCCAAGTTCCCATTTACTTACTGGCTGCTTTGGTCAAAGTGATTACAATATTTAACTCTTAAGGAAAGGTACAAAAGTGTCCTGGGGGAGACTATTCTCCTTTCTTTTGATACTGCCTGGCAGCTTTCTGTGTGTGTGCGTGTGTGTGTGTGCACACTGGTAATTTACTGCAATGAGCACTACTACTACAATTGCTCAGTTGCAAGCTTTTGATAAATGAGGGTCAGGAGCTTGTGGGGTTGTTTTAAAAGAGCAGTTCCTGCAGGTAACACTTTTCCATATTTCAAGCTTTTGTGGAATGTCTGAATCACGTGGCAACAAGCACAATGAATTTACAATGAGGCTTACCTTAAATCACTTCTTTTTACATATCAGTTTTAAGTAATCACATGCCTCTTATTTAATTGTACAGCTGTTCCCTAAAAGAAAAGCTATGCTATTTGATTTACTCCAGTGGAACTTAAACAATACTGATTGGGTTTTATTCTTAGTGCATAATATATGGACTAAGCAGGGCAAAGAAAAGCAGAGATTTTTATTTTGTCTAATTATGAACCTCCTCAAATGATATGGTTCAAAAGGTCAACTTGAACGTGAATGTAATTGAGTACATAGAGAAAACTTAAAAAATAAGTGATAAAGAGAAAAATCATGAAGATCTAATCAATAGAGTTAACGTAGCATTCAGCACACTCTTCAGGAGGCAGCAGGAGCTCAGTCCAGCTGACTAGATATAGATGTCGAAGTGCCAACTTAAGCAATATTTTTTAGCCCCATAGGGCTGCCTCAAATAATCAAAAAACATGTTAAATAGCTCTGGACATCTATGTTAGCCATCCAAGCTGAGTCTCAGCTGAGCTACTGTGTGTTGTATTGACAAGAACTTCAATTTTGTTCTCCATCAATAAGCATTTCTTACTATTTGAGATACCCTGTCTTGCTTTGCCTGGTCTCCATCTACAACTGCAAAAGAGGACGAGTCTCCCATAGGTCTTGTGCCACATCTCCAACTCCATGCAGGTACCTCAGGCAGTCTAAGCATATCCTATAGCTTTATAACTCTGTGCCTGGCCAACTGAATTGAACGTCAGTATATATGTCTTAATTTCATCTGCATCTCACCTTCAGTATCTCAGCTCCTGCTCACCTCAGTGTCAGATTTGGTGCCTGATGCCATCACTGACAAATGCCTATCATTGAATTCCTCCATCCTGGCATACGGTCTGCACAGAAATGCTGGAGGTGAGGGAAAGGAGAGGCAGTTCAATGTACCTTGTGACATTTCTGAACGAAGGCAAAGCAGTGAATGGTATTGAGTGAGGTAAGCTGATGCTCAAAATGGGCTCTCATTTAATTGTACAGCTGTTCTCCAAAAATAAAGCTATGTTCTCTGATTTACTGGGTGGCATTTGAACTGTACTGACTGGGTTTTATTCCCAGTGCATGGACTAAGCAGGGCAATATATTCTTATGATTGTATTATGCATTGTTTCTTTCCTTTTTTTTTTCCCCCCAATTCTTTGAATCTTCAAACTTCAAGTAAGTTTATGGTGTTACCACGATGAGGACTGAAGAAATGTATGTTAAGGCATAGTCCACTCCTATGCTGACCATTACTGCTGAAAATTATGTGCATGACAATGTGGGGCCAGGGACAGGTCTAGATTCTCACTCCAGCTGTGCTGGAAGCTTGCACTGGTAGGTAAAACTGGTAGGAAAAGGAAAAGAAGAAGTGCGCAGTAAGATTGCAGAGCTTCTACCTATGGGCCTTCCTCATAACTGTGCAGCAATTTTTTCTACATTGATGATTCAAAATAGGCCTGACATAAAGAAGCCATGCTTTAAAAACTAAGGCAGTAAACGATGGATGCATTACTGGAAGAGCAATAACATAGAGCAATAGCATACCATTTACTTCTTGAAGCCATTTAAACCAAAAGAAGCACAGTCTTAGACAAAATAGGGGTAGAAAAAGTGACGGAAACCATTGCCATTAATACCACATTAGTCTGAATGGCAGGCAACACAAGAACAGGAAGAAAATGTGCCATTTCAAACCACACCAAGAAATCTGGCTGAAACCAAGATGAGTTTCTTGAGAGCTGTTACTGATGTGGAGACACTGCTCTTTGAAGCTGTTTTTTCCATTTGGCATATTTATAGTTCAATCAAGTATTCTTATTGATTTGAGGATGTGGTATTTTCCTTAGGAAAGGGATAATGAGAGAAGGTGTCTAGTAAACCCTCCAGAGATTTGAGCTGCCTGGGTGCTGATTAAGGTTGACACTGTTGGAATGCTGACTGTGTTGCTCTGTCTGGCTGCCCACTATGGCACACCTCTAAAGATCAGGTTTTAGACCAATTAATTAATTCTAATTGTGCTTATATTAATTTCAATTAGCCTATCAGATGCCAGAAAAGCTAAGACAGCTTTTTACTCTCATTCTAAAAATAAGTACATAAACGAATCAAAGAATGTCTCATGGAGTGTTGGTATTTGCTTCAGTGTTTTGGAAAGGAGACAAAGCATCAGTCTTCCTGGTCACAGTCAAAGAGTTGAAATGAGACTTGAATAGAATGAGACTTTAATAGAAGATAATTTTCTTGTCTCCCAGGTGGTTTCTTTTTTTGTTCATTTCTTTACTTCCACTGCAAATAAAATAATTGGAATTGTGTATGTGATTTAAGAACTTACATCTCATTTTCAAAAGCTAGCTTTGGTGCACTAGAGTGAAAGTATCAATGACTTGCAGTGAACCTTTGGGTCCAGTTGAGGCTCTCTTAGACAACAAGGACATTCAGCATCTCTGCACCTCTGAAGTTTTTAGTCTAAGTCCCTACACGGTGTTTGGAAGATACCCCTGCCTCCAGTGCTTGCTCCTACCTGCATTGCAGTCTGCATCCAGTGCCCTGCAAGTCTAATGCAGTGAGACAGTTCATGCATTTGGACTGCAGTTCTCAGCTTCCGAGTATACGACTCTGAGTCAGTTTATTCTGTAACATGGACACTACCAGAAAGTCAGCAGACAAAGTCTGCTTTTCTTTATGGTAAGATAGGTAGGTGTGAAACTAATGCAAGTTAAATTTGGTGCTGTAAAAAGATCTCCTAGGATCAAATTCTGTCTTCTTTAATGTCTTATTCTACTAGTTACTGACATATTTTATCCTGCATTTTGCATGTACCATTTATCACCGGAAACCCCATGGTGAATGATGTTGCTAATGTCCTGTGGATGGAGAAAATAGCACCTAGACCTGCTGAATACCATGCCCCTGTAACTGAGTAGTTTTCATTCTGCCCTAACTCCACGGACTCCCAGGAAGTTAAGCCAACAAAACTTTCTGTGATATTTAGCTCATTAATGGTGATCAAAGCAATTGAGCTTGCTTTGAGATATTTGGTTTACATCTAGTGACAAAATGGTGCAGTTTTCTTTAACCAAACTCTGAAACATAAATCATAGTTTGAACCAAAAAGGAATCAGTGACATTACAAATGTACAAATCTCCCTCTTCCTCTGTGAAGAGAAGAAAAAGGGTAGCAGTTACAAATGGTTTTGCATACATCTGTGTTTGTGCTGACACAGATTATTCTTCTCACTGATAAGTAGGCAAATAGATTAAAAAAATATAATTTTCTGCCTGGGAAGAGATTCAGTTGCAAAATACAGTAAATTAATTCACTTACGTGGAGATATTTCTTAAGTGGTTGTGAAAACTAGACCCATAACTTGAAATGACGCACAGAGGCACTAGAGGGTGTTTTGAAGACTGGTCTGTACTTAAACTTGACTCATCAGTAAGAGATGTTTTAACTGTACCTTCAGATTGTTGTTTAATCTACTAAGCAGAAAGTCTTTTGCTCAACTGCTGATAAATCTCAGTTGTGATAATTTCATTTTCAGAAGGTTTCTCTCTTGGAATTCAAAACTACAAGGGCCAAATCCTTTAAAAATCAAAGGTAGAAGCTGCAGTGCAGAAGCATCTCCAAGATCACAGCAGCTGGAAAACAAAAGCTTTCAGGGTCCCACATGCACCTTGAGGAAAGCTGAAGATGATGGCTCCAGCCCCAGGCTGCAGCAGACTTGTACTCAGCATAGCCCAGCCATGGACAAAGAAAGCTGCAAGTCCCAGGACTGTTTTAATTTACATGGGGCTGGCCAATAACCACTACTGACAAAGAAAATTCAGTGTGTGGTATTGTTGCTGTCGCACCTCTTTCCCAGAAAGTATAAGTGATAGAAAAGTAAGAGGGTCATGTACTAGCTACAATTCTTGAAAACCCCACAGCTCTGGACTCTCTATTGAGACAGTGATACCACTGTGTAATTTGTTCTACATCTGTCGTTGAAATGGATTCATTTAAGTTTTTCATTTATCCATGCTTATCTGTTGTAAAGCCTGTGCTAAACCTTGCCCGCTTACAGAATGCACTGCCAGTAAGGTGGCTTTACTGAGTATGGGCAGTATTTCACTAAATGGAATCTGTGAAGTCCTAATAAGCAAAGTTTCAGCAGCTTGAGTATATAAATGTTTCAGGATCACAGAATCACAGAATGTTAGGGATTGGAAGGGACCTCGAAAGATCATCTAGTCCAATCCCCCTGCTGGAGCAGGATTGCCTAGACCATATCACACAGGAACGCGTCCAGGCGGGTTTTGAATGTCTCCAGAGAAGGAGACTCCACAGCCTCTCTGGGCAGCCTGTTCCAGTGTTCAGTCACCCTCACCGTAAAGAAGTTTTTCCTCATATTTAAGTGGAACCTCCTGTGTTCCAGCTTGCACCCATTGCAAGGATGAGGATGGTCATAACAGTAGGGTGTGAGGTAGGAGCCTGACATGCTCTAATACATGGGGAAACAGTGAGGAGCAAGTTTATGATTCCAGAAGGTATCATTGAAGAGGGATCCAGTTCCCATACACCCTCTCCTTGTCCATGTGAGCAGAATTACATGAGGATGGATTGAAACCTGAACTGAGCTCCTACCAGCATGAGTTGGCTCTGGATACTTTCCCTCAGAGCAAGGGCAAACATATTCATGAGATGGCATCTCACAGACAGGCAAGATGCCATTTGGGCCAGCATCCTGGGTGTCACAGTTTAAAACTGGGCCAGCTATTAACCTGGTGGCAGATGCTCTCTGTTAACCCTCTCCCCCCCCATTCTAAGGGAAAGGGAAAAGGGAGAGAGACTTATGGGTTGGAAAGTTAAAACAGTTTTAATAAACTATAATAATGAAAAAGAGTATAATAATAATAATAAAAATAATCAAATATATACAAAACCAAGATCAAGAGCTTGGAAATCCTCCTCAGGCAGAGTTGCTCCCCCCAGCACAGGCAGAGGGGAAAATGCAGTAGCTCCCCCTGCCATCACACCTTCAGGCTTTTAACTGGAGAATTGGCAAAGCTGGTACCAATCAGTGGGAGACAGGAGGGCCCCTCCCTCCTGGGCCCCACCTCCAGGAGGCAGTGGGTTAGTGATAAATAGGAAAGTGAGAATGACGTGTATGGGATGGAATACCTTGTTGGTCAATCTTGGGTCACCTGCCCTGTCTGCTCCTCCCTGCAGGTGCGACCCCTCTTCGGCTCTTCACTTGTAAGCAGTGAGGAATTTAGCAGTGACCTTGGTTTCTCTAAGACTAATTAGCCTGGTTTGGGCCAAACCAGGACACTGGGAAATGGGCCAAGGACCACAGCTTGGTCAGAAGAGGGTCACTTTAGGCAGCGGGTTACCAACAAACCAGAGCACTGGCAGCATCATGGCATCCGCTTTGGCTGAGTATACCCTGGAGATCCTGGATTGCTACTGGGCTCTGCAGATCTTGTTGAGCAAATAACCTTTTGGAGGTTGCTGCCTAATCCACAGAGCTAAAGCAGCTTGGAAAAAAAGAGTGGGCAGAAAGGCTAAGTGAGTGCTTTTCAGAGCTCTGCATGGGATAGCTTTGTGGCTATAATTTGGATGTCAGCTGTAGATTAGGTTTTTAGCAGCTAAGATTTTCAAAGAAACAAATTAAAGCTACAGCAAACTGGTCTGAAAGCTTTTCTTTTCTCAAAGCTTACTGTCAGTTTATTTAGTCTTCTCTATTCTTTCCACCTATCATTGTGTCAGGTTGAATAGGGCCGGAAAATAAGACATCAGAAAACAGTACTGGCAAATCTGATCTAGGTGTGATTAGCCCTTGGCTACTTTACCTCCAAACTGAAATATATAAACAACATATAGATGTTACATGAGTGTTTTGACCATAAATATCTTCAGGTGCAGTAACGTAAAACAAAGCTGGAAAACACCATATGTTCATAGACACTGTTAGCACCCTTTAAAAAAAACCCCTGCATTTTGAAGTCTATTACCATGCAGTGGAAAAAAAAGGCTTAAAGTAGCTCTTAGAATATCACTCCGAAAAGGAAATTATAAACATTTTACATGCCTTAAGTAAAAAATGTTATTCCTGTAAGACATTTTTCACCTGCTGATTTCCCATTCATCTCATTGTGCAACATTAGTAGGAAAACAATCCCACCAAAATCACTTAAGTCTAGAAGTCTAGTGATAAACTATTCAATTTGGCTAAAAAAGTAATTATTCTCGTGACTTGTTTCTTTAAAAAATATTGTTTGCTTAGAATCGCTCTTGCTATTACATTGTTAGCACAAAAAATAAAATCATGGGCCAGTTAGTGGGCTAATGTATTTTTCACTTGCTTTTTATCATCTTTCTTTTTAAAAAAAATTGCACTGCTGAGGGTGAAATAGTATAATAAGGTTAACGAGTAAAGAAATAACATAAAACGGCTTTCATCACAGTTAGCAGCTCTAAATCACAAAACAGGCGAAACAGATGCTTTGGAATGCAGCCGAGAAGTTGATCAGTAGAAGATGATTATCTATTAATGAGAGGTTTTTAGTGGTGTACCCTGGTGTAAAAATCACTAGACTCCATTCAGGCAGCCATCAGTTGCAAATACCATGTATATGAATCACTTGATTGATGTACAAAATTCAAAACAGATTTTCCCCAGTGCCCTATGGGTTGTCATGCACTGATGCTCTCCTATCTGTTTATGTTAATGAAACAGGATTTTTCAGTAAGTAAATATGTGTAGTATTTAATTAAACTCACTGCTGGGCTCTGTGTGAAAATGTAGCTCCATTGTTCAGAAGTACTATTTGACTGCAATTCTTTGTTTTCATCCCTGGTTTTCCTTCCCAGTTGCCTCAGTCCCCTGACTAAAGAAGAGCTGGGTTTGTCCCTTGCCAAGACCTTGTAAGCACCAGGACGTTATGCTGCCGAACAACTGCCAACACAGACCCTGTCCCCAAAGATCTGATCTTGCATCATTACCCTCAAGCAGAAGGTGCCTTTGACTTCAATAACAGTAGGCACAAAGGCTCAGGTTCCCCCCCAGCCCCAAAATTAGCAGGGTTGCAAACAGGGTTCTACTGGAGACTGAATTGTGCTGGCACGCAGCAAACTGCTCTGCTCCTGACCACCTTTGGTGTCTATGTGGTGACTGGGGGAATTGTTTTTTCATGCAGTTTGTTGCCCCATTTTGGGGATACAAAGCTTTCTTTTCAAAGTGGTTTGAGACTGAATGGTTAAAAATGTTTTATAAAAATACATATTATGATTAAAGCAAGAGCAAAAGCTCCTAATTCCTATTTCAAGACCCTACATGTTGGCAGGACAATGCAGAAAGAACTATGAAAAGAATAAAAATCAGGCTTAAGGTAGAAGCCTGTAAAAACATTTCCCTCAGCTCAAAGATCTTATACCTTTTGTTAAGAGGAAGCAAGATTATTATTATTATTATTTCATCTCAATACATTTTTCTGCCTAATTTTTTTTGTCATTGTCATGATTATTTTCCTGAACAGAAATAGAGCAGTTGCTGATATGCTCTGCAGGACTCACGGTAAGTCTTGGCATGATTTGTGGCTTTATTTATTGAAGAGCTGGTATTAATGGTTTACATTTATTAGTGGCTGCACGCCCTTTACTGTGGCATGATTTTGCAATTTAATGCTGCCATGTATCAATAGTATTTGCATGTTTGGTATTTTATTAGCCATCAGGAGTGTTCATGCATTTTATTTAGATCATCCTATAACTTTCCCCGTCTGTTTGTGGGTCTGCACATAGGAAAGGCTCAATATACCTGTTCCTGTCTGCACATTTCCAAGAGTCCAGAGGCTGCACAGGCCATGTCCAGTTCAGATCTCTCCTCCTTTTCCTATCTGGTAAGATATTAAGGATCTTTCTCAGGCTAATAGGGTTAGGAAGACTTTGCTGAATATGGTCTTTTCTCTTGTGGCATCATTAATCAACTGAGAAAGCAATTTAAAGGGAATGCTGGACTCTGCTTTGACTGTTTTTTTCGGAGGTTCGATGCAGAAGGAGCTCAGAATCCAGTTAACTGAAGTTATTGGTATATTTATGAAGACCTGCTTCTTCTGCCATAGTCTCACTAACACATAAATAGCTATTTGAGAAATCCTCCTTGCTCATGGATACTTTGTTTTTTAAACAACAAAAAAGATTCTTAGCATCATTCCAGATCAGTGATACACAGCACATGACTGAGGGAAGCAGAAAAGCCACCTCCAGCCATGTCTGTGTCTACACTTCGTCAATATGTATGAGAACGATGGCTTTGTTTCTACAGACAGCAGACCTTTCCCCTAAATGAATAAACATGTTAACAACACGTCCTTCTTTCATGCTGCAAAAGCTCTGCTTTCGCAGAAATGGAGAAAAACATCTCCAAAGGATATATATTCCTTTTATGAAGTACAGTAAAAGCACCAAGCTTAATATTAGCATCAGCTCAATTCACTTGTTGAGTTACTACCTTCCATCAGATTTGTGGGGACTTTGAAAGCTGCTTAGAGATTGCTGAGCAGAGCTGGTGAAAATGTTCTGAATATTACTTGCAAAGTAGTCTTCAAATTAAATTCCCCAAATTGTCTTTTGCTGTGTTTTTTTAATCACCTAGTCGTCTTATTTACGAACCTTCATGCAAAAGGCATATCAAAACATGGTTATTTATGAACAAAACAAATCATCCATACCTTCCAGTTATTTCATATAAAATGGAATATTTTTTACATACTGAATTCATTCTCTGTTGCCAGGCCCTGAGTTGTCATGAGACTGGCTTGCAAGTCTTAAGGCTGTGGTGATATTTTGTTTGAAAGATCATAGAGTTAGTGTTCATTTTATCTGGTTTCAGAGCTCTGAAGTATTCACATTTCTAAGCTTTACCTGTATATATTGCATGTATATCGGAAAGAGATACTCTCATAGCCCTCTGGCTCCTGAGAGATGAAACACTAAAGGTACCAAAAATAGTGTGTTCTTAATGAGGAAATCATTAAATTTGGCAATTTCTGAAGCCTTATGAGATCAATAGCAAAACTTCCACTGATTTTTTAAGTAGTCCAGATTTTGCCCCAGGTGAAATCAAACATTTAATCAAATTCTGCATTACAGTGAAAAAAGATGGCAAAATGAGGACAGCTATGAGCACATCTATAAAGATTTTTGGTGCTGGATGGCCACAGTACGCATCCAAATCTGACATCGAGTTCTTCAAAATTCTTTTCTAAGATCTAAGGCATGAAAGAGCTGAAATTCTGCATTTTTCTCCTAACTCAGTCCTACATAGATTCATAGTCTAGATGATCTTTCACTAAGATTCTCAAATTAGGACCTGAACAGAGAGATAATAGTCTTCTAGTTTAGACCTTAAACAAAAGGATAACTGTAGAGGGACACTAAATAGTCATGCAACCATTAAGCTTTTTAAAAGCTATGATTTAAATTCAGTGTCCACACAAGATGTTTCTATGTTATAAATATGCCAAAATTTCAGCAGAGGTTTCCAGAGTGCCCCAGCCACTTAAAGTATTCTCAGGTGGCTCTCTCACAGTCTCTCCTCTCAAAAGTGTTTCCTATCTAACAACTAGTTTAAACATCATTATATCTGGCACAGGAATGTGAACCATTCTGGGAATGATGATGTTTCCAGGGGAAAAAGACTCGCGCACCTATGGTGATCCTGGGCAGGAGTGGTGGGATTAGTCCTTAACAAACCGATCACCTTGAGAAAACGAATTTTTTTCTGCTTTTTGTATGAACTTTTTGGCTAACATTACACAGAGCTACAATAAATTTGCTTTGTCTTATGAGGAAGAAAAAAGACTGACTTGTTGCAGAAAAGCCCCAATTTGTTGCAAATTAATCAGAGTGATTTCTCCGTTCTTCAGGACGATCTTCTTCGTCTTTGCCTGTAATGAGGATAGGGCAATTTGAGGCAGATATTAAAAGTGCTGGGTCTTTCATGGGTGAAAGCCATACCACTGGGAAAAGACAGTAATTCAGGACAAATTCCTCAATTTCTTACAAGTTGCCTCAAGTCAATATGGTAACTGAACATAATTTTCCATGAGTGCAAGAAGAGAATGATATGCACCTTGATATCCATATATATTATAGGAGACTATTTTTTTTTTAATCTGTCAAAGTATATAGGAATGTGAGATTAAATTAACAAGCCCATAGATGTGCTCTTGTCTGACAGGGTGCTGCCAGTCAGGACATGGGACCAAATTCTACTTTCATTCAATATGTATTTATTGGAATTCTATATATACAATATAAAAGCATATATACACTCTGAAGTTCTGTGTGTTTAGGTTGGGCCTTGAAGAATTCTTTTATATCTAGGTGCTCTTTGATTTGAAGTAGCATGAGTCATGTTAAAAAAAAGGACAAAAAACTTGTGTGCCTTTCTTTAATCTCTATTTCATATTGGTAAGGAAAGGTAACAAGATTATTTGCAAGAACTGCATTTCTTGAAAGAGGGAGAGAGAAAGGAGACTGGTTTAGACCAGCAGAGAAGTTCTTGTGCAGTGCAGTCTCTGCCTTAAAGAGTTTGCATCTTAAATAACTGAGTGATGAAACCCCACCTCTAGCACTTAAGATCCCTGTCACTCAGGTCACAGGGAGTGACATGGTCTTAGGTATCCTGGGTGTCGCAGGTATCCACAGGACATGACTTTGGAGAGCAGGTGTAGCATCAGCACCACAAAACTGATGAAGAGGAGGCCTTCCATGCTCTGACTTCAAGAGGAGAGACATGAGCCAGCCCAGCCCTGTTAAGTGGTACAGACAACTTGGGAGGCTCCTGACAGCTTACAGGATCGTGCCCACAGGCAGGTGGAAACACAGCACAAGATTAAACATCAAAGACTAAATTGCTTTCCTTTTCTTTAGCAGGAAGATAATACAATTTTTTTTATCTTTAAGTTTTAAAGGCAGTTGTGAAGCTTTAATAAGAGAATCTTTTAGATTTAGAAGAAGAGATTATGGCCTGCTGAATCACTTTATTTTGATGGAAAGAATCATACTCTTAAATTCACAGCCCTCATTGAATCATTCTCCTAGACTTTCAGTAAAAGGTGTAGCATAATGATCTTAATTTTCAGTCTTTCTTTCTTTGAGAGGTTTTTCATCTGATCGAGAAGCTACATTTTTTTAAGAGCATCGTGAGAAAAATTATCTCTTTCAGACTGTCTGCCTTAAAAGGCATTCCCAAAATATCAAGGAAGAGACAGACACTTTGACTGTTGCTGCTGGCTAGGTTGCAGCCTAGGCTGTGCTACTGCCTGCATCTGTCCTTACAGGGACCAGGTCGTTAGGTTTGAGTCAAGGCAAGATCTGTGACTGTGGATGTGTGCACATCTGTGAGCAAGGGATCAGAACACATACAGAATAGATAATACCATCCTCCATAAAACAGGCAGTTGCCAATCATCCTCTTGTGTATTGTAGAAACTATATTAAAAGAAACATTCTTAATCTATAGAATCATAGAATCATAGAATTTTCAAGGTTGGAAAAGACCTAGAAGATCATCAAGTCCAGCCATCAACCCAATGCCACCATGCCTGCTAAATCATGTCCTGAAGCGCCACATCTAGACTTTTTTGAACACCTCCAGGGATGGTGACTCCACCACCTCCCTGGGGAACCTGTTTCAATGCCTAATGACTCTTTCAGTGAAGAAATTCTTCCTAAGATCCAGCCTGAACCTCCCCTGGCGTAACTTGAGGCGTAACTCTTGTCCTACCGCTGGTTACCCAGGAGAAGAGACTGACCCCCCCCACCTCACCACAACCTCCTATGAGGTAGTTGTAGAGGGTGATAAGGTCTCCCCTCAGCCTCCTCTTCTGCAAACTAAACAACCCCAGTTACCTCAGCCACTCCTCATAAGACTTGTGTTCCAGATCCTTCACCAGCTTTGTTGCCCTTCTTTGGACATGCTCCAGCAGCTCAATGTACTTCTTGTAGTGAGGGGCCCAAAACTGAACACAGTATTTGAGGTGTGGCCTCACCAGTGCTGAGTACAGGGGAACAATCACTTCCCTCGTCCTGTATTTCTGATACAAGCCAGGATGCTTGTTGGCCTTCTTGGCCACCTGGGCACACTGCTGGCTCATATTCAGCCGGCTGTCCACCAGCACCCCCAGGACTTTTTCTGCCAGGCAGCTTTCCAGCCACTCTGCCCCAAGCTTGTAGCGTTGCATGGGGTTGTTGTGACCGAAGTGCAGGACCCGGCACTTGGCCTTGTTGAACTTCATATAGTTATCTTCAGCCCATCAATCCAGCTTGTCCAGATCTCTCTGCAGAGCCTTCCTACCCTCAGGCAGATCAACACTCCCACCCAGCTTGGTGTTGTCATCTAGGTCTCTTGTGTACTGGCCTGTCCCCACTGTGATGTGGCAGCCATTCCTGACTGAGAGAGTGGAAGTATGAAGAAAACCAGGCCCCTTTCTTTCACTCAAAAAGGATAGATACTGGCAGAATTGGAGGAATTTTCTGACAAACAAGCTTCTAATTATTCTATTAAAACCAAAACTGTTTTGTTGGGAGAGGTCAGAAGTATTCCAGAAAAGTTCTCCATGATCCAGAAGGCTTAAATCTTATTTTTTTCTGTATGATGTTCCATTTTGAGGGATGAAAAGTAGTTTCTTGCAAAATTCAAATTCATTGTAATAATTAAGCAAAGTTAACAAAGAATAGTCAAAGCAAAATCAAACATTTGAACTAAACCCAACTAAAATATTTTGGAACTAGTGGGCTTTTGGTTTATTTGAGATTTTGATTTGTGTAGTAATTTGGGGAGATGAACATGTATAAAAAGAACTTAAAACCCAAGACAATATTTTTTCTTCCAACTGTATGAATGTGTTTCTGAATATTCCTTGCTTAGTTTTTTTTTATTCTGGTGGGTTCATTTCCTTTAAACTCATTCTGATTATAATGCAAGTCGTACACAACTGGGATACATTTCTCGCTGTCTCTTTATATTTAACCTTTGTGATCTTTTTAACTGGTTTGCTAGCCTCTTTCTTCATATTTAGTATGATCGCATCAATCAGGAAACTGTCTGACAATGTCAAACTCAGTTTTATTACAGGCTCTTTTTCATTACAAGTAGATGGAATGTATATGGTACAGCTCCAGATTTCGTCACACATTGCTCAGCTGCTTTCAGTGATGCCAGACTTTTTGAGGCTGGACCACAGAAAGCCAAATGTTGGCTTGACAGTGATGTTATAATAGGAGACTGTAGAAGACATGGATCCTTTTCACTCAACCTACTCATACTACACCTTGTGGGATGCTGAGAACCAAACTACAAGGGAATGCCACGCTAAGATATTTGTAACCAGCAGAAATACCTTTTCTGGGATGTTGGGCTGTAACCTCGATTCCTCTTATTCCCCACACAGAAGTGAGCTCCATTAGGCCTGGGTTTCATGAACCGGCTCTATTTTATTAGGAACCTTCCTATGGCCTACTTCCCTGCGAGGTTCACAGACACAGACAGAGTAAAATCTGTTTCAATTAATGTTGGGTGTGTGGTGTAGATGTTTGAGTTTGAGTTAATTACTAGGTAGCCTTTATGATCAATGCAGAGAAATGGGTGCTTCTAGTACATGAGTCATCTTATCCCAAGATAAATACCTAAAATAGACTAATTGCACCTTGCAGATGCCTGTTTCTCCTCCTTGACTGTAGAGAGAGTTTAGATAGCAAGATGTTCTAAAAGTAGATGAAGTGGGTGTTGCTGGAGAAGTCTTCCAGTACTGCACTGAAGATAGGTGTTTCTCATGATCTGGTTTTGGCAGTACTCCAGACAGGTTCAGGCCTCATGGTGCAGACCTCATAGTGCAGTGCAAAATGAGATCTTCACAAAAGTCTTCCAGCAGAAGTTATCACAGCATGGTATTTCCAGCACAGGTTGTAGTACATTTCCCTGGCCAGAGTGGATGTCTCTGCTGTGCAGGTCAGCTAGGTTAGAAACCTAACCTGAATACAGTATTACTAGTGTTTCAGATGTTAAGTCACTGATATTAAAAACTTTTTTGTAGAGCTTATTATCAAAAAAGTTATTGTAGAAGTTTGAAGCCTAAGTTGGATTTAAAAGGTTTACTTAATGTTGTGTTCTTAAAAAAACATAAAATGTGTGGGTGAACACATGTACACACACACACAAATTCCAAAGAAAAGGGTTTATTTAGCATAGCAGCTTCTATAGTTGAGCTAGAGCATGATGCCTGAGGAAATCTATAGTCATGGGTTATATTATCTGAAGATACTTTTCCACTGAAGGCTCATTTATTATAAGACCTAACATAAAATAATGAATATTTGTTTAAAGTCAAGTCAGGACCAAACTTATGTCCCAGGGGACATAATTTTTGTGTTGACTAGGAAAGACTTTCTTCCCCTTGAGTGAACTGTACTGGATTTAGTGCTGCATCAGTAAGCTGAGCATCTAAACTGTGTTTATTGTTAATTTAACTTCTCTTCAGCAGAGCACTAGGATATTTCTTTTCTTAAGCATGCACATAGTCGCACAGATTGATTTCAATTGAACTACTCAGGAAATCAAGATGAAAGTTATTTCTCCTTGTTTCAGAGACCTAATACTTCTGATTTCAGAGGAAGAGGTTTTTCTGAAAATTGGATTTTAAGACCACAATAATAATTTTTGGTTCTATTCGTGGTTCTCAAAGCATTACATAAATATTAGCACTAATGGGATCAATATTAGGAAAATGTAGCTGTTCATCAAAATTAATTTTATGAGAACAAATGATGTAATTTATCTTTGTATTAAACTTGCAAATGTATAGAAGGTTTCTTGTATGCTTAATATACTGTATACCTCAAATTACTTTCATTATACTATTTCCTATACTGTAGTCACAAGATACGAAAAGCTTTCAGGTTTCAGTTTTTGCTCTAGTTCAATAATTCATCATGAATGCTCTAACCCTTAAGAAAAGGGGTTGTTTTTATACAGTTTAAAGAAGCTGGATCTCACACTACAGGTTTAGCACCTCCCAGTTGGAGAAAGGCTTTGGATGGAGGTCTCTGGTAGTCTTGGTGAGTCCTCTACTGAAGAGACCCAATGGAGGATGGCAAACTACCACTGCCTCCTCCATTGCTGCTACTCAGGGTTTGATACTGAGCCTGAGATTGTTTACTGTCTTTATTAATGAGTGGCATGATGGGACAGACAGCAGCCTAAGCAAGTTTGTGGATGATACCAAACCAGGGGAGCAACGTACAGCTGAAGTCATCCCTTTCTGAGCATGGGGTTGGCCCAGAGGACCTTCCGGGCTTCCACCCAACCTGATTCATTCAATGTCTATTTTTCTGCAAGGAACTGGGAAAGTGTTGCACTTTAGGAAAAGTTCTGGTGATACTAATCTCAGTTTGAGAGCAAAGCCCCTATGGGACTGACTTTTATAATTTGCTTCCACTCTCTATCCCCTAACAAATAGGCAACAGCTTCATGTCCTTAAGTTGATTCTTTTTTCTTGCTCCATGGACCCTGAAGTCTTCATAGCACTTTCAACAGGACAGGTCTATGTACTCCTTCACATCTCATTCTGTGTCTGGTGATTTTTGTCTCCCGGGTTTGCATTGCTGTAGAGGAAGACAGGCTTTGAATCAAGATTGACTGAGCAGTCCAATGTGGAAACATTCCTGATGGAGCCCAAAGTAATGATGGTAAGATAGTGATGTAAACTGAGCTGGATAACTTAGTATGCTTGGACCTCTGAGATAAAACATGCATGATACCATCAAATCCAGAATGATGTTCCCTGCAAGGAGAGAGGTAGAAGGCACACAGATCATCCTACCTGACCATAAAAGAGCTGTATCACACATATAAATGCAATGTGACTAGCTCATGGGTGGAGGCTGGATTGCAATTTCAGACTTAATACCCAAAGCTTTCATTTGAAGGGGATTGGAGGGGAGAAGGCGGGAAAGGGATTTGACTCCAAAACCTGAATTTTCTTACCTATATTGCAAAAATTGCAATATAATTCTAAATCTCAACTTTGCCTTAAAGTCACTGGTGGCAAGGACTTAAAAAAGAAAAAAGAAAGAGAAAGCCTTCCAGTGACCTTTATTTTGCTGCCATGTTCCTTCAGAGCTAAAGGGTGATTAGCAGCCACCTGAAAAACATACGCAAGGAGGGTGTCATAAAGGCTCTATTTAACATTGTTGTGAAGCATCAGGGGAGAGAGCTGCAGCTGCAAATGAACCTGTTCTTTGCTCAAGTGAAAGTTTTGGCAAAAAGATCAATACAGTGAGACCACAAATGAATTGCAGTTATGCTAATATAACATGGGAGGATTAATGCAAATTTTCTTCTTTAAAACTAGGTTTTGGAGCCCAGTGTTGAAAAACAGTCTCCTTAATAAGATGCCTGGATTCCATCTGGACACTGATTTAGCATTTTAGAGGCAGAAAGCAGACAGTATGCCTAGGTTCTCATTTCAATGTGAGGTCATACCGTTCTGTTAAGAGCTGCCTGAAGAACTGGATTCTCTATGCAGCAACGGCTGTAGCTAACTAACTTTTTATTATGTCCAAGCCACTAATAAGAAGCAGCAGTGGTAAAAAACACTTCTGTTAGCAACACCCAGAGAACACTCTGCTCTTGCAGTGTCAGCTGAGACAGAGTTAATGACATATCAAAAACACTGTGGCCAGCAGGACGAGGGAAGTGATTGTCCCCCTGTACTCAGCACTGGTGAGGCTGCACCTTGAATATTATGTTCAGTTTTGGGCCCCTCACTACAAGAAGGACGTTGAGCTGCTGGAGTGTGTCCAAAGAAGGGCAACAAAGCTGGTGAAGGATCTGGAACACAAGTCTTATGAGGAGCAGCTGAGGTAACTGGGATTGTTTAGTTTGCAGAAGAGGAGGCTGGGGGAGACCTTATCACCCTCTACAACTACCTCATAGGAGGTTGTGGTGAGGTGGGGGGGGTCAGTCTCTTCTCCTGGGTAACCAGTGATAGGACGAGAGGAAATGGCCTCAAGTTACGCCAGGGGAGGTTCAGGCTGGATCTTAGGAAGAATTTCTTCACTGAAAGAGTCATTAGGCATTGGAACAGGCTGCCCAGGGAGGTGGTGGAATCACCATCCATGGAGGTGTTCAAAAAATGTCTAGATGTGGCGCTTCAGGACATGGTTTAGCGGGCATGGTGGCATTGGGTCGATGGTTGGACTTGATGATCTTCTAGGTCTTTTCCAACCTTAACAATTCTATGATTCTATGACAGGAGTCAAAATTAGTCAGCAGAAAATAAGTCTTGTTAAAAAAATTTAATTTTGTTCTTTCAGCAGAAAAGTTCTTTCTTGGAATGTATTTAATGCTTCTACTCAATATAAATAAGGTCTGTGTTACAATGGATAAAAGTCAGGCACCTAACAAATTAAAAAAGGCCATCAATAGTGAATTTGGGGATGTTGCTAGGGTTTGACACTGGGAATTGACAGCCTGTCTAAACTATTGAAAATTTTCATGGGTCATCTGAATACCATAAACATAAACTCAACCATTGAATACTAGATGATGGTGAGCTAATTACATACAGAGATTAGGGTTACTTGTTCCATTAAAATAAATTATGCTTTATTACAATTAAATCTGAAAGTATGTACTTAGGACAGAAATTCAGGCATTTGATAAAGAGTGGAAAAACATCTCCTCCAATGATGTGACTCCAAGAAAGTGCTAGGGGTCACAGAGAGCGAGCAATTCAGCACCAGTTTCCAAATATGTTCTGCAGCAACAAGAAAAGACTAAATGTGATCTTCTAGTATATGAACAGGGTAGAGGAGTGTATGGAGGTGAATTATCTCTGCCTACAGCATAGGACGGATTGTTACTGAAATATTTTTATATTCTAAGAGTCTGTATTATTTGAAGGACGTCTAAAAGCTGGAGTGTATGTAAAGCAGTCGCCCAAAGATCTGCAAAAAATTCCATGTGTAACAACGCTGGAGTCTGGTTTGTTGAAGGTGACTTGATAGAGTACACTGAGAACACACCGGAAGTTAAATGTCTGTTTAATGCCTCAAGGGGAGGGGTAACAGAATCTGATGCCTGGAAGTTGGAAGGGGCACAATGAAGTGAGAAAGAACAGTAGGGAGCATAGGGTGCTGGAACGCACTGTTGCAGTGCTTGTGCGTTTGTGTCTCAAAATTATTCAAAACTTTTCTCTATTCAAAAGTAGAATAGAGAACCTTTGTTTGAAGATGAGAACAGAAGTGCCTGGCATATTTAATTTAGAATCATAGAATCATAGAATAGTTTGGATTGGAAGGGACCTTAAAGATCATCTAGTTCCAACCCCCCTGCCACAGGCAGGGACACCTTTCCTCTAGACCAGGTTGCTCAAAACCTCGTCCAACTTGGCCTTATACACGGCCAGGGAGGGGGCAGCCACAGCTTCTCTGGGCAACCTGGTCCAGTGTCTCACCACCCTCACAGGAAAGAATTTCTTCCTAATATCTAATCTAAATATACTCTCTTTCAGTTTAAAAGCATTCCCCCTCATCCTGTCACTACTTGCCCTTGTAAAAAGCCCCTCTCCCGCTTTCCTGTAGGCCCCCTTCCGGTACTGGAAGGCTGCTAAAAGGTCTCCCTGGAGCCTTCTCTTCTCCAGGCTGAAGAACCCAAACTCTCTCAGCCTGTCTTCATAGGAGAGGTGCTCCAGGCCTCTGATCATCTTCGTGGCCCTCCTCTGGACTTGCTCCAACAGCTCCATGTCCTTCTTCTGTTGGGGGCCCCAGAGCTGAACTGAGTGTTCCATCCGTCAAGTCCATGTCTCTCCATTTTAGAGACAAGGATGTCATGCGGGACAGTGTCAAATGCTTTCCACAAGTCCAGGTAGATGACATCAGTTGCTCTTCCCCTATCCACCAGTGCTGTAACCCTGTCATAGAAGGCCACCAAATTTGTCAGACATGATTTGCCCTTGGTGAAGCCATGTTGGCTGTCACCAATCACCTCCTTGATTTCCGTGTGCCTCAGTATAGTTTCCAAGAGGATCTGCTCCATGATCTTGCCAGGCACAGAGGTGAGACTGACTGGCCTGTAGTTCCCTGGATCTTCCTTTTTCCCCTTCTTGAAGATGGGAGTTATGTTTCCCCTTTTCCAGTCGGCAGGAACTTCCTCAGACTGCCACGACTTCTCAAAAATGGTGGATAGCGGCTTAGCAACTTCATCCGCCAGTTCCCTCGGGACCCGTGGATGCACCTCATCAGGTCCCATGGACTTGTGCACCTTCAGGTTCCTTAGATGGTCTCTCAAACCTGATCTTCTCCTACAGTGGGCGGTTCTTCATCCTTCCAGTCCCTGCCTCTGCCTTCTGCGACTTGGGTGGTGAGGCTAGAGCACTTACTGGTGAAGAGTGAGGCAAAAAAGTCGTTGAGTACCTCAGCCTTCTCCATATCTCAGATAACCAGGTCTCCCGTTTCCTTCCGGAGAGGGACCACATTTTCCCTAGTCTTCCTTTTATCACTGACACACCTATAGAAGCATTTCTTGTTATCCTTGACATCCCTGGCCAGATTTAATTCTATCAGGGCTTTAGCTTTCCTAACCTGGTCCCTGGCTTCTCGGACAATTTCCCTGTATTCCTCCCAGGCTACCTGCCCTTACTTCAACCCTCTGTAGGCTTCCTTCTTGTGCCTGAGTTGATCCAGAAGCTTCTTGTTCATCCATGCAGGCCTCCTGGCTTTTTTGCCTGCCTTCCTCTTTGTCGGGATGCATTGCTCCTGAGCCTGGAGGAGGTGGTTCTTCAATACTAACCAGCTTTCTTGAGCCCCTCTTCCCTCCAGGGCTTTATCCCAAGGGACTTTCCCAAGCAGGTCCCTGAAGAGGTCAAAGTCTGCTCTCCTGAAATCCAGGGTGGTGAGGTGGCTGCGCGCCCTCCTTGCTGCCCTATGGATCTTGAACTCCACCATTTCATGGTCGCTGCAGCCTAGGCTACCCTTGAGCTTCACATCCCCCACCAGCCCCTCCTTGTTGGTGAGAACAAGGTCCAGCATGGCACCTCTCCTCATCGGCTCCTCTATCACTTGGAGAAGGAAGTTGTCATCCACACATTCCAGGAACCTCCTGGAATGCTTGTGCCCAGCTGTGTTGTCCTTCCAACAGATGTCAGGGTGGTTGAAGTCCCCCATGAGAACCAGGGCCTGTGAACGTGAGGCCTATCTATCTATCTATCTGTCTGTGGAGGGCCTCATCCGCTTGGCCATCCTGGTCAGGTGGCCTGTAGCAGACGCCCACTATTATGTCTCCCGTCCCAGCCCACCCTTTAATCCTGACCCATAAGCTTTCCGTCAGCTCCTCCTCCATCCCCAGACAGAGCTCCAAGCACTCAAACTGATCATTGACATAGAGCACTACACCCCCTCCTCGTCTCCCCTGCCCATCCTTCCTAAAAAGCCTGTATCCCTCCATTCCAATGCTCCAGTCATCAGAGTCATCCCACCATGTCTCTGTGATGCCAATAAGGTTGTAGCCTTGCAGGTATGTGCACATCTCTAGTTCCTCTTGTTTGTTCCCCGTGCTCCATGCGTTTGTATAGAGGCATTTCAGTTGGGCCGCCGACAAAGTGCCTTGCAGCCTGAAATCCCTATCCATGGCTCTTCTGGCGCTCTCCTGCCGACCTGCCATCCTTCTCCAGTCTCTGGGCACCTATTACTGGCCCTGGCATCGGACTGGCTGAATTGGGATGGAGTGAGGATCCCCTCCCCCGGCAAATCTAGTTTAAAGTCCTCTTTACCACCTTGGCTAACCTATGACCCAAGATGATCTTCCCCTTCCCTGATAGATGGACCCCGTCGGCTGCCAGAAGACTGGGTTTCTCAAAACGAGTCCCGTGGTCTAAGTAGCCAAACCTCTGGCTGTGGCACCAGTCCTGTAGCCATGTATTGATATCCCTAATATGACTGTCCCTTTTAGTCCCCTTCCCTTTGACTGGAAGGATCGATGAGATCCCTTTAAGGATGTATGTTTGAGCAGAGGATATAAAAGAGAGTGTACTAGGGCTTGAAGAACCTTAAGTGGATATGAACTGGTCATAAGTAAATGCAGGCTGGAGATGGGTGAAAAGTTTCTAATTATTATAGCAGTAATGTCCTAAAACATCCTTTCACTGAGAGCAACAGGGATGCTTTGAGGAGGCTGTTTAGTTTATTAGGACAATTTTGTGATATAGCAGCCGTAATAATAGATGCTGGACTTACTTAAACATGGAGGTTCTTTTCACTTGTATGTTCTAATGAAGCACGGCAGAAGAGGTCGGACTGGATGGAGCTTTTGAACTTTATACTCTGTAACTCAGTAGCATGGAGTGTTTCAGGTGTACACACTTCCTGACAAAGACAACTGGCTGTGTTACAGTCTTCCATTAATTTTCATCAGGACAATATCCCTTTTTGTAGCATTTCATTCCTGCCTGTTTTGAAGACTAGACCATGAGAGGACAGGCCACTCAAGACTGTAGTTTGAGACTCAACATTGCTAAAATGCAGACAAATTATTGCAATGGTTCTGAAATATTTTAAAACTTAAGTGTAGTAAAAGTACGCAGTTAGAAAGTACTATTGCAAATATCATGGCTATCAAAAGACTTAGATAAAGGTAAATAACTGTAAATTTCTATGTGTATCTGAATGATCCAAATCTCTAATATCAAATAGCAAGGTTGGCATGCAAATAAACATTTTCATATGAATTCCAGTTTTTGGTTTTGATACATCGGAAATATCTACAGAAACTGCCTTCTTCCTCTATTTTAACATTCCTATTTAAACTCCAGCTTGAAATCAAACTCAGAGATTACTATAGATTATATCAGTTAACTATGCATTTTCCCAACATTTACACAGTTGGTCCAGATTTAAGCAAGTGCCTGATTTAATTAAATTCTTTCCTTGTCATTTTCAAAAAAAAGTTCTCCCAAAACAAAATCTGTCTGTTTTTGCCTGTGACACAGGTTAAAATCTGCATCTTCTGTAAGACTTCAATGCTCCTTCTGCTACCTAGAGGTCTAGTTTAATACCACTGGCTTTTCAAATGTCATGCTCAAAATATGCTTTAACTTTCTAATGATGAGCGAATAGTGTTGGAGGTAAGCCATCGGTGTAGCAAAAACCATAGGCTGACGTAGCCAATTAACACACTTCTATATTCAGCAACTCCACCCCCAAGAATATGGTGATTGTTTATACTAGCCTGTGCCTCACATATGAGGCTGTCAGAATTTATTTCCTATATTTCAAGTCTGTAAATTGTTTCAAGTGTATTATACCACTAGAATCATACCTAGAACTTAAATTATTTCACTGAAGTGTAGTCACAATAGGAAAATACCACTTTGTGGTTTTAGAAACACGAGAAGATGCTTGTGTTAACCTTTTGAGTGGCCAAGGGGCTGCCTAAAGACCTTGGGCAGAATATATACTTTAATGGGCAGATCAGGCAAAAACACATAATCATGAGGATAGGACAATGAATACAGAACTCTTGTAAAAAAACTGTGAAGATCATATCTCAAACAGAAAATGTTTAAAATCTGTTTTCCACAGATTTAGAAAATCCACAGTTTGAGTGGATTTCTTGTTCATCTTACAGAATCTCATCTTTAATTACAATGAAGCTGATGACCTTTGTGATGTCTTGATCATCTCCAAAATGCAAACCTTCAAACAGAAATGCTGAAAGAATAATAATTGAGACTTCCCCTTCTTTTTCTCAGTGCTGGTTCTAAAGCCCAGGTATGTAATTTAAACATTTAATTTGCAACCACAATATTAACCGTCCCGTCCTTTTGCATGTTACAGGTAGCAGACATGCTCGGTTGTACCATAGAGGCTAAAAGAGTTTGCACAAAACCAAAGCTGAATCTTTTGAGTGTTCAAAAACACATATAAAGGCTGGAGAGTGTACAGACATAGTTTCTTGTGTTAGAAAATCCCTCAAGTTTTACTGTGTCACAGTAATACTATGAGGAAGGTATGAAGGAACTTTAATTTTGAAGTGGGTACTTAGATACACAAATGTGTCATGTTGATGAATATTCCAGTTGAAACTGGTTATATCTAAGAGCCTGAATTATTTGAAAGCTTGGAGCAGAAAGATTTGTTTACCAGAAGCCTGCAGAAGAATACAGGTGCTCCACCTGTGTCTCTAAAGAGACACATCACACCTAATTGATTTCTCTTTTACTTCTGCTGGTAGTAGTAGAAAATTGTGCTTAGTATGGTCAGTTTTCAAAATGTTTTCTTGACTAAAATTAATTAGATATCACAGCATCCTCAGAATAACTTACTGTTCTCTGTTTATTAGCTAGTAAACTGAAAGAAGGGACTGAAATTACTTTGCCAAAAAGCCACATATCAAGTCAAGATTAGAACTTGTATTTCCACATTCTCAATTTTGTGCTTTAACAGTCTGATTATACTGCCGGTAGTTTATCACCTTGCCAGTGCAGTACTGTTCCCCTAGGTCTCCTTCTTTCTAATAGTGGTTAACTTTCAGACCATGTTAAATGCTCACTGGAAATGTGGATGAGGGGGATTGGCCAAAATTGTTGCTCTGACTTTTTTACAGAGTTTTTAAAGCTAACATAGATTTTTTATTCTGTGGATGCCTAGAGCTAGGCACCATTATACTCCCAAATAAAGGTAGAACTGATTTCTTTAGAGTTAAGTACCATAATGCTTAATTAAATCAGCAGAGGAATTGTTGGTAAGCATCCCTGAAAAACAAGACACTTTTATTTTGCTGTCTGAAGGTGGGCACTTAAATCTAAAACTCATGACCTGACTTTTAAATGCTAAGACTCATTATCAAGTGAGAAAATAGTTTTCTATACAGTATGTTTGCAGTAGTGCTGGCAGATTTTTTTTTTTTAAAGAAGAAAAGGCAGATTTCCAACATGTAGTGCCATTTTCTTAAATCTAGTGAACTAAGAATAAAATTTTATGAGTTTTTTTCTTAGATGAATTTAGTTTGTTCCTAGACTTGGTAGGCAATACAGGATGCCTGTTCTTACAAGAACAAGGAATATATCTGAGAAGAATTCTTCTAGACACAATGAGGCCATTTGTTAACACTTTCCCCAGAAAACTGCTGTAATCTTTATCAGTTATGGGGACTGGCTTTCGCTGTATTGGGCTGACCCACTCCTAGTACAGCAGTTCAGTAGAAAGGAAGCAAACACATGAAGGTAATGGAAGTTCAAATACAAAATTATAGCCCCTATGTGTTCATGGAGAAGAAAGTAATGCTAAATGAAAAAACAAGGGAAATTTGGGGTCAAATAGAAGATTTCTGCCTTGTATCTGTTTAGGAAAGCTGAGATTAGCAACTCAAAGCTTTAATACAGAAGCAGTGCTAGAATATCATAGGTGGGCTCTCAACTGTGACGAGCTGACAAGGAAAGACTAAGCACTCCTGAAGTTGTTAAAGAAAATCCTAATAAAATTCTCACACACCTTAAGTCTGTGAGATGACAGCATTAAATGTCAACCCTGTGCCTCCTACCATCAAGATGTCCAGTTAAAGACCTGACAGCTTGCCTTTCACAAAACTGACTTCACAAAGCATCAGATTAAGGATGTGCTTTTAACTTGTGTTTCATTTTTTTTCAAGAGGCAGTTATGAGAAAAGGGGATTTTTACATGTGTTTATCTATGCCAAACACCCCAGGCACTATTGCTGAAAATAAAAAAAAAAAAAAGAGTAAAAAGTAGAGTAAAAATATGGTCACATCCATCAGGCAATTAGTCTTGAGAAAAATCAGGGCCAGCACCAGGGGACAACTGCACAAAAGCTGCTGGTGCAGGTGACACCGAGGGGATGCAGCCACAGAACTTCAGACCTAGTACAAGAAGTGGGTCACCAGCACCCAACCCAGGGCTCAGATAGGTGCAGTGCAAGAGATCAAAGGGGTGGGCTAAGGAGAGACTTACACCCACAAATCCAGTGCCAGGCTTTGCAGGAATGAAAAAGGCCTTATGCCTTGTCATTCTTCATTCTCTATTACTCTTTCCCTGTTTCCAGGACCACATGAAGTCTCTGCATTGCTAACGCTTCCTTCCTCTGGGCTACATAAGGTTAGCTGTGCTTAAGAGAGATGAAAGCGGTGGTGAACGTCCCCGTCACCGGTGCTGGCAGCCCGGTGACTTGCCAGCGGCCCCAGGGACTGCTCTGTGTGTGGAGGCAGCGGGAGGCGTGAGCGACAGCCCTGCTGACTGATGTGCAACTGGGGACAGGGACTGCCAGCCAACTGCATGATGTCAAAACAGGATTTTGTCAAAGACGATAAGGATAAAACCTGCTCCCTTTCACTATGGTACCTGACCAAAGCCAGCCCAGCAGACCACACAGGATCTGCTGAGTGCCATTTTACTCAGCACTGGTAAGGCTGCACCTCAAGTACGGTGTCCAGTTCTGGGCCCCTCATTTCAAGAAAGATGTTGAGGTTCTGGAGCGAGTCCAGAGAAGGGCAGCAGAGCTGGTGAAGGGTCTGGAGGGTATGCCCTATGAGGAGCTGCTGAGGGAACTGGGATTGTTTAGCCTGAAGAAAAGAAGGCTCAGGGGAGACCTCATAGCTCTTTACAACTACCTGAAAGGAGGTTGTAGCGGGGTGGGGGTCGGCCTCTTCTCCCAGGCAACTAGCAAGAGGACTAGAGGGCATAACCTCAAGCTGCACCAGGGGAGGTTCATGTTAGACATTAGGAAAAATTTCTTAACAGAAAGGGTTATTAGGCATTGGAATGGGCTACCTAGGGAGGTGGTGGAGTCACCATCCCTGGAGGTGTTTAAGAAAAGACTGGATGTGGCACTTAGATGCCATGGTCTAGTTGACACAGTGGTGTTAGGTCAAAGGTTGGACTCGATGATCCCAGAGGTCTCTTCCAAGCTAGTCAATTCTGTGATTCTGTGATTTACTGGTGCAGGTAACAACTTTTCCGTTAGTGTACCCTAGGCACAGGCACGAGTAGGGGAGATGCTGTCTACCACAATCCAGCTTTTTCCATCAACCCCTTGTAAGCAGCATTACATCTATAAACACAGCTATAAGCACAGCATATAAAGCAGCCCTGTAATTACAGTGACTTAGTGGTCCTTTGCAGTGCGAATATAATCAATTGTGGGCACACAGCAACACATCCCCACTGCATGCAAAGTAAGGCAGGAGATTGTGGTACATGGCAGCAGCTTGTGGCCACCCCAAGGATATTTACTTTTGTTTTTCAAAGCTTCTTCCTTCCCAGGATGGTGGCTAGTGAGCTCTTTGGACCCTCCATTACAGAAATGACTTATTTCTCAGCATTATTGAATACTGGACAAAAAATGAAAATCTAATTAGCTAAATGTTCCTTCCTCTGCCCTGTGTTTTAAATAATCTTGCACACAGGGATTTTACCTGTTTTCCCAGCCTTTGCTAATATAGTCTGATCAATATGAAAGCAGCAAATCCAGTGATTAGATATACTGGTATTTTAAATGAAATCACATCAGTATCTGTGCATCCCTTTTAGGCTGACTTAGTGTCATACCTAAATAGATGTGGCTGGATGTTGCAGGCAAATGAACATCCAGATAATATTTTACGTCCAAGGTCTCATTCTAAGGGGTTTGCTTATTCAGCGAGGCATCAGAATTAGACATTTGTCTTGTCGTGGGCTATCAAAACGTGTCAGGCTAAATATTGAGCTCAACTAAATCAGCACAGTTCCATGTTACCCATGGACCATGGACCAAAGCTGAACCGACAAGCGGAGAATCTGTCCCATTGCTTTTCCAGGCTTTGCACTAAGTGGCTTATGAAAAACCTCCTAGACAAGAATTATTCATAGGAACTGGAAAATAACTTCAAACCTAAAATCAATCGGACAGAATAGAAATCTCTCTGCATGCGCTCAGTGAACGCAATGCAGAATTCACCATTTCTGAGGGAAACCTGCTTTAGCCAGAAGTGTCTACCAGAGCGCTATCACTGCCGGGTAGCGATATCATTGCTCCAGTCCAATAGCTGGATGGTCAAGGCATTCTTCTAGGTGCTAGGAGATGTGGATTCAATTTCAAATACACTGAGGAGTACTGTTGGGGCTGACAGTGCTCCTTTTGGCTTCAAACTGGTGCAGATGTATTGCTGTCCCAGTGGCATCTCCCTGTGACACACCAGCTGGAGCAGGCAGCAGCTGGACAGGTTCCCACGTGGTCCTCAAATAACCTATGGGCTGGTTTCTGTGTGCTGGGTTAACACAGCTAGGTGTGTTATGGTTGACTTACAGCAAAAATGGGAACCTATACTCTTACTGGATGCTGGGGCACTTTACAAAAAGACCAGAACTGTCTTATTTTGTCAGGACGCTTGGCAACTCTGCTTGCAGCAGCTGGCTCACAGGCTTTGGCCTCTAATGGACTATTCAGAAGTGCCCAGCTTCTACTAAAATCTAGGTCATCCGTTCTTGCCATTGGCTGCTTCTGTCCAACCTGCCCTTCAAGGCCATTGTAGCATTATTTCCAGATTATTATAATTCCAAAAATCTAAGTCTACTTTTCTTAAAATTAGCTATAATTACTTCAGTGGGTTCAGAGTAACTTCACCAAGGTAACAGAACTACGATAATTTGAATAAGTAGGTTTCTCATTTGCAAACTAACCTCTCCTTCCTCTATCACTTCACTGAAGTGAATCAATGACTTTTGACTTCCACCACCACAAATACTCTATTTTTAAGCCAATATCACATTTATTATGTCTATTTAAACATCAAGCATGCATTTATGTAAAGCCAATGGCACTTTCTGCTTATTGTGAATTCTAGCATTCAGGGAAAAAATAAGAGAGACTGATCTCAAGCTTAGAAAGTCCAATCACTGAGAAAACAAATTATTTCATGGAGGGCCATCTGATCTCAATAAATAAGTGTATCTCTTAGTTCTGCTTTTGTGTCCATGTCTAGTGCTCATGTCATTTATAAGATGAACTTTATTTCTGTACATGACTAGGCTTCTTCTTTATTCCTTGTTTCTGATGTCTTATTACAATGTGCCAGTTAAAATTCTCTTAAAAATCAGAAACTCATCCTATGTGTGACCTTTCTTTCTGTTCAATACCAAAGACACCTGCCGTTTGACCTTGTCATCTAGACATTGATCACTGTCAGTTTGGGATTCCAAAAAGGTTTTCATTTTCTTTGAAACACTGCCCTTCTCACTTTTGCAGTGAACCAATGCCTTGAGAGGCCACCATGAGTTATTGACACCTTCACAGTCACCACAGATAAAAATTGTAAATGTTTTTCAAATCAAATACTGCATCAAATACTGCAGCCGTCTCATGAAATTCTACCTCCTTGGGAGAAAATCTACTGATCTTTCAAAAAGTGGAGAGCCAAATCCTCGTTTTGAGTAAATGAAGAGATCTATCAGCTCAACAGGAGTTACTATACGGAATTTTCTGGCCTGCATTATGTGGGAGGTCAGACTAGAATGGTCTAATAGACTTTTTTCACCTTTTTTTCTGGAGCAGGAACATTTTTTATGCCTGTAACTCCATTCAGTAACCTTAATTTTCTTCCTTCTTGGAGGAAAAAGTAAAGTTCCCCATACTTGGATACACTAAGTTTAATTATTCCCCAAAGATCAGTAGGTTCTGAAAGGGTAAAGGAACAGATAAATGAAAAGGTCACAGATTTATTCTGTATTGGCTGTCCTGAATGCATACAGTGTGCCTAGCACCTTCTGGAAACTCTCGTATACTCAGTTTCATATGCTACACACATTTTGTCTCAGCATTTCTTTTATCCAGATTATCATATTATTCTGTTCTCAGTTACAAAAATGTGATCTTGAAATGGTTTATAATGGGGTACTTTATTTTTAACATGCTTAAATATTTCAAGTGTGCCAAGAATTCTGTATCAAGCAGTGGCTAGACTAACAGTTATTCGTAAAACATTTGAAAACAAATTCTTCACTCTGTAGACCTCCAGAGAAAAACACACACACAAAAAACATAAAAATAATGGAACAGAATTGAAGTCAATATTTAAAAATAATATTTAAGGTTAAAAAACCATGTTAATGCTACAGCTGTCCCCTAAATAAATAGCACAAATTCTGTAAAGTCAGAGTTAAAGTTGAATGTAAAACAAATGGAAGGTATAGAAATGCACAGTTAAGGCATCCAGACAATATTAATGTGTGCCAGTGTAATAAGATAAATATGCATTAAAATCAATCTACTTTGGTTTTGGTCCCAACTTGCATAGATTTGACTTAGTAAACATATCAAGCTTTTTTTCCCCTTTGTTTTTTTCTTTTCGTGATGTCACTCTAAGGTAGAATTAAAGTTATTTTGATATCTTACCTGTAAAAAGTCTGACTCACCATGTTTAATTTTTTTTTTTTTTTTTTTTTTTGCATCAGAGTGAAATAATTCATCAAGCCTTAAGAGGAGATGAGAAGTCATTGAAAGGAGAAGACAACTGTATGGAGCACAGAGCAGAGAATGGGAATGAATGCATGATACTGTGCACTGATCAACTTCCCCTTGTCTTCTTTCTTCATAATAACAAAATCAAACACCTTTATGGATGCTGGTCAGAGATAATCTAATATCTTCATCATCACCAAGAAATTATGATATTAATTCCTAGTGTATTAGGTATGCAGAAAATTACTATTAAATTTAAATTTTTACTGCTTAAGTACTGACTAAGGGGTTGTGATTTAGATAATTTGCAATTTCAGAATCAAAGTATATAACTTAATTGAATATTACATTACAGCCTCTGGGGAACATTACCTACATTTTAAGCACAAAGGGGAAAATAGTTTGAACATATTAATGAGCAGGTGAAAAGATTTATGCCTTTGCTAAAAGAAACAGTAAACATTCCCATGATCAGATAAATCTTTTTTTATCTAGAAGCATTAAGAATAGGACATATGCATCCATTATATCTAAATTTTTAATAACTTGGCATATTTCACCTTTATTCACGCAAACACCTTGTCTTCTTCTTGCTGTATACTTCAAGGTATGTTTTTTAGCTAGTTGCCACCTGTTGAACAGTAACGTAAACCACTTATTTGGACTATATTACAAAAAAAAAATAGCAGTTCAGCTCACAGATAAATTAGAATTATGTTAAACAAATAATTTTTGCTCCCCTGGTTGCTTCTGCATCAGTGATTCAACAGCAATTTGCTCTTTTAGTAGCTAAACAAAATTTTTGTCACCAGGTGCAATCTTTTGTGTTTGGGCTCATAAATAGTAACTTTCTGGACTGTAATATATATAATTTTTTTACCAGTTAGAGAGCTGATTGTTCTTTTTAAAGTAAGTTTTGGAATTAAGTTGGTACCAAAACCATTATCTGGTATGAATAAACTCTCTGAGTATATAGGTTGCTGTTCAGACTTCAGTGTTCTTATTAGAATGCATGGAGCTTCTTTCCTTCCAAGGGTGAAATAGAAACATAAATATTTGCATCATAGATCTCAACGATGCAGACGTAAACTTATTTTTTCCTTAAATCATAAGAATGTGCAGGATGTTACATCTTATTCCCAGGTCTTATTTTAATTCTTTGACTGTGTTGAGTATTTTAGCCTTGTGAGTTAAACTTAAGCAACTATACAATAACTGAATTCTCATTGGTGATCAACTGTGTTGGTTGTTTAGTCACAAAAACAGCAACAGCCCAAGAGAGGAAAGATTTAACCATATTTTTTTTTTTTTTCTCAATTCAGTTCCTAGTCTTTTCTTAAGAAATATATCCCCTCTGTCCCGAAAACCTATTCTCCATGTCCTCTGCTTTGAATACTGCAGATGCCCTGAAAATAAATTAGTTTAAGGAGGAAAAAAACCCCAAAACTTCCAAAATCATTGATAGCATAGTCAAGCATCTCTTGCTCGTTTACCTCAGAGGCTCTTTAATTTTTAATAAGCTTACTGCTGTTCCTGGTCTTTTGGACTACAGTGTCATAAGTAAAGAAAAATGCCATTTGGCATTAACAGAACGTAAGGAATAAGCAAACAAAGAAATAAAATGGCCTTTTATGAAATAACTGTAAGGTTTTCCAGCATAACACTGGAAAATAATTTGCAAAACCATTTTTCCTGCTCCTTAAGGAAACTAAATGGAAATTTTCTGTGTGTACAATGCAAACTGAATTCTGAATGTATATAAATATGCATTTTCATGTATAACTCCTCATTTGCCAACTTGTCTCTGTGTTACAATACTAAGATACTATTTAATTCTAGATAGGTAGCACTGAAAAAATTTTTCTCTCTTGTTTTAGTTACAGCTCAACTGCAAACATCTATCATGAATAATGAATATGATCTAGGGTTTCTCATGATGTGGATGAACAGTTTTGCAATTAATATTATAACGATTCACTTACAGATACTTCTTTGCACCCCTGATGTTCCACTATAAAATCAGGAGACACAAGTTTGCGGTTTCAAAGATGGTTACTACCAAATTAAGGGTGCGTAATTCTGCATACGAGTCAAGAACAAATCTTTTTAAGGAACACAGATAGGAGAACATTTATTCTTTCATGTGGAGGTAGTGCTTAGGCATCCCTGCTGTGACCAAGTATCTGACCGTGATGTGCAAATGAAGGACAAAGACCTATTATTTACCCCAAACCACTTACAGTCTAAGGACAGCCCTCACAACCTTCATCAGTTTCCCCGTGGAAGGGAAAAAATTACTCCTGAGACATGGATAGCTTGATATATATCATCTTCCTCTGTTAATTTTAAGAGATATAAGCATGCTATCTAAGAACCGTTATTTTATTAATTCTTATTGTCATTTAAGTACAGGAATTACAGAACCTTTTATCCTGTTAAAGTAATTCTCTTCTTTCCGAATACTCTGATTTATCTAATGTAACCTGCTGCCAGCAGCACTGAGGGACTTAACCTAAAGGATATTTAGACATGAGATATAGCTTCAGTTAGGAACTTCAGCCCTGACACTGAAATAAGCTTGGAAAGTCACGTTACTTAGTTTTCTCACCCACCTATTGTCTGTCTTTAGAGAGTAAGGTTTTGGGTTTCTTAGTGTGTGAGGATGTTATGTGAAACTGGTAGGTAAAGCTCCTAGCTCGGTGGGACCAAAAATACCCATTATCATTCTACTTACTACCACTAAAACATGTGTTGAAAACTCTATGTGCCAATAAATACAGAGGCCAGTAGTTTCACAGTGGTCTTGACATTACAGCAACAGCAACATCATAGCAACCCATAAGCCAGGCACCATCTGCACTTAAGAGTCATTCAAATTTAATTAATGTTTAATTTCTTACATTGTTTCCCTTTGGTCTGCATCCAAAAAACTGGTCTGAGTCTGAGAGTACACAGTACATGGGAGGGTAGTAATGAACGTTGATCCAATAGATTTGTGAAGGGCTCTGGGTTTGCCAGCCCAAGTGCCAACTTCCCATTCCACTGGAAGCCTTGAACTCGGACATCATGCTTGTGTCATTTATTTGGGCTGTTGTGTGGGTTTGGTACCCATAACAGTCATTTCTTCACAGTTGGTATCTTCCAGCAATCTGCAAATGCTATTTTACTTATGATCCCTGACAGCATCTATCTTTGTCTGCAAAGCCTCCTGGGTTCAGGTACCAGTTTTCTTTTGTTGCTGTTGAAACATATTTTGCTCCCACCTCTCTCACATTGACTATGTAAAAAGGCACATCTGCTTTTGATTATTATGCCATTCATGTCAGTTGTGTTTTGCTGTACATTTTCTTTCTTTGGCTACCTCCTAGTCTTTGTGTTCACAAACAGGAGTTGAACAGAATGTGATACACATTGAGCCAATTACTGCCCTGTCTTGGGGACTTAGTTGGCAGTTCAGCTGCAGTACATGGAGCACTGTATAATCCTGAGAAATGTCACCCATTCCTTCTCCAGGACAGAAGAAATTGCCAGTAAAATGAGTAAGTGTTTTAACAGACACCAGAATATTCTGAAGTAATTTTCTTGAAGGACTTTTCCCAGTTCCTGTCATGAAGAGTAAAAAGATAAATTCCTATAAAAATTATTCAAGCCCCTTCAGCTGGCTGTCAGCGGGATCAGCTCAGCACCTGTCCAAAGCAGGAATGTATTAACTTTACACTGGGATAAGTTCCTGGTCCACAGGAAACAAACATCAGTGCTACATCACTTGAGGTCATTCATATTTATCTGCTGAACTTGCTCACCACACAGTGGTCTTCCAGTTTACTCAGAACGCAGGTAAAAGACATCCTACACCATGATACCTTCAGCTGTCACTGCTGCTAGGCATCATAAGCTTGCAGCATCAAACCTGGTTTGCACACAGGTGGCTCTCTGCAGAGAAAATGGTAGCAATGACTCACTGCCCACTGCTCTTGGCACCCACACTGTGTGTCGTGGTCAAACGTGAACTCAGGCAAGAGCAGATGTTACCTGGCAGAAGGGAGAAAAGGGGAGCGCTCTAAAGAAACTCATAGTGCTGGACTCCTTCCCGTTGTACTGCACCTGCAGCACCCGCCCCATGACATCTCCCTGGTGCATGACGGGGCTGTCCATGACAAGTCCTACCACCTGGGCACTGCACTCAAGCCCCAAAGCATCAGAGACAAGTTGTGTCACTGTTATAGTGTGCTCATCCAAAACCTGCTTCTTCCAGGTAAATGGGGATAAGACTTGACTGGTTTTTAGAAAAATCATATTCCATGCACTGGCCTTTACTGCAGGAAAGGGAGAATGGTACTGCATACCCTACTGACCCTCTAGCAGAGAGGGCTACTGTCATCTTTCAAGCACGTGCTTGTGCCATGCTGCCAGGCCAAAGCATGACTGGTGTTCAAATGGCCTAAATGCAGAAGCTGGGAATGTTAAAAAACTGATGTCAAACAGTGGAAGGAAAAATTCATCTGGTCACTTTTTATATTGCAAGTGTATTTTATATGCATTTTAAAGGGACTACTAACTGCTTAATAGGGGTTAGCAGCCTTTTACAGATGTGAACACACAGAATTATACCTGGAGGATAAAATATGGAAAGCCTTACACTCTGATGACAACGGTAACCAGCTGGATCTGTAGCAGTATAAAAACCCTGAATTCTCATTTCACATCACCAGTTTATAGGAACTGTGTATGCATGCATTTGACCATGTGGCTGCCGGTACCTGTCTTCGAAAAGTGGAGGGTTTTTTTTACAGCCATTGCTCACAATATGGTCAAGTAGTTGTCTGGGTTATCTGTGTGGCTGCAAAACCTGCACCATGTTATTCAGTTGTGCCAACAAAAAGAAAATGTGGAGCTCACATCAGGGATCTGATGGACTAACATGAAAACTTCACACAAACCCATGTTATTTTAGATTTCAGGTAGTTTGAATTTCATACTTATTGTAAAAAGAAAACAAAACCATTTTCTAATACATAGTCAGAATTCTTATAAATGTCTTTCTACCAAAACAGTTTGAACTTTTTGTGACTGCAGCTAGAAATGTTGATGTGTCTTTAATAACAAGTGTCCAGAGATGAAAGATTTTAACATCAGATGATCTCATGTCACATTTAAATGGCTTTAGATTTTTTTTTGTAACTCCCTATTCATAGTACCTTCCCTTCGTTATGTTTTGTGAGCCACACGAGGAACGACGCTGGTACCCCTATGGTCTCCAGTGTACAGAAGTCATCAGAAAAGACATGGTAAGACACAAACATAAAACGTATGCAGACAGTCTCCAGAGATGCAATGGCTCACAGCTCGGTAGCAACACAAAACAGGATTAGAATGTTTCACACAGGTTCAAGAAGTTCAGCAAATCTGGCTGCAGAGAAGAGAGGGAAAAAAACCCGCTGCACATGATATTTCATTTCTGGACAGCGACTGTAATTATAACAATGAATAAGCCATAGGTAAATGTATAACATCTCCCCAAGTGCTTAGAAACTATCCTGGGCCAGCAATTTCTTATTAGAACCAAAAAGTGCAGGTACAAGTAATAAAGATGATTTTATCAGAGGGAATGCTATTTCCTGTTAGGTACTTAGAGCATCTCCACAACATTAATCCCAGCCTATTGACAGGGTCCACTCTACATTAAAATCAGCAGCTTGGCAATTAGAAAAAAAAATGCTGTGTTGGCTTGCAAAGAAAATGTGATTTGTGAAGCTCTCAAGGTTTCAGTCCAGGAGTTTTTTTCTAAATGTGCTGCCTCCAACATTTTGAATCTTCCGATGAAAACAAAGTGCTCCTCTAATGTGAAGTGTCATTTTGCATAGTGTTCTGTTGGGTCCATTGCTCTTATTATTGTCTTTCTAGGAATAATACCAGTGCCTGCTCGAGATTTGGAAGATTAGCATTAACAGGATAGAAAAGAAGAGGGCAGCTGTTTCATGATGGCATTTAGATAGATGATCTGTCTGCTGCCTAATCCACGTTATCACCTACATATCCAGTCAGCATAAGGCAACCTGGTAGTTTATGGGAGAAAAACCCTGCAAGTCTAGGTGTGTTTGCTTATCATGCTCCCTCTCTCACAGACAGAGAAAAATTACTGTTGTATAATTTCACTAGCCATACTGGCAGCTTTCCTCAGCCTCTTGCTGTAGGATAAAGTTTGGCTCTAAAACCGCAGCGTCTACACTCATGCTTAATAAATTCTGTAATAGTAAGTTCTCAGGCTTGTGAGGCAGAGAAAAGGCCTTTTTGGTTAAGCATTCACATTTCGGGGTACTTATTTCTCATGACTCATAGGAGCTTGTGAGATTCTCTTGTTCTCATAGGCACAGTCACAATAATTGTGATACCAAACTGTGATAGCTGTGAAAGGCTCCCTAGGGAGTCAAGAGCTCAAATACCATTTAATTTTAGTTGGGTCTGTAAATCTCAGGAGCCCTCTGTAATCTCAGAGTATCTGTTATGAATTTGTCATGAAGTCTGCTGTCTCTCACTTATCACTATTGCCGGGTGTGATCAAGTTCTCTAGACAAAAAGCATCTTGTGATTTTGTTGCAGCTGTGGGGATTTTTTTTGTTTGTTTTTTTGTTTGTCTTAACGAAACCATTTCAATAGAAATCTTTAAGCAACCATAGGGGAAAAATGTAACCAGGTCTGAAATCTAACAGCGTAAACAAGATTATTTAGGGCAAAGTAAAGGTGTCCTGGTTTGGCCTAAACCAGGCCAATTTTCCTTTCAGTGATTTTTACTTTCAGCTAAGTCTCCTCTAAGTAACTGCACTTTCTGAAACTAACTGCATGTTTTTGCAGACAGTGTCTGCTTCCAGGACTGATAACGCTCGAAGTTTGTAGTTATCACTGAGGCACCGGTAGGGATGTTGTGCAGAAAGGCTCTTGCTGTACTTGTTCTTGAGAGAAACCAAGGTCACTGCTGAATTCCTCACTGCTTACAAGTGAAGAGCCGAAGGGGGGTCGCAGCTGCAGGGGGGAGCGGACAGGGCAGGTGACCCAAAATTGACCAACGAGGGTATTCCATCCCATACACGTCATTCTCGGTATAAAGCGGGGGGATCACGAGGGTCTCGCTCTCTTTCTGCTATGGCCGGTGTCCAAGGAGGACTCCGTCTGTTTTCCTGCTGCCCCCGATCCCGATCCGTGCATCCCTGAATCCAGCTCTCGACCGTCGCTAGGCCCAGCCTGGGCCTTCCCGGAGCCTGCCCTGCAGTGCCAGTGGTGACGTGGCTGACTTCAGGGGAGCTCAATCTCGGTTTTGTATATATATTTGTATATATTTGATTATTTCTATTATTGTTATTATACTTTTTTTTCATTATTATAGTTTATTAAAACTGTTTTAACTTTCCAACCCGGAAGCCTCTCTCCCTTTTCCCTTTCCCTTTGGGGGGAGGGGGAGGGTTAACAGAGAGCATCTGCCATAGATTTAATAGCCGGCCCAGCTTTAAACCGTGACAAAAGGTCAGTAAAGGAATGGAATGATAGTTTTCATTCAAGTGGAAAACTCTTAATTATACAGCAGATTTCCAGGAAAGGAGACTGGAAGCTATTATAATTCCTCTGCATTCAGTGCTTCAGGTCCTGTACCAGCCCGACATTGCCATGCTTTATATCTTTTCAGAATATAGAATTTCACCTGCAGAGAAAGCATGTAACATGGATTGACTAAAGTGGGGGACTGCACACAGAGATCACTTGCTCTCCTTCTGAACTCCTCACAGCCTTTTCGTGAGAATTGCTGCACTTCAAAAACCTGTGCACCTCTCTTAAAATCCCCAACCCTCTTCCTTTTTACTACTTAATCAAGGGGAAAGAATATACTAATGAACAAGAATTGTGAGCCTAATGAGTAAGAATTGTGTTTTCCTTTCTGTAATGATTCGTTTACTTGCAGCATGATATTCAGCTACTGCACGGCTTTGTACGCAGGGCTCCTGGCATGGAAAAACCCTGGTAAACAAGGCAAACAAAACTAGGCTTCATGCTGTGTGGAAACCAGCTTGTTTATATTGGTACGCTTAGATATTTTCTTCAAAGCATAGCTTTCGTTTAACAGGATTTAAAATTCTGTGTATTATGACATTCTCCTCTCGTTCATTGTACTTTTGTTAAATTTTAAGAAGTTGCTTGAATAATGCATGATATCATAAGAAACACAGAGTAAATTTGTTAATCAATGAGTATGAAATTAGAAATGAAAGCAAGATAAAATCAACTTTACAGTCAGGTACTCCATATTCCTGTCAGAAGACGTTCTTTTCCCTGTAATCATCAGCACTTTGTCCCATTCCCTTTTTCAATGTAGTAAGCACTGGGAATTTTATAATTGCATTTGTGGCAATGCATTGGAATTTATTCTTTGTACAAAACCTGCATTTTCCATGTTTTTTGTACAGGATTTAAATTAGGTCTCTTTTGGATATGCCTCTACAGATGACATTTCATACAGCTTATTCTGTAGAAATGGGTCCACTCTTCCATTGGCATTAAATCCCTTCAAATGTAATCTGAACCTGCTATTTATGGTTCAGAAATCTGTGGGAGTTTTGCTTCTACACAGTGAGATCTGCTAAATAATTAAAACTTAAAACGCTTTTCAGAGAAGCCTTTTTGAATCACATCTGTTATTTCTTGTAGGAATTTTCCTGCACAGATGTTACTTTTTTTTCGTTTCTTTTGGGGTGTTAATGACATCTTAATCCTATTCCAGCTTCTGTTAATAAAGCAAATCTTCATTACAAGCTTGTCAAGTCACAGAAGGACAACTATTACAAGAGGCCAAAACCAGTGGGTCCTCTTCCCCCAACTTCCAGTGGAAGTTCCACCCTGCCAGCTGTCAGTGTCCCACTTGCCGCAGAATTCCCACCCTTCCTAGTCACGTGTCCTATTTACTCCACCTCTTTCCCCTGGGGGTTGCCATTCTGTAAAACATCATAACATTGCCTTGATCTTTTGCCTGGGGCAGGGATGGGCAGCAGCAGACCTGCCTGCATCAGGTGTGCCCAGGTGGAGGACCTCCTGCGGCAGATGGTTGAGCTGCAGGAGGCAGTGAGGAGGCTGTGTAATATCAAGGAGGCTAAAGGAGTTGGAAAATGGTGTTCAAATGCAGACTGCAGTGGCCCCACAGTCCATGGCCAAACAGACAAGACCCCCTGCAGTGGCACACTCAGAAGGAAGGGGGGATAAAACTGCAGGAGAATGGAGGGTCGTAAAGACAAAAAACAGCAGGAGGAAGAGACCTCCTCCAAGGCCTGAGGTGTCCCTGCAGAATCCCCCAGTGGCACACACAGAAGGAAGGGGGGATATGACTGCAGAGGAATGGGAGGAAGCAAAGGGAAGGACTAGCAGGAGGAAGAGACTTCCCCCGAAGCCTGAGGTGCCCTTGCAAAACTGCTTCAGTCCTCTGCAGTCTGAGGAGGAAAGACCTGCCACATCAGGAGAGACGCTGGAGGTCAGTAAGGCAACACAGAGTGCCCCCAGTATAAAGACCAGTCCTACCAAGAAAAAGCGACGGGTGATAGTGGTAGGTGACTCTCTACTGAGGGGCACAGAGGCACCCATCTGCTGACCTGATGCACTCTCTAGAGAGGTGTGCTGCTTACCAGGGGCTCGCATCAGGGACGTCACAGAGAGACTACCGAGACTAGTACAGCCCTCAGACTATTACCCACTGCTGCTGTTTCATGTGGGCACCAGCGATACAGCTAAGAGCAGTCTGAGACGTATCAAGGAGGACTACAGAGCCCTGGGAGCAGTGGTAAAAGAATCTGGGGCCCAGGTAGTCTTCTCATCGATCCTTCCAGTCAAAGGGAAGGGGACTAAAAGGGACAGTCATATTAGGGAAATCAACACATGGCTACAGGACTGGTGCCACAGCCAGGGGTTTGGCTACTTAGACCACGGGACTTGTTTTGAGAAACCTGGTTTTCTGGCAGCCGACGGGGTCCATCTATCAGAGAAGGGGAAGATCATCTTGGGTCATAGGTTAGCCAAGGTGGTAAAGAGGACTTTAAACTAGATTTGCCGGGGGAGGGGATCCTCACTCCATCCCAATTCAGTCAATCTGGTGCCAGGGCCAGTAATAGGTGCCCAGAGACTGGAGAAGGATGGCAGATCGGCAGGAGAGCGGCAGGAGAGCGCCAGAAGAGCCACGGATAGGAATTTCAGGCTGCAAGGCAGCTTTGTCAGGGGCCCAGCTGAAATGCCTCTATACAAACGCACAAAGCATGGGGAACAAACAAGAGGAACTAGAGATGTGCACATACCTGCAAGGCTACAACCTTATTGGCATCACAGAGACATGGTGGGATGACTCTGATGACTGGAGCGTTGGAATGGAGGGATACAGGCTTTTTAGGAAGGACAGGCAGGGGAGACGAGGAGGGGGTGTTGCGCTCCATGTCAATGATCAGTTTGAGTGCATGGAGCTCTGTCTGGGGATGGAGGAGGAGCTGATGGAAAGCTTATGGGTCAGGATTAAAGGGCGGGCAGGGACGGGAGACATAATAGTGGGCGTCTGCTACAGGCCACCTGACCAGGATGGCCAAGCGGATGAGGCCCTCCACAGACAGATAGATGTAGTTGCACGTTCACAGGCCCTGGTCCTCATGGGGGACTTCAACCACCCTGACATCTGTTGGAAGGACAACACAGCTGGGCACAAGCAATCCAGGTAAGTATCAGAGGCTGCAAAGGTTGCATAAGCTACAATGTAGTGCAAATGTTTTTGTGAAGAGTGTGAGAAAAGTTCTGAAATAAAACCTATTTTCTGCTTCATTTTAAAGACAATTCTCCCCTGCCCTTGTGTCTGTCTCATTCACACTCCACTAAACATTCTCTATATCAAGGAATGTGTCATAACAACTTATCGAAAGTGTCTACTACATGGCAAATTTTAATCTTATCTGAGGTCTTTGGATTCTACTGAAGTGGTGATTATACATTATTTGTAGATCCTTATCTCATGAGATAAAACAGCTCAATACAGCTAACAAGTAATACCCTTCACAATGCTAATAGATGGGCTGCAGCTCTATATGTTAGATGAGGACAGCAAAGCTGCCAAGTGGGATACAATTCTACCACGAAAAAGGCATCCTATAGTTTAACTCTGCAGGTTAAAGTTGTGTTCAGTCTTAAGGTTGTCAACCTATGGAAGCTGGGGAAGGGAGGGTTTAACATCCTTTAAGAGGCACTGAAAACAGATGAAATTGCCGTAGAAAAATCTAAGAACTTTTGGATTTTATTTCCACTTTCCCCAAATGGATGAGATAAAAAATAGGCTCTATTCAGGGAGTTTAAGCAAAAGGGTAAAAGTAATTATTGAAACAAAGACTGTCATCAGTTCCAGCAGAACAGAGCATCTGCTCAAGACGGGTATAAAAGGGAGATTAAGAAATGATGAGAAAATCTGAAGAACAAATTATCAAAGCAAGTGAGAAAATACAAAGTACTTTAAGGCTATGAAAACATTAGGAAAGTGAGTGAATATTACAAGCCAAGGCTGTTACAGAGGAGATGAGGAGAGGACATGCTGGAATGATAAGGGAAAATGTATCTCTTCTCACCTCATGGCTATTTTAAACATTAGGTGGTGGAGCTAAGTAGCGTAATTAAACACAAAGTAATTGAACAAGGCAGCACTAAGCCACTGTTTTTGCAGGAAGCACAGAGCAGTCACTAAACTACTACCAATAACACCCGTTGCTAACAGCAGTTTCTTGTGGGACTAAGTGTCCCAAGGAATAAGATCCTTCCTTATCCTTACAGCCTAGCTGCAGTGCAAGGATTACTGTCAGAAGACTATCTTCTCTGAGTTAGGCAGAAGAGGGAGCAATTTGGTACTGGCTTATATTTGAAAAAGAGTGTTTTTATGAAAAGCTTTATTTCAGAAAGAATAGAGTTAAATATCCTTCTGTATCTCAGATATTTCCATATCCACCATTTTCTCCTTTAAGAACTTTTTCTACTCTAGAAGCTCTCACTACAATCATGTAAAGCTATACAAACTACTCAGTACAAAACCCTGGATGACATACATTTTCCACCCAGCTATTCTCCTTTTTGACTGGTCTATGAACCTGCAGCAGTTTTCCCTGTTCTTCTTGCCTCCTTCCACTTCCCTGAGCAGCCACTTTAACAATAATCCTCCTCTAGCTCTCTGTCTCTACAAAGAAAGGATACCTTTTTTTACTTACTGTGCAGGTAAAGAAAACGAAATGCAACGTGACAGTGAAATGTAACAAAGGTGCAACAATTTGTCTTGCAGTGCCGCATTTCTACCATTATGAGATGTCTTTGGTAATCAGAGCGTACTCCGTTGGACTCACATGAGTCAAAATGGCACCTCCATTAATTAGCATGTTTTGGAGAACTTTTGAAAAGATGCGGTTATGCACATTATGACCACTGTGGAAACTAGAACAATTAGATGTGTCTTTAGGCTGCTTTCTGCCAAACCCTTTCATCTGTGCTCCTCAGACGAGGACAAGGAGCAGGTCATGAGTTGGTTAAGTTTTTCTTCCAGCCTGCCCCCTCCTGCCCTGCTACCTCCCTGATGCATGGGCAAAAGCATGTTTTCATGACCAGGATGTGTAGGAGTTCCTCCTGTGGGACCTGTGCATATCTAACCACACTGACAAATGTTTGCATGGCCCATCTCCTGGTCAGCTGCAACCTGAAGGTCTAGGAATTCCTGAGGCACCTGCAATGTTAATGACAGAAAGATGTAGGACAGAAGAAACAATTTTATTGAAAAACACAGACAGCTTTAAAATATTTGTGTAAGTGTACCTGATGGTACAGTCTCTGTGGGTTTTGGTAGCTTTTTTTTTTTAATTGTGAATATACAGTTTAATTAGGAAGGTTAAAATATTACTGAAGATAATATCTGTAATACCCAGCATGCAGTTGTGGGCACATCACTTTCTAAAAGTACTTCTGTGTGTCTGCATTAGACTGCAAAGAAGGTACCTAGTAGAATTAGGCTAGCCCTTATGTGTTTATTAAGATAAGTTTGTTGCTAAAAATTACCTCTTAGTGAATAATAATGCAGTACTATGAAGCAAGTTGAGAAGCTATTCAAATTTTTAATCTCCAAGGTGACTATGGCATAAGATACCAGCTATTTTTGAAGAGTAAATTGAAGCTTTTTTAACCTGATGGTACTCATTGAAAATGTTGAAAGAAGTAGTGGGTGAAGGAGAATGGATGAGTACAATGTATTTAAAACTGCAAAAGACTCTGGCTGAAGGTCTTCACAAGAGACTATTAAGAAACTTTGGTGGTCAGAGGTTACATCCTGCCATGGATTAAAAGTGGTTAAAAGACAGACAATGGAACAAAAATAAATAACCAATTTTTCAGAAGAAAAAAAGGTTAATAGTGAGTTGCCCCAGAGCTGAGCATTAGGAACTACCAGTCTGTTATGAAATATGTGTACAAATGACCTGGAGGAAGGATGAATTTGAGCATTAGTTGCACAGCAATTGCACAATTACTTTAGTTAATCAGAAGGAGGTCAGAGAAGCTGAGACATTAAAGACAGGATACACCTTAGGTCAGAGAGGATTAATAGATAAACCATTAAACTGTGTAGCAGGAGGTATTGGTTCCAGTGTATAACAGGAGAAAAAGGGTGAAAGTATTTCAGTTAACATTCCCAATATGCATTTATATTTTTTCAAACTGCTTGCACATATCTGTTTGTTTTGAGGAAATTTGTTTGGAAATATGATTTAGTGCTAGGATTTAATTTCTGTCAAAATTCAGAGGCTTACGCAGACAAGCAAATAACCTGATGATCAAAGTGCCTGCCTAGTTTGTACGCATTCTGTCCCTCATTTGGATTTTGCTTTGTCTTTGTTTAGCAAGAAGATGAACAAGTCATCAGATGACTTTTCTTTTAATTAATATTTTGTGTTTTGTGTATAATGCTGGCTACAATTTTTTTTGTAAGAAACTTTTCACAGTCTTGGTCTCATTATATACAAAGTTGATTTTTGAAAATTTGGAAAGTCTCAACTTAGGAAATAGAAAATGTAGTCTTTGATGAACAATTTCCAGCATTGTGTTTATGTCTGAGTCCCAGGAGGCATCTAAAATCCTGCATTCATCTTTGGTCACATCCTTTCAAGAAATACTCATTTTTGTAGCAAGAGTTTCAGAGGAGATTTTTAGCATGAATAACTGCAATAAGTTACTGTTGCAGAACATAGATTTGAGGTTTAGCCTTCACCTGGATCATTCTATGATCTGATTCATTGTGTGGCTACATGAATGCATGCACACTCTGAAAAGTGAGGAGGGCTGTTTGCCTCTTTTAAAACCTGCCATGATTTCTGCTGAATTGGAGCATAATGAACCCAGAGCCTTACATCAGAAGAACTTGGCTTGACTAGATCAGAAAAATAACTGAGGAGGGATATGACTGCTGCCAGGAAGGAAAAGACCTATTATAACTACTGCTACAGGTAAGAGTTGGCTTGACAACAAATCATGTCTGACTAAATTTAGACGAATAATTAGAAGATGGTTTCTGGCAGGCGGAACAATGGACTAGACTTCTGGGATAGATAACAGAACATTGTGTTTGCTCCATGGTTAGTTCAGATGTCCTGGATATTGCCTATTCTGTTTAAATTACTATGGTTGGCGAGAAGCTCAACATGAGCCAGCAGTGCGTGCTTGCAGCCCAGAAGGCCAGCCTCATCCTGGGCTGCATCACAAGCAGCATGGCCAGCAGGTCAAGGAAGGTGATTCTTCCCCTTTACTCCACTCTTATGAGACCCCACCTGGAGTACTGCGTTCAGCTCTGGGACCCCCAGCATAAGAAGGACATGGAGCTGTTGGAGCAAGTCCAGAGGAGGGCCACGAAGATGATCAGAGGCCTGGAGCACCTCTCCTGTGAAGACAGGCTGAGAGAGTTGGGGGTCTCCAGCCTGGAGAAGAGAAGGCTCCGTGGAGACCTCATAGCAGCCTTCCAGTACCTGAAGGGGGCCTACAGGAAGGCAGGAGAGGGACATTTTACAAGGACAAGTAGTGACAGGATGAGGGGGAATGCTTTTAAACTGAAAGAGGGTAGATTTAGATTAGAGATTAGGAAGAAATTCTTTCCTGTGAGGGTGGTGAGACACTGGACCAGGTTGCCCAGAGAAACTGTGGCTGCCACCTCCCTGGCAGTGCTTAAGGCCAGGTTGGATGAGGCTTTGAGCAACCTGGTCTAGAGGAAAGGTGTCCCTGCCTGTGGCAGGGGGGTTGGAACTAGACAATCTTTAAGGTCCCTTCCAACCCAAACCATTCTATGATTCCATGACTCTATGGTTGGGTCAGACAGTATCCTCTAGGAGAAAGGGGCATAATGCATATTCCCTGTGAGTACTTGCACACTCTCAGGTTTGCAAACCATGCTGGAGGTCAGAGATGAGCAAGCACGTGCCAAGAACAGAGCATGGAGGGAGCATGCAACCTCAGCACAAACAGTGGGGATGCTTAGAAGACACTGCAATAGGGAGCAAGCCCCAGACTGAATCTGGGAGGTAATGGACAGGAGACTTCCCTGGGAATCCTTTTCTAGGATTGGGTGAAACTTCTTCAAACCAGGAAATCACTGAAAGTTACTGAGAAAGAGGGAAAGACTGATTCAGGAAGGGCACAGTGTCAGAGGCATTATATGTGTGTGTGTATGTGTGCACATACATGTGTGTATGCCTGTGGAATCTATACTGAGCACTTCCATCTGCCTCACCCACAATATCTATATTTTTCTAGCTAAAGAGGAAATGATGAACATCTTGTATTGCATTCACCTTAAGATGAAAGCATGCAATATCTTCGTGCTTTAGATTTCTTGGGATCTGGCCATGCCTCCAAAAGATGCATGAGAAAAATTATCCACACTTGATTTCTGAGTGTTGTTAATAGGCTGGGTATAACCTGGCTTTCACAGAGAAAGTCTTTCCTTGAGCTTATTTTGTGTGGGACAGGATAACCACTCCTCACTGACTTACTGTGCCAGTTCTTGTACTTTTCTGTTTTGGATCAGCAATTTTATGACATTAGGTCTTTACAACGGGTCATCTTTTACTATACATTTTATTGCTTGCATCAAAAGAGGTCAGTAAAGGCTTTAAGATGCCATGATAATTAAAATGATAGAAATGTTGAAAAGCACTTGATATTTCTACTAGTATGCTGTTAAAGTCAGAAAAGTAAATAACTAAAAAGGGGAGGACATAAAATAACTATTTAATGTAATTACATCAATTAGCGGTATAAGATGTCCTTCACTTGACTCCCATTTGATGTTGATCACTGGCTTTCCAAAATAAACCAGAAAGCTTGAGAGGAAAATGCGTAAGGGCTCTTCAAAATAAATAAATAGGAAAAAAGGTTAACACCTATGGTGTGTTGTCCTCAGTTACTACAAAGATTATAAAGATGTTATATTCTGCTTCCTCTGAGTAATTCTGTGCACTTCAGTACAGTTACAAGTAGATCATTGCAAAAACATACCAGTCTTGGTAGGAAAGGGTTTTATTTGGAAGTGATGGAAGAATTTCAGACAACGGATGGTGTAAATAAAGGTGCAAAGATGTGGGAAAGAGGAAAGTGTTCAATTAAATGGAGGTTGCTCAGATGTTTAGGAAATTATCTGTGGTTAATTATGTGTGTCCTGTGGACAACCCTACCTACTGATTCTTCCAGACTAATCCACACAGTGCAGTATCAGAGGAGGCTAAAGAGCAATGAACATCCACTGAGCTTTAGCCATGTGATGTCTCAAATCTCTCAGAGGAAAAAAGAAATTAATGTGTCATGAAGCCATTCCCTTGGCAGGCAGTTAATGCCCGGTGCGCCAAGGACAAAATACTTGACTAAAGAAGCATCTGGCAGACAAATACACTGTCCAATTTTTCAAACCTTGCTGAGGAGACTCATGGAAGGGAGGGAGGGAGAAGTGTCGAGGTGTTTTGAGGTATTGGTTGAGCTGGCTGCCTTGGATTGTAAATGTGCTTCTGAGACCCTTGCCTCATAAGCTCCCTGCCCTCTCCTCTTCTGTGACTCCTTTTTGATCTCCCACCACCCCACATGCTTCTTAATCATTCTTTTAGACATCTCAATCCTATATGTACAGCTGTAAAGTGCTCTGTTCCCTTTTGCATTCCAGTAAACAGCAGAGCTGGAGAGGGGGCAAATCCTTGGCAAAATCACATTCCCCATTAGTTGAAAGTGTCGTATTCTTCTATCATGCTGCTGTTGATCTTGTGCCAGGTATTGAATGCAGAGGGGAAAATTCAGGTTTTACAACAGCCATTGGGAACTTGTTTTGAGGGAGGCATTATCAGAAACACAAAAAATAGCGAAAACATCTCCTGCTCTTTCCTTTAGGGGTCGGTTGCAGAAAAGCTGGATCCTGTTGTTGCTCATGTCCTGGTGTCTAGGATACTGAAACAAAGGTTTCAGCACTCAAGATACTAAGATACTTCAGTCACTCAAAGAAAGACATAGGTACCCTGGCAGAAAGTTAAGGGGATACTTTTTCTAATATTTATATAGAAACTGTGAAACTTACTACAAGTTAAAATCTTGGCAACATTTCTTAAGGATTTGGTAATTTGGGTACTAACAGTATCTGCAATTTTGGAGACAAATAAGAGGTTGTCTCGGGCATATGTCCTAAGAAAAATGAGACTACACTGGGATTTCAAAAGATCTGAAGCGTCACTATATTCAAAAGCTTATTTGGGAGTAAAGCCCAGTACAGGCTAAAGGTAGCTTGGGCCTTTGCAGAGCAGAAAGCCTGCTAGCAGAGGTTGTTCACGAGCAGAAGTTTTTTTAAAATGTTAAAAACCTACAGTGGAAAAAAAAAATACCTCTTCCTTTTGATTTTCAACAGCCCTAGTCTTCTTCTATTTTGTTCTTGTATTTTTGTCCTCCTTTGCACTTCAGCCTCATCACTTCAATCTCTTTCTCTCCCTGTCCTCCTAAGATGCAAAGTCTCTGCTCCTGCCATGAGGTTTGTGCTACATGTATTGTTTTTGCCCATGTCAAGCCTAAATAGGTGAAGTCAATTGCCTTATCCTCCTCTAAGTATGAAATCATCTCTGTAGGAGTAGCTGTCAAAACACAGGCTCACTACTAAAGTGGCTTCTCAGACAGTAGTAGAGCTTTTTTCCCTTAATATAATTATTGAAAAAGAGCTATGCAAGCATTCAGAAATTGGTATCTACTGTGGCTATTGGACAACCTACAGGAGAGGAGAGAAGGCCCATCTCTGAGTACAACTTTCTCAAAGCTTGTGCTCTCATTAAAGGCATATGCCCTCCTCTTAGCTGGTCTCTTTGCTTCTGGCCCTGCCTTAGAAAGTTGTCAGGAGGCCTTTGGAGAGTACTGGGTGTGGGGATTAAAATGGGGTGATAATATATTTTCTCTTCTCAGAAAAAGAGATGCTTTCATTTCTCTGTTTATTGGCTTGATTTGTTAAAGTAATAAAAATCTGGTTTGGCTTATAAAGAATAGAAGAGAAGCTTATAAAGAATCATAAGAGATGAAACTTTGAATTTCTGTTTAGGTAAAATTGGAAACCAGGAAGGGCTGGGGAATCTGAGAGTGTCAACACAGTGGAGGAATTATTCTGGCAAACAGAAGTCTGTGTACCCAATTCTTTCTGTGTGTTTATTTATTGCTGATATTCTTGTGCAGTAAATAGTTTCATATCACTGCTGCCTAGTCATTTTTCTTTGGGAATGTATGAATCAGAATGACTTTTGCTGGACCATTTAAATGGGTGATTGCTACAGAGTATTGGTAGAGGTCTGCATTGCAGTGGGATACTGTAAACTTCATGGTATGTTATGGTATACAGTAATAATATATGGGCTCTTTTCCCCCCAACCTATTTCCTTTAATGAAAATAATAAAAATACAGATGATCCAGCTGAAGTTATATCCTACTTGGCAGGTGTAAGAGAAGAGTACTAGCACTGGGGTATTGGTAACTGATGACTTGAATGTACTGTACTAGAACTAGTACAGCAATGGTTTTGGTTTTCTTTTTTTTTTTTGTGTGAGGCAATTAGTCACTTAACCAATCCATTACTTCTTATGTTGATTGAGCAGTTTGATATGACTTTTCCTTTTAACAGTCTCCTTGAGCTGATAAACAGGCTTGTTTGCAATAAAGGAAGTATTCCTGCTTTATTGTAGTGACTAATTCTCTGTCTTTGGAGTTGACAGCAACTCCTTCATGCTAGGAAATGAGGTAGACAGAAATCCCTAGGGCATCCTACAGCATTTCTAAAAGTGGCCACATGACAATTTCTGCTTCCAAAAGATGGGATGTCATCTCATCCCATAAGAATCTTGTACACTGGAGGCTTTGGTGTCTTTTCAGAAGATGTCAAAAAAAAACCCAGTTCTGAGAATTATGTATATGGGTAATGCCTGGAACACTGCCCAGCCTCCTAAGCCTTTCCAGCCCCACATCAACTTCTTTGTGCACCTCTGTGCTTAGGACCTCCTCTTTAGTTCTGTCTTCACTCACTTGTTCCAGGCTTTCAACAAAACTTCACAAAACAATTGTAGGTGGGCAGGTGGTAAGCAAGAGATATTTCTTGTCCTCTGTTTTCCTTTCTTTATTTTTTTCTTCACTGTGTTTAATCTCAGAAAATATCCCTCCCTTTCATAGTAAATCTATGGATAAGTAACCAACCTGGTGATGAGTTTGTCATCATGTTCCTCATTTCAGTCCAGTTCTCACTCTTCACTTCTGGGTCTGTGAAGAATTTTCTCATCTCTGTCCATAGAGTATGAGTAGTTTCTTGTTTCCAAAGGAAAGCTGTGGATTCCCACCTAGAGCATAATTATTCACTGATTAAGAGAAGAAGGCGCCAGTCCCTGCCCTAAGGAATGCACAGTCTAAGTTAATGATGGGGCTGGGATTACTGGTGATGAATGTTTGGGGATAGAGAAGGAAGTTGAAATAACAGTAAATAGTATGGAGACTAGCACACAGGTTTGTATCTGCCCATCTCTTGTCATCTGGAAATGCTTGTGACTGGAGTTGCAGAAGAAATGAGAGTTGATTGGGGTTGTGGGGTGTAGGGTTTGGGATTCATTGAGCTAGGGGAGATATGTGTTTAAGCAGAGTATAAGGAATCTTGGGAATGCTTGGGTGACATCACTGGGGAAATTTTGACACACATCAGATCATAGGTCTGCTTCAGCCTATTTCTAATTCCTTTTCTACATGGAAGTGGAACTTTGGATGACCTCCTTCTTGTTTACGCATACATCTGAGTTTTAAGAAAAAAAAAAATCCTGCCTCGCTCTTAGATTTGATGATAAAATGGACTTTTATTCCTGTAAGGTGATTGCAAGTTGCAGATGAAATATACCCTTGTCCTAAACACAGGCGTAGAGCCTGTGAACTGCTGAAGTCCTAAGAAAGGTCTCAGGGTAGGGATTGACAGCTAAAGGAGAGCCTAGGCCTTCTGCTGACTTTCTGCATGGCATAAATTTCAACATATGTAAAAAATTGCAGTCTTTGATCCATTTCAGTTATGCTGCCTTTATGTTTGGCTGAGCATCTCCTCTTTTTTTTTTTTTTTTTTTAATTTAATACTGAAATTGATTTTTTTTCTTTTGGCATGCATAGCATTTTGTTTTTTTCTAAACCAAGAAGTCCTAACCTTGGTGCTGGAAGTGTTTCTCTACGTCCATTTCTAAAGGACTTATTTTTCTGTTGCATCTTTTGCCAAGGTAGAAAGAACAAATCTGAATACAGTCTACCTTGGAAGGCTGAAAACTGAGGCATATACTACAACATTCCTCTGAAACACTTGCTGCTGACCACTCGGAGATGCAGAGTACCTCAGGTATGATCCAGAACAGCAGTTGCCATGTTCCTATAGAATTTTCAGATTTAAAGGATTCTTTGCCTATCTGTAGTCTTCAGGGATGTATTTCTAAGTGCAGGTGGACAAACGAATACACACACAAATGAGTTGATCCTCCCTTTCCCCTGTTAATGGACCACTTTTGATTTCAGTGCATATAAAGATTTATGCAACATCACAGAGAGCTACATAGGTTAATTGTAGATAGTGTCTTCAACAGGTTTTTAATGAGCTGCTTGTTTTGCCAGTCTGCAAATGTCACCTGAATCAGAGCACCTTGTTTCTACTCTTTCACTCAATGACCACCAAGGGATTAACCAAATAAAAGGTAAGAAAATAATGAATAAATGTGGAAAATATAAACATGAAAAATCTTAACTGATGCAAATATTTGTGAATATTTTAGGGCTGTAGGCACCAAGAGATGCATTTATTAGCTGACTGAATTTGAATAAAGATTTACAAGCAAATGTTTTTCTTAGTGAATAGCTAGCTCATCCCTGTAACCTTTTGGGGAAAGAAGTGAAGCAAAACAAAGGACTTCCTGAAGCAAGGTTTTGTGACAGATTTAGCTGATTTTAGGAGGCTTTTGAGCAGCACGGATTGGCATCGTGCAGTAAGAGGAAGCCAAACATATGTGCTTTAGAACATATGTCTCCGATCTGAAGAGAGTTGCTCTACACCATAAATCATATCCTGGCAGAAATCGTAATGATAGCTAGAAAAAAACAATTTCAGAAGGAAAAGAATAGTGCTTCAGAAGTTAAGTTAAACTTATGTATCAGTGGTTCAGTAGCCAAGTTTAAAACTACTTAATGAGTGATTACTTAGGTTTTTACCTGTGATGTGCCTTAGGAAAGCTGGAATCTTATTGAAGTAATTTCTTTAATGGAAGAAAGATGGTGCTATTATAAAATGTGACAGATAACAATATCTTTGGAGGGGGGGAGAAAGAGTGTGCAACCATATTGACTTTGCATAAGAATTTGCTGGCTCACATTATGAATTCATAAATATAAAGTTGCAGGGGGGCTACCTCATTAAATCAAATAAAAGCTGTGGGGAGAAAAAAGAAAAGCATTGAGAATCACTTTCTTTCCTGCAGGCCCATGGGAAAAACAGAACCATGCGAGGTGGAACACATTCTGCATCCTAGTTTTTGCTTCCTTTACATGTGTATTAATAATTTAAATAATTTTGAATGCATAAAGCCAAAATCTCAGTATTAGACAAAGCTGGCAAATAATTTATCAACTGCAGAACAAATAGTTGCCTTTATTTGAAAAGAAACTTTCTGCATTCTGCAACAATAACCCAACTACTGGGGCTGATAAAATTACCTGACTTCTTTAAGCCAGTTCTCTGGAATAATCTGCTATTCTGATATTTACATTATTAATTTGTTTATCCTCACAATTCATTTTGATATAATTGACTGAAAACTACCTAGCTAGCTCTTTTCCTCCCTCCTTAACTGTGGTACTGTTCTGCATCTCTGTTTTAATATATGTACACATATGCACACATGCAAGGACACATGGCTGTATTCCCATTTCAATACATCTCTTAGTTTCCTGGTATAACTTGTCTTATTTTATAACATTGTTATTTAAGCTCCTGCCTTCTTGTGGATTACACTGTGTGATCCTAACACTGGCAAACAGAACTCAATGAGACTACTTGTATTCAGTGAGACTGCTTACCAACTTATTAACACTAAGCATGTGCACAAATCATCACAAGACTTAGCAACAAAAAAAAACCCACAAGAAAGAAAGGAGGGGAGAGGAAAAATGGCAATAAACATAAACATCAATTATGCATTTACATAAAAGGTTTGTTGGAAGAAGGAGCTGATCATCACCCATGGGTATAGCAGTTGAAATTTGAAAAAAAAAAAAATTGCATCTTTTTCCTAAAGGTAAAGTTAGGATTTTTTAATTTTTATTATTTTATTTTTCTTTCTGTCATGGATTTTATTGTGCTAGTGACACGCTGCTTGTGGAAGGACAGGTTGAACTTTGCAGGAGACTGAAGACCTGTCCACCACTGAGCACTGCAGCAGTCCAGGTAGCAGCAGTCCAAGCCCACCCTCATCCTTGTTTAACCCTGAACTGGAGATTTAACCTCTCAGCATCTCCTTCCTGTATCCCAGTTTGTGGGCAGTTTTGTGCATGATCCCTGTGTTGAGATTGTAAGAAGGATGCTCATTCCACTGATTTTTCTTCTGCTACTGCTTTTTATATGTGGCAGGTGCAGTGATAAATACCTGCAGATATGAGCTTACATCTGCTAGTATCTGGGTTGAGGCCACCAAATCCAATCATCATTACAAGTCATTGGGTTGCTTCTTGATCACTATCATAGAGTTAAAAGCCTCATTTTCCTCTAAGGCAAGAGTGAGTTGCAGTTTGGTGTGATTCTTCGCTGCCTCTAGTACATGCATGGGAAAGGTGGAAGATGTAAATGACAGAAAGGTTAATGACAGAGGATAGATGATCCTTTAAAGCTTTCAGCTATCAGTCCGCTTTCAAACTTTATATCTTGCTTCAGATAAATGATTCATTTTTTTTTAGCTGCACTCACAAGAGGAGGGCTGCTTTTGTGATGCTTGCAGACTCCCATGTTAAAACTCCAGGCATTTCTGTGGACATGTATTCCTCTTGTGTTTGTTCTCTCTAGAATGATGTTTGTCCAACTGGGCAGTAGAGGATATCAAAGGAGCTTAGGCCCAGTGTTATGTCAGGCTGGCAGCCAGTCGTGTGATGTCAGCATTGCACTGCCCGTGAGATGGATGGCAAATTGCTGACTCTTTTCTGAAATGGCACTGGCAATAGCAGAAGGGTCAGACACAGCTATGTCTCTTTTAAGAAAGCAGTAGGGCCTAAGGTGGATGGAGCCCAAAGGCACTGTTATAGCCAGCTTGCTCTTATTGCAATTTGCCATGAGGTTGGATGCCTTTCAAAGTAAGCTTCTTTCCAGACTAACAGCGGACGGGCAACAGGCTTCAGAAACTGTAGTGGAGAAGAACAAAACACAGAAACAATGTCATAGTGAGGCTGCTGTAGTGGCAGAATCTCAGCCGATTATTGGGTGGGGTACAATGACATTCTTCAGGGAATGCTCTAAAAGATATCTAAATGTGTGCCTTTCACTTTCGCATAAGCAGGTTCCGGCTGTGGCAGTGAGGGATGGATGTTTCTGCAGTTGTATGGGTGCTGCTGCTGCTGGTATTGCTGTGGAAGTGAGATACAATACAGAAACTGGTCAACAGATACAAGAGAGACACATGGACACCTCCAAAAGTCAACACAGAAGCTTGGCATCATAGTGCTTGTCCAAATGTTTCCTTCTTTTATCCTCTTTCTCAGACCATATTTATTTTCTATATACATTTCATTCTGCAGACTTTCCCAAAATGTATATTCCTCCAAATAATTCTTTATTTGTTAATGGCACTATCTTGCCATCTTGGGGCTTTTACTTACTGCTAGCAATGTGAACTGTGTATTATGTTGATTCATTTAGAGTACGGACATTGGAAGAATAACTATAAAGATCGACATAGCAAAATGGGAGCATCATCTATGGCGGATATCTGTGGTGGTACAAAACCAGAGCCCAGGTTTTTGCTCAAAAATACATAATTTGCTTATTTATTGTTTGTCTTCTGTTAGTAGTTAGCTAGCGGTTAATATATCAACACTTGTAAGCCAAATACAATGTGGTTAAAATACATAATTCCTTCTCCCTCCTTTAATAGTATTTTCTTTCAAATAAAACGATTCCAACTTATGCATGCTGGCTGATTCATACTTAAAATTTCAATACAAGTAAAAATTTAAAAATAACTGAAGAAATAATTCCAAACTAAATTATGTGATGCTATGGGAATCTTAGGCAAAGGGATGTCCCACATCCTTCAGAAATAATCACACAACCCGTGTAAATGACTGATGAGGGTATGGATTTTTCTAAACAGTGGACCAAATTAGCCTTTGGGGCCCAGAAAAGTTTCCAAGCAGTTGAATATTCATAAGCAACTTGATTGTTCTGCTGAACAGATGTAGTTGTGTAGCTGTCTAAAAGCCAATGACTTCAGAATCCATGCCGCACGATAACATTTACATTTTTGTGCTAGTCTACACACACATGATTCCCTGAGGCTGTGACATCTGAGTGCAGATTTTGCTGAGTTTTAGGAAGGAAGTTCTGACTGGAGGTTTGTTTTTCTTTTCCATCATAAATTTCAAAACTTCTCAGAGACACACAGTGTAAAATAAACCTATAATGAAGATAGCTGGGAGTGCAAAGAGCCCTGTAGAAAACTCTAAAGATTAGAGCGTAACAGTTATGCACAGGAGTCAGAAGAGCACATCAGGACTTCACCACAGCAACACAAGATAACTAAGAGACCATGTATGTAAATTAAGTCTTTTAATGATAAAAACACACATCTAAAAACAGAGTTCTCCATTAAAGGGTAAGATATATAGTGAAACACCCTTTTGGATTTGCCAACCTGCACAGAAAGAAAGAGATATTTGCTCATAACAAAACCAAGACCTCCTCTCAAAAAACCTGTTTTTTTCCTCCTGAGACAGAGAACAGAGATTGCTGATGTATCCCAATGGAGGTGTCACTTCTTCAGAACTGAAAATAAAGTAGGAGGTTTATAGAACAATATTTAGAGCCATATGTTAATAGTACTCTGCTGTATTCTCAGAATATTTGCACAGAACACCTTTGCACTAAGATGAAAACGAATACAAATAAATGTTGAGAAGGCTGCCCTTCAAAACTCCTATTGTTAGTTTGGCAACTGTTCTATACCAGCATGAATCATATGCAATTAGATGAAGTTACCTTCTCTGCACAAAAGGAGCAGATGATGTCAGTCCTGAACTGAGACCTAACTCCATCTTCCTAAGATGCCAGGAGTTTTCAGGTGTATTCTGCTGCTGTGAGTTTTTAACTGCTACAGGACTTCAGTATGGGAATAACCATACTACTATCCCAATCAGTTTACTTTTTAAATGGAGACAAAATAAAACAGGCAATAGAATGGATATTCTTGCTGTAACCAGGCAGACATCTAGTCCCCATCATCAGTAGCACTGGGATTTCTGAACTGTGCCTCAGCTGCAGATGCTATGCTGATTATTTTTCTACAGCTAAAGAACAATATATTTGAAGAATTTTTCTTTTCCTTATCTAATGGCAAATGAGAAAATACCCACAATAATTTTGTAATTATTGATAGTATAACTTAAGAAGACACCAAAGCACAATATCTTAGTCTGAGAATAAGTGTTTGGGTAGTATAACATTAAATATTAACTTAGAGTCATGTTACAGGATCAATAGCCAAACTGAAGTGCATCTACACCAATGCATGTTGCATGGGCAACAAACAGGAGGAGATGGAAGCCACTGTGTGGCAGGAAAACTATGATATAGTTGCATGGTGGGATGACTTGCACAACTGGACTGCTGAAATGGATGGCTTAAACTCTTCAGAAGGGATAGGCAAGGAAGGAGAGGCGGTGGGGTAGCCCTGTATGTTAGGGAGTGTTTTTACTGTCTAGAGCTTGATGATGGTGATGATAGGGTTAAGTATTTATGGGTAAGAATCGGGAAGGCCAACAAGGCAGATATTATGGTGGGAGTCTCCTATAGACCACCAACCAGGATGAAGAAGCAGATGAAATACTCTATGAGCAGCTGGGCGAAGTTTCACCATCGCTAGCCCTTTTTCTCATAGGGGACTTCAACTTACTGGATGTCTGCTGGAAATACAATACAGTGGAAACAGTCCAGGCAGTTCCTGGAGCGTGTGGAAGATGATAACTTCGTGACACAACTGGTGAGCGAGCAAACTAGGGAAGGCTCTCCACTGGACTTGTTTGCAAACAGAGAAGGACTTGTGGGTGATGTGATGGTTGGAAGCTGTCTTGGGCACAGCGATCATGAAATGACAGAGTTCTTGATTCTTGAAAAAGTGAGGATGGGGTTTAGCAGAACTGCTACCTTGGACTTCTGGAGGGCATACTTTGGCCTGTTTAAGAGCCTGGTTGACAGAGTCCCTTGGGAGGCAGTCCTGAAGGGCGAAGGGGTCCAGGAAGGCTGGACACTCTTCAAGAAGGAAGTCTTAAAGGTGAAAGAGCAGGCTGTACCCATGTGCCAAAAGACAAGCTGGCGGGGAAGAAGACCAGCCTGGCTGAACTTTGGGTGGAACTCAGGAAAAAAAAGAGAGTTTATGACCTTTGGAAGAAGCGGCAGGTGACTCAGGAGGACTACAAGGATGTCATGATGTTACACAGGGAGAAAATTAGAAGGGCCAAAGCCCAACTAGAACTTAATCTGGCCACTGCTGCAAAAGACAATAAAAACTGTTTCTATAAATACATTAGCAACAAAAGGAGGGCTAAGGAGAATCTCCATCCTTTATTGAATGTGGGGGGAAACATAGTGACAAAGTATGAGGAAAAGGCTGAGGTACTTAATGCCTTCTTTGCCTCCATCTTTAATAGAGGCCACACCTTGAATACTGTGTTCGGGTTTTGGCCCCTCTCTACAAGAAAGACTTTGAGGTGCTGGAGCAAGTCCAGAGGAGGGCAACAAAGCTGGTGAAGTGTCTGGAGAACAAGTCCTCTGAGGAGTGGCTGAGGGAGCTGAGGTTGTTTAGCCTGGAAAAAAAGGAGGCTGAGGGGAGAGCCTATTGCTCTCTACAACTACCTGAAAGGAGGTTGTAGCAAGGTGGGTGTCAGTCTCTTCTCCCAAGTAACAAGTGATAGGATGAGTGGAAATGGCCTCAAGTTGTGCCAGAGGAGGTTTAGATTGGATATTAGGAAAAATTTCTTCGCCGAAAGGCTTGTCAAACATTGGAACAGGCTGCCCAGGGAAGTGGTGGAGTCACCGTCCCTGGAGGTATTTAAAAGACAAGTAGATGTGGTGCTTAGGGACATGGTTCAGTGGTGGACTTGGCAGTGCTGGGTTTGCAGTTGGACTCAGTGATCTTAAAGATCTTTTCCAACCTAAATTATTCTGTGATTCTATGACTAAGTATAAAATGGCTGAGCAATGAAACTTTTTTTTGTAAATGTCCTTCAACACTGAAAAAGCAACAGGAGACTAGAAAACACTACGTGTATTTATGTTCATAGAGGGAAGAGTCTGGGAAAGATGATGAAAATTAAGTTTATTAAATCCAACAACAGTATTAAGACATTTTTCTGATAATGTTCACAGAGAGTTTAAAGCTGTATTTGGAGAATGATAATGTAATAAGAATGAGTCAGCATGGGCTTGGGAAGAAGAAATTATGACAAACAATTCTGATTACATTTTTAAATGGAATAATGATTGGCTTACATAGAGGGAAACCTGGTAGATATTTTATAGATGGACTTTCAGGAAAGCTTTCAACAAGGTTTCACATGATGGATTACTGCATAAAGCCGCCTAAATATGGATTAGGTGATGAATGCTTAAGATGGCTAAGGAATTGCTTAGAAGATAAAAATGGAGGAATTAAAAGTGCATTTTGTTCACCAAAGCTGGGATCTTTCATGGGAGTCCTTCTAGTGGCTTCAGCAGGACTTATATCAGGACTGTCATATGAAGCAGAGGCACACAGGACCCTTCACTGACAGCTGTGTGCCTTCATATAGTAATTTAGATGGTGCTGTAATACAGGAGAGAGACATTTTCAAATAGCTGACATGGGCTGTTTTAATACCACGTGGTGGATTATAATTCAAGGGGCTCTGAAGCGGATCTGGACACACTGGTACTTCTACATTGTGCAGGGCAATGCTGTGCAGAGGTACCAGTGTGGATCTCCAAAGGGGTTCATAGCCCAAGTATGGTGTGAGCTCAGTGCAGAACCATGGTGATAGAGTTGTACTTTGCTGGGCTCTGGACTTACCTGGTGGTCAGCTAATTTGTATGTTGTTTGTCCTCAGCATGCTGCATTGCCTTTTGCAGAATTGCCTTGCTGGGTGAGCTGAGTGGTCTCAGGGGAAGAATTTGCAGGTTAACAGGCGAGATCCGTGCCAGGTGTCAAATGATGGCACCTTTCAATGGGACAGCACTTCTTTTATCAGTTCTTGCCAAGAGCACAAAGAGGGGGAATAGCTTATGTCAGCAAATGAACTGATATGAAACCAGGAATCTGAATCTGTTATAAATGGGCAATTCACATAGGGTTTTTAGGACTGTATTTTAGGAAATTTTTATTGCTCTCCATTTAAAGTGCAGTCCAGCAGGCTGTATCTCTGCTTCTTCAGTTAGATCTCTCTGGGAAAAGGTGTTCTACTTTGAGTCTTGGGCTGGCATGCAGAAGAAAGATGAATACTTTAAAACACTATATCTAAAGATCATCAGAATAGATCATTACCTTCCAATACAGCTAAGGGAACTAATTCATAAAGAACTGAAACAATTTGCCCCACAGGTCCACTGCAGACTTGGGAACAGAATAAATGTCTTATAAAGATTGATACAATGCCCCATTCACTACTCTAATTAGAAAAATATATCAGTTTAAAAATGATGAATAATATAGGCTTGAAGATGGTAACAGAAGTATGCACTTTTGGCATATAGCCCCATTTCCAGAATGCAACTGAGCTTATGAGAACTGATGTGACTTTGATTTGCAAACAGAAATTGAAGGGATGGCACAATGTATTTGAGCTACCTAAGAACTGGTGCAAATCCTGAAGTTTTCACAGAATCACAGAATCGTTTTGGTTGGAAAGGACCTTTAAGATCACCAAGTCCAACCATTAACCTAACACTACCAAGTCCACCACTAAACCATGTCCCTAAGCACCACATCTACTCATCTTTTAAATACCTCCAGGGATGGTGACTCCACCGCTTCCCTGGGCAGCCTGTCCCACTGCTTGATAACCCTTTCCATGAAGAAATTTTTCCTAATATCCAATCTGAACCTCCCCTGGCACAACTTGAGGCCGTTTCCTCTCTTCCTATTGCTTGTTACACAGAATCACAGAATCACAGCATCACAGAATGTTAGGGATTGGAAGGGACCTCGAAAGATCATCTAGTCCAATCCCCCTGCCGGAGCAGGATTACCTAGACCATATCACACAGGAACGCGTCCAGGCGGGTTTTGAATGTCTCCAGAGAAGGAGAATCCACAACCTTTCTGGGCAGCCTGTTGCAGCGTTCGGTCACCCTCACCGTAAAGAAGGTTTTCCTCATATTTATGTGGAACCTCCTGTGTTCCAGCTTGCACCCATTGCCCCTTGTCCTGTCAAGGGATGTCACTGAGAAGAGCCTGGCTCCATCCTCATGACACTTGCCCTTTACATATTTATAAACATTAATGAGGTCACCCCTCAGTCTCCTCTTCTCCAAGCTAGAGACCCAGCTCCCTCAGCCTCTCCTCATAAGGGAGATGTTCCACTCCCTTAATCATCTTCGTGGCTCTGTGCTGGATTCTCTCTAGCAGTTCGCTGTCCTTCTTGAACTGAGGTGCCCAGAACTGGACACAATATTCCAGATGCGGCCTCACCAGGGCAGAGTAGAGGGGGAGGAGAACCTCTCTCGACCTGCTAACCACACCACTTCTAATACACCCCAGGATGCCATTGGCCTTCTTGGCCACAAGGGCACATTGCTGGCTCATGGTCATCCTGCTGTCCACTAGGACCCCCAGGTCCCTTTCCCCTACGCTGCTCTCCAATATGTCTGTCCCCAACTTGTACTCATACCTGGGGTTGTTCTTGCCCAGATGTTACCTGGGAGAAGAGACCAACACCCACCTCATTACAACCTCCTTTCAGGTAGTTGTAGAGAGCAATAAGGTCTCCCCTCAGCCTCCTTTTCTCCAGGCTAGACAACCCCAGTTCCCCCAGCCACTCCTCATAAGACTTGTTCTCCAAATGGAAGATCATTATCAAGAAGATCTCTTTTGAAGAGATCCGAAAGAAACAAATTAAATTATCATTCTAATCTGTTCCATAGTTCTTACATAGACATAGCGAGAAATTAGCTTTGCCCTTCTGAACTTATATTTTGAAATGCTGCAAAATTCAAGTGAAGCATGTGGGAGTGACAAAATTCATTGGTTTTCCTTATGTAGTTCTGAGAACATTGGCATCCCATGGGACTTATGCAGGCTTTTCGAAAAGGTGTTAATTTTACCTAAAAGATGTCTCCTGGTTAATCTTCTTGTTTGTCTTGTTCAGTTACTTTTTCAAAGGTGTTGGGTAGTTTGGGCACAGTTTTTCTCTGAAAGCATGTTTCAATCTATTAAAACACTTCAAATTTAGGATAGATGTTTTGGAAATCTGAAATCTAGCATTTCCTAAAATATGAAACAAGGATTAGTAGAATTAGAGATGGGTTGGGAATGGGCAGGTAAGCACCATAAGAGTTCAGGAAGATTTAGGAAGAAATTTGTCCATAAGATCAAAGTACACTAAATTAGATCCAAAGTAGTGGGGAATGGGAACTAAGGCTATTTGCAGAGAAAATAACCTGGCAAATATTGACATAGTACATAATAAGGAAGTGTCACTTTATTTCCCTCTTGTAACAACAGTGGCAACACTGCACATAGAGAGTTCAGTTTGCTGTTGGGGTTTTTTGGTGAAGTCAATTTGTTTAAGAGCAAAGACACGAGTCTGTAAATACAAAGCTCCAGATTTTACATACTCATAGAAGACTCGACTGTTTGATATATAGATCCAAGCCCCACAAATACCTTCTAACAGAAATCCTGCTTTGACTTAGCCTGTACGTCTTTTCAGGGATTGCTGATGACAGAAAGATGCCTTTCAGATGGAGGAACAAGATTACACCAGCTTCATTCTAATGATATCTAAACTGGTCATGAGTTTAGGAAAAATATTTTAACTGTAAGCATGATCCAGCACTGGATGAGATACCCAGAGAGTTTGTATAATCTTCATCCTTGGAGATTTTCAAAACTAATCTGACCAAGGCCCTAAGCAACCTGATCTAGCTTTCAAGGTAGTCCTGCTTTGATAGAGAGGTCTCTTCTAACATTAATCTTTCTGTGATTCTGTGACACCTGGATTTTTTTTTTTTTTTGAAAGATATCAACATCTTTGATTCAGTTAACAAGAAAACGACAGTAAAAAACATTTGTAGGGTAATTTTGCTTGACAAATTTACTCAGGCTTGTACATTTTACAGGCTTCTGCATTCGACACTGTCTCCCACAGCATCCTCCTAGACAAAGTAGCTGCCCGGGGCTTGGATGGGTGGACTCATTGATGGGTTAAAAACTGGCTGGATGGCCAAGCCCAGACAGTGGTGGTGAATGGGGCAAAGTCCAACTGGCGGCTGGTCACTAGCGGTGTTCCCCAGGGCTCAGTTCTGGGGCCAGTGCTGTTCAGTATCTTTATAGATGATCTAGACATAAGGATTGAGTGCACCCTCAGCAAATTTGCAGATGACACCAAGCTGGGTGGGACTGTCGATCTGCTGGAGGGTAGGAAGGCCTACAGAGGGGTTTGGACAGGTTAGATAGATGGGCCGAGACCAACAGCATGAGGTTCAACAAGAACAAGTGCCGGGTCTTACACTTTGGCCACAACAACCCCATGCAGCTCTACAGGCTGGGGGAAGAGTGGTTAGAAAGCGGCCTGGCGGAAAGAGACCTGGGGGTGCTGATCGACAGCCGGCTAAACATGAGCCAGCAGTGTGCCCAGGTGGCCAAGAAGGCCAATGGCATCCTGGCCTCTATCAGGAATAGTGTAGCCAGCCGGTCTAGGGAAGTGATTGTCCCTCTGTACTCGGCACTGGTGAGGTTGCACCTTGAATACAGTGTCCAGTTCTGGGCTCCACACTTCAAGAAAGATGTTGAGGTGTTGGAGCAAGTCCAGAGGAGGGCGACCAATCTGGTGAAGGGTCTGGAGGGTCTGACCTACGAGGAACGGCTGAGGGAGCTGGGGTTGTTTAGCCTGGAGAAGAGGAGGCTCCGAGGTGATCTTATTGCAGTCTACAACTACCTGAAGGGAGTCTGTAGCGAAGTGTGAGTCAGCCTCTTCTCCCAGGCAACTAGCGATAGGACAAGAAGACATAGCCTCAAGCTTCACCAGGGGAGGTTCAGGTTAGACATTAGGAAGCATTTCTTGTCAGAAAGGGTTATTAGACATTGGAACGGGCTGCCCAGGGAGGTGGTGGAGTCACCATCCCTGGAGGTGTTTAAGAAAAGACTGGACATGGCACTTAGTGTCATGGTCTAGTTGACATGACGGTGTCAGGGCAACGGTTGGACTCGATGATCCCAGAGGTCTCTTCCAACCTGATTGATTCTGTGATTCTGTGATTTTAAAAATATTTGGAGGTATTTCTTGGTTTTTGGGGGACAGTAACCATCTTTAAGTTCTCTTTTAGTTTGACATTGAAGGGTTATGAGTTATAATATCATCAGTAAATTGTCAAACCTACCTTTTAAAGCTTTGAGATAATTGAACATTTGCTTTGAATATGATGACTTTCAGTGGAATGATTGTAATGTCTTTGCCTTGCAGTAGTGAAGCTCCGAGCTGAGCCATAGATAGTGCTAAACCCAGCAAAAAAACTGGTGATGCTGTGAATGTGAGACCTGAATAATGAACTGGCACTGAAAACATAATAGCCCATGGCCAATGGCACGTCTCCCACAATATGTTCCTCTGCAATGGGTAAGGCTGTATGCATTTCAGTTTCTCCTTTAAAATGCTCATGCCCTGTTTTCCCATCGTTCTCCTTCTCAAAAGCCTTACCCAATAATCTCAAAATAATTTTTGAATAATTGCATCAATTTAAAGGAAATGAATGCTGAGCATCAAATAGAAAAAAATGAAGTTTTTCAAGTGAAATGACTATAGATTATCTATAAGACTCCAACATTTGCATCCCCACAGACATGAAGTTTAATTGAATCTCTTGCCAAATTGCAGTTGCGATGAAAGTTTTAAATGATACTCAGTTTTCACCAGCTAGAAATAAATATAGTGCAAGACTGTATGTTGACCTTGCAAAGGCATCTGATAGAACAGATTGTAGTCAGCTGTAGGGATTTACTTGAAAACTGCAGCAAACTAGATGTGGAAGAGGCAATGCTACAGTGTATACTCCCCTCTCTAGATTTTGAACAGATTGAAAGGGAATACAGTCAACATTCAAATGTTTCTTTATTGTCATGCATATTAAAAACCCAGAGTAAAACTTTGTATTTTTATTCCTGACTGTGTATATAGATAGTATTATTCTCCATCTGAATGTCTAATATGAAAATTTGTCTGCATCAGTCATTTTGAAATAATTGCTTTAATTTGGGGCTGTGATTGAAAGTGAACACAAAGTTGGTGTCTTCTCCTAGCAGTCACTTTTTCAACAATTTTCTTTTTTCCAGCTTGACAAATAACAAATGCTTGGTGGTAACTTTAAATTTAAAATTCATTGCCAACCAGCTGATAAGAAACATATCAAATATTGGATTTCACTATATAAATAAGCATATCCATAAGAACAAAGAAGATTCTGGTGACTTTCATTTGTCGTACTGCCTTGGTTATCAAATTTCCCACTAATCAAAACTTTCATTCCTGTCATGTCCCTGACAGCTTTACATATCATATTTATTTATCATACACCTCTGTTTATCAAAGTTCTGTTTATAACATCTGTCATGAGGAGAAACGAATCTCTGCATACACAAATGCAGCTGGTATTTGAGATTTTGACTTGCAGTCCTGTGTTTTTTAAGACAAGATTTAAAGGATAAAGGAAAATGGCCATTGTCTGCGAACATGAGAACAATATGCCTCTGCTTACTCTGAGAGATTATGAACAAGATATTGTAATGTGATGTGCTTAGAAATCCCATTTGGTGAGTGCTAGAGAGCTAAGAAGCTAACAAAGCAATTTGATTGCCCACATAGAATAGATGCTCAGTTTGGAAACAAAATTTGGTACTTGATTTTTAGAATGACTCAGTGTCATTGGTAGGATTAACTGCATCTTTGTAATCTTTTTCGCTTCCTTTGGTTTCTCTGGGCTCTCATGTCTTGTGCTTTCATACATCTTAGGATGCTTTCCCTAGTCCTTGCCCAGTCTCAAATGTGGGTCACAGGAGAGTATCCACTGTAGTCACCAACAAAGCAACTGGGTTTTGATTCCTGTGGTTTTATGGGCAATGACCTAACAGACCCTTCATAAAAAGAGTTTAGTTTTAGCACTAGAAACAATACAATTAAGGGAAAAACATTTAAAAGCAAAAATTGGTACCCAGGTTTGTCTTGCCTTGGTTTACTTCAGGAGGCCAACTGAAGGCCACATTGTGTAAGCTTTTAATTCTTTCTTTGTGACTCCAAAATCTATTTGCCTCCCTGCAGTCTTCTCAGGTCTTTTGATTCTTCCTCTTCCTCTGCACTGTCACACCTGAATGTACACACATAGCCAAGGACTGAGTTGTTCTTAGGAAAAACAGTCTGTCATGTGCTTGAGGTCTCCGTTCACTCCACACCACATGACTCTAGGCTCCATACAGTAGAGCAAAACCTATCATTTTGGTCAAAACCAGCTTTAGGTAGAGAAAGCAGATAGGTACACACAGGGATGACATCAGAAAGCAGCAATGAGATGGTACTGGTGAGCACAATATGCAGTGTGGAATTCATATTGAAAGAGTTAAAATTTTAGTTATTAAACAGTTCTGTCATCATTCTAAAGTCTGTATTGGATTAAAAGTGGTCAGCAACCATTCAGTATTAAATTTTAGTGATTCTTGATCAGCCCTAAACACAAGCTGAAAAAGAGGATTCTAGTGAACAGGCATTTATTTCTGCTTAGAGTAGATTCCTCTGACAATTTATACTAATCGGGGGTATCTGCAGATCTTAATGTGGGCCGGTACTCAACCTTAAATCCTTATTTTCATATATGATTTTGTAGAACTACAGTTCCTGGAAGACCCAGTTATATAATCTGGGACTCCCACTTCTCTAGTGGAACACAACGTGGCCATAGCCTAAAATATGACATAATAATTTCAACTGTGGAAATTGCATTTAAAAGTTTGCTTCATTCTTTTAAACTCTTTTGTCACTGGTTTCCATGTATTAATGGATATTACTCATTTTAGTAGGTGACTGTATATTTTTAATTTTCCAGTTCCAGGTTTAAACTGGTAGCTTTTACCCTAAGTTAGCCTATGAACATGCCTCTTCCAAATTTATTCTCAAAGGCAATTTTCCAGACGTTTTCTTTCTTTCTTCGTTAAGAACAATCCCTAATAATCAAAACCTTTTTTCATTCTTAAAGGTGTCCTAAATTCATCATAATTTCCTAAGACAAGAGAAATTTCTTTTCTTTGTCTAGCCTTTCTCTTGTTCATGATAATTGCTGATCAAACAGAAATTTTAAGAAGCCCTCATTTGCAACAAAATCTTTAGCTTTGCAGCGCTTCTCTTTTTTTGCTACTTTATTTCATCCTTTTCTGTTCATTCTAGATCCTGTAAAACCATAGCAAACAAATTACAGCTTATAATTAACTTCTTTTGCATGATAATCATGTTTTATGAATAAGCAAAGCACTGATGGGCTGATCTGCAGCAGAGGAGAGGCTAGTAAAAATCAGAGAGTGAGAAGCTCTTGCTGCTCTTTGATCTAACTTTTATGGTATGTGCATTCACTTAACAGGTCGTTGAACTAAGAATCTGGATTTATTCTAAATCAGACACTATTTTACTCAGTCTTACACAGCTATTCTGTAAAACACTGCAGATAAACTAGGAAGAAACAGGCAAGTGCAAAACAGCACCCAAAGAGTAGTGATCAGTGGTCATTTTCTAACTCTTTTTCCTCAGAACAACTACACTGATTGATACCTTTCCAGAGGCCAGCGCTGTTTAGTATTTTTGTAACAGTTTGATTGACAGAATTAAAAACGTGCTGTTAAAATTGCATAAAATCTGGGGCTGGTGAAAGAAATGAGGGACGAGGTCAGAACTCAGACTAATCTTGAAAAGCTGGAGGAATGGTCTCCAAAACAGGAGGAAATTCAACAGGCTAAAGTGAAAGACATTGAACTTACTCAGGGAGAATGAACTGAACAAATACAAAACAGGCAGCAACCTATTACATAGCAATTCATCAAATAAGGCCCTGGGGGCAAAAGGGGGATAGAATAAGGTGAATACATGTAACAATGTCGTGTTATAGTAAACAAGGTGAGCAGCATGCTGAGATGTATAAGCAGAAGGGATAACAGCCTGCTGGAACTGTGAAGCGATCTTTTTGCAATTTCCATGTTGATAAGAATATGTGGAGTAGTGTCTTCAACTTTGGACACTGTGCCTCAAGAAAGATATGGAACAATGTAAAAGAATATAGCAATAAGAACAGGCAGAGGTCTAGAAAACATGAGCTAAGAGAAAAAGATGAAATAAATGGAGAAGATTAACAGAAGAAAACAGGGAACAGAAGACACAAGTCTTAGAAAACGCAAGAAATCTCAGAGGGAGAAAATTATCCATTTTCCATGTCCAGGATGGATGGGCAAGAAGTGCTGGCTTAAACTGTAAAAATCGGGAAAAATCTTTCCAATAGTAAAAAGAGGCAGTCACTGGGACAGTTGAAATGAGAATCTCCATTGTTGGAAATCTTTGTGGACAGTGCAGGAAAACATCTGGCAGTGATGGGTGTGTACAGACAGGCTACTCTGCTGTGGAGAAAAGGATGGACCAGACTGCCTTCTGAGTCCTTTCCTGCCACAGTTTCTCATGATTTTGTGAAAAGGCAAGAGCTGGAATAGATATGCTGTTGTGAGAAGGAAATGTGAAGTTGCTATGAGATCAAGGGCATAATTTACTCAGGATTGCATGGTGCAGGATTTTATGCCACTTTCCTTGGAAAAGCGTATAAAAACCAGCCACACAACTAGTAGTATGTCTCAAGAGCTTCCCACTGGGATGACTGTGGTGTGTTTTATGGACTTAGAGAAAAAAAATATCAGGGGAGCCATGACTGACTCTTAAGCCGACAGTGCCATCTGTGGAGCTGTGACAAACTGCTCTGAATGGTGACTCAACCTAAAAGGAAACATGGACAGACCCAAGACTTTGCCAAGCTTACCAAAGGAAAGAGACTATTCTGTAGATGTGGCATCTTTTAGTCAGGGAATTAATATTTTCTGAGTTCCTACCAAAACATGCATCACCTTGGATACAGTTTATAGATTTCTCTTTCCTTGCCAACTGAGCCTAAGTCACCTATTAAGTCCAAGTCTGGGCTGCTGGTAGCTGTGGGTTTGGTGGTTGGCTGCAATTGGCTTGTGCTAGCTTTTTTGCAGGAATTGCTCTGAACTGTTTGCCAGCAGCTCATTTTTTCCCAAACTCTGAAGAATCTAGGTGACATGGTTTTTCTGGTAATGCTGGAAAGTCTGAGAAATCACATGTGAATGAAGATCAAAGGGGAATGTGTCTGTTACTGGACAGAAGTGCAAAAGCCTGGAGAAAGCTTGCACTTAAACTGAAGGGCTTGAGAAAAGCCTTTCCTGTGTGTGTGTTATTTTTCTGTCCAGCACATATAACGTAGCATACAAAGGCTCTCATCAAACAAACCTTTCCAGACGATCATATCCAGAAGTGCTCCATCTGTTTCTGGATTTGATTTGTAACTGCTGGATTAGATGAGCAATCCAGAGGCAGCCAAAAACATCTCAGTTGTTGCTGTGCTGCGTTCCTCAGCAATGCAGTATTTTCCACTGCTACTGGAAGGTGCAGTCTCGATCTCCCATTTGTAAAACTCAGCCTTTAGGAGTTGGATTGGAAAGCAACCTCTGTGGCACTAAATTGATCAGGGATTGTGCTCTGTGACTCCAAGCAGCATGGCAGTGGATCACCTCCATATGCTCAAGCTTGCTCTCTTTATCCCCAAAACATGGTACCCATGTCCAAATTGCCTACTGGAAACAATCCTTGGCATCTGGTATCTCCTGAGCTGTGCCTGGGTGTTGTCTGGGCAGTACTACCTGGCATGGGCCAAAACCATGCAAGAGGCTCTGCTAACAGTTAAAACAGAACAGATGATTGCAGACCATTGCCAGTATCTGTGCCTTGGCCCTGTTTTATTTACTTGCATTGATGTAGCTGAAGAGAAGCTCTGCTAATAAAATGATTGTTGTGTATAATACAGAAGGTCTGATTAAAGCCCTACGGGAATTATATTCAAGGGACTAGAGATGCCGCATGAGTAGGTCAACATATGTGTCTTCCAGAAGACAGCTGCTCTGTGAACCAGACCATCAGACGTGGAACAACCACATATTGAGTAATCACTTCATGATTCACTTCTGGTGAAGAGAAATTTTTCAGGTAAGTTTTCAGTCAATTTGCTGCTCTGACCAAGCTCTTGGTGTGGCTGTAGGAGTTCCTGTATCTACACAGGGCAGGCATCTGGATTGCATGACTGGGGCAAGTCTGGGATGGCCCTTTCCAGTGGAAACACAGATTTTGATCAGTTTAAGGCAATCATGACATCTCAATCTCAGAAAGCAGTGTGCTGTTATCTTCCCTTGAGATCTACTTGTTGCCCTGACTCCTGTAAGAGACCAGCCAGCTGATATGATTGCATATATTCATTTTTTTAAATATCTAAGCATGAAAGCAATGAAATTCTTAGGATGAATGAAGTTAGATATATACTTAAATTCATGCCTAATTAATAACAATTACTTTATTTGGAAACTGTGTTATTATGTATATTTTATCCATAACTACAAAAATTAAAAGTAGAAATATCACAACCAGTGTTCTAACACTGATTTATGCTATGTCTTGGTTTTGAATCCATTTTTTGTATTTCTCTTTCAAAGTGTCAACTCTTAAGGCTGTTGAGGCCTTCTATTTGTCTCTAGAGGGCTTAGTAAACTTGTATGTCCATTTTATTAATATAAGTAATCAAATAAATTGTAATATGTCACTAAAATAAACGTTAGTCAGCTAATTAATGAGGGAAAAGTTTCAGTCCTCTGCTTCCAATCTGTAGTTGGCATGCTAGTTTTCTTCACTACATATTTGACCATACTGTACATTCTGGCTTAAGTAGGCATAGTAATAGAAATTACTAAAAGCAGCACGTGTGTTTTTTGGATTCTCTCAACTGTGTGCATTTCTCAAAAATATCAGGTGACTATTTTGACATGTCACAAACTTGCTTCCTTTTACCCTGCTTTTAAATCAATGTCTGCTCTGAAGCCAATTTAGTCAATAGAATTTTATTGCCTTCCAAGGAATCTGGGTTTCATCCTCGAAGACAGATAAAATACAGTACAGTTCCTTTAAATAACAAGAAGAAAGAGGTTGTTTTGTGGCTTTGCATTTCTGCCAGGTCTTCTATTATACTAGTCTCCTTCATCTTTCAAGACTGTAAAACATGGCATGTGGGAAGAAGAAAAGGCCAAAGGCAGTAAACATTTGTCAAAACAGTACAAAAACCTGTTAATAATGCTCCTTAATATATTTTAAATAGAAATAACTAGATTTATTTTCCACAAGAAAGAAGCCTACTGCAGAATCCCACATAGGTAATTTTCCTGTAAAGTTCAGTAAATGTTACAGTGTTTAACCCAAACATAAAAACACAGAGAAGGAAGAAACTCTCTAGTGTCAAAAAGTCTTCTGGTGTGTCACGAGGCAAACCAAAACAGATTTCTTTTTTAATATTCAATTTGAAAAGGTCTTCTTGAAGCTATCATGACAGATTCATGGTCCCAGCAGATCTGTCACCATAGCATACACAGTATCTTCCACAATTTCATGGTGATAACAGGATGTTCAGGTCTTCTGTAGACACGTCCAAATCACAAAACCCCATTGCCTCTGGTACAGGTAGCTTGTGGTACAGAGGCATCCAGTGAGCAGCAGTGGGTCAGAGCGGTACAGAGGATCCAGATTCATCTGCACAGGAAGATGACCCTCTCTCTGAAGCATTAACAGTCTAATCTGACCATAATCAGGCCTAAGATGGCCTTGGTGTCACTCTCAGAGTCTTGATGGACATGTCATCAAATGGATGTGGAGCTAAAAAATAACCCTGTTCGTCTGAGTCATAGATGAGGCAGGATTCATTCAGCAGTATATATGGCCATTTCTCTGGCTGAACATAGCAGTACTTTGGATTTCATTTTCAGTATTGGTGAACCTAGCAGTTTCCATGAGCACACAGATCTAGTGAGAATTAGAGAGCTGAGGTGCCCTATAACTTAATAACATCATCCTGAGATGATGGGAGTATTGTATGATGCATGCTGACAGGAGACACTACATTGAAAACCATACATCTGACACTCGGTTTCCCTTGGAGATTTGCAACTTGTACACGGTCTATAATCATGCCTTGCTGAAAAATTTCTTGGCTTCGCTGACATATCATTGGAAGGTAGGGGCAAAATGCCATTCTTTAGTTTCACCCGTTTTTCCCCAGTTAGAACCATCGTTAGTTGCTTTTCGGAAAGTAAGTAAAGGACCTCATTCAGCTGCTTTCATATTGATATGAAATTGATAAATAATAAACCAAATGTTATTACTGTAGCATGTTAAAACTTGCACCATGTGCTAGGTTTTCTGTATTCCTCTGGTGGTCTGAGAAGAGAGAGTTGGTGGGTACCATCTGAGACATGAGTTAAGTACTGATCAGCACAACTGGCAGTGGCCTTAGCAAACCAAGACTACTCTTGCTATCAAAAGTTTCGTGAACAGTGCAGAGAGGAAGTCTTCTAAGGTATGCTTTGTAAGATGATAAGTGGTTTGGCACATGTTCATGAAGATTTCTTCTCATCAATGAGCTCCAACATGGGATTCTCCACCACACAAATGCCTTGGTTTCAAAACTGGGATGTGAGTAGTGAAGCTGATTGGACACAGATTATCCAAACATGTTGCTTCAAGAGAATGGTCGCGTCTCTCAGGAAGGAGACTCCTCGTGCCCTCTGAAGCTATTCAGCAGTGAAAGACATTCCAGGGACAGCAATTGTGGCAGACAAGGTGGTCATTGTGAATAGCCTACACCTCATATAGAGGCTGTAGTGAGGGCCAGGGATGAGCCAGACACCTTCCACAGAGCACAGAAGAACATTCTTAGGAGTCTGCCATTTGGTGAGGCAGTGAAATGCTGAAAGCAAGGCCCTGCAATGGGCTGGGAAAGGAGCAAGCTCAAACCTTCCTATTTATATTGCATTGGATTTCGTTGCTTTGAGTTTTCTTGACTTAAAAAGATATTTTTCTAGCTTTTATTATAGAATACCTAGTAGTTTTCAGTTGGATGAAACCTATTAGGGAGAGAAAAGGGTGTGTTTGCATTCTAAAGTCTCCTGATCGACTTTGGGATCTCAATATAAGGGACAGGTGTAAGGCTATTCATGTCATTGCTGTGACTGAGTTGGGCTCTTGTCACACAGACATATTGAACACAGACAAGAGCTGACATCACGAAAAACGAAAGGCAGTGGGCAAAGTGACAAAGACCCCTTAAAGCAAATGATGCACAAGAGAAGTGGGGAGGGTAGAGGTGCTGCTGTGGAGGGATGAAAAGGAAAGTTCATCTAGCAAAGCAATAAGCCAGTAAAAGTAATCTTTGTGGTAGCACCCTAAGATTCTCTGAGGTAGGAAAAAAATTGTATCCATCAAGATCAGTGAAAAGTGGTGGACCAGACCAGAAGTGGCGAGCTTAAATTGCATCTAAGTTAGATAGGGGGATGTTTTCCTATTGGTCAGGATAGTGAAGCACTGGAAAAGATTTCCCAGGGAGGTTATGGGGTCTTTGTCACCCAGAACAGATTAAGAAAGCATCTGTTAGGTATAAAATAGATATATTTGATCCTGATTAAGGACTGGGTAAAGCAGGGCAGACTACGTGACCTCTTGCAGCTCTGATTCGTTGATTGCAGCACAGCAGGATAAGAGCTTGGATGGAAAGATGGTGCTGTGTGCATAGATAAGAAAAGCTGAAACTTAGAGATTTTCTGCAATACGAAATCTCAGTTATGACTGACATGTTAATGATGCTGAGACTGGAATACCCCTTCTGAGCTCCAGCAAGGATGAGATATTGGGAGTTTCTGGGTGCTAGAGGGTAGAGACAGGGGACCAGGCTGAGGATTGTCTAGGTTTGAATTAGAGAATTCAAACTGTGACCAATAGAATCAGAAAGGTAGGAGAAGATGGCAAGATGCAGCAATAGCTAGAGAGAGAAATGGAGAAATACTGGGATTTTAAGATGGCAGAGAGGTTAGGAAAAAAAGGAGGAGAGGTAATCAGGGTGTTCACAAAGGGCAAATATCAAGAACTGGGGAAGTGGGCATGGGGCTAAAAAGAGGATATAGAAGAGTGACTATAGGAAAGTGAAGATAACTGAATTCTCTGTCCTTAATAGGAGAAGAAGGAAGAAGAAGAAAGGCAGGGTATGGAAAGGATGTATTCTCCTGACTGCAGTTTCTGAAGGCTGCCTTTTCACGTCAGTCTTCACTGGGAGTACTTGGAGCTTCTTATTGCAAAAAGCACATTATGATCTGACCTGCGAAGGGTTCTGTTAACATAATGGGCTGCTCAGGAAGGCAACTAAAAAAATTATTTTTTATCAGAAGGCAGAAAGTGTTGTTTTGTGTTTCAGAAGTGATACAAGCTTCTGTGAGAAGAGGCCTAAAGCAGCTACTTTTGATGTTGGCTACAACTGTCAAGCTCGGTTTTTAGATGATGTTGTGATACCATTGGAGAAACACTCAGTCTGTTTTTGCAGAAGCCCTTTTAAAATCCTGTAAGGTCAAAGAAATCACAGGATAAAACTTGTACTTGCATGAGGATCCATCTTGCAGATCTGCCATGGGCTGTTAAGGGCATATTTGAATCAGGCATGTTCAAGACCAGTGTTTGAACATTGCTACAGTTTTGTTGGAAGTATCTCCAAGGGCTTTTGTTTTTTTTTCCTTAGAAATTCTGATGAAAAGAGTTTTTGATTTAAATGTTCCCCCCACAGTATGCGCAACCAAACGTTACCACCAAATGCACAGGGAGTACAGACAGAGATAAACTTGTGAGACTCCTTTTGTACAAGGTAAATGTGTTTGCTGGATGCAAACAGACACCCGCTAGCTCCCCCAGCCCTACCGTCTGCTCTGCATGGGTGGAACCCTCTGTGCAGCACTGCTGAAGTAAATGAGCTCTGTGTGGGCACAAGGTTGCTTGAAGGACAAGGTCCTAATACTGAGAGAACTGAAGCAGGTTTCTAAAATCCTTCTGGCACACTAAGCAGCTTTTGCAGAGCAGGGAAGGCTATGTGGGCTTTTGTTTTTGTTTTGCAAATGGGAGTTGTGAACTCCATAATTCACTAAGAAAATTGTTTATTATTGTGTGAAACTGGTTTCATCTACACCCATGCAAAATCCACTTTCTGCCCATACTTTGAGGAATCCCATGTTTTTTCCACCTCTGAAAGCCTGGCTGAGGGTTCCACAAAAGCAGGTTAGATTGAGCAGGATAATATGCACCTTTCTCCCTGTTTAGTTTCCCCAGCTACTCCTAGGAGACACATATGTTTTGCTGAACACTCTCCACTTCTTTTATTTATACTCTGCAATTCATTAGGAATTACTGCAAGAATCTTTCTCCTGGGGAACTTGGCCTTAACCTTTTGTTAGGTTAAGTATGGATGTGCAAAGCAGGTTGTTTTACACTCTTCAGATAGTCACTGATGTTGGAAATATGGGAAACAAGTACACTGAAAATCAGAGGGAAGCTCTTTTTTGAAGTGTTTAGTTCTCCTGTCTGTACTTCAGTGCTCAAGGAGCGAAAAGATTTATTAGCAAAGAGATGAATTTTGGAGTGAAATCAAGCGGAGAATCTTTAGGCATCCCTGGCTAAAATTTGCCAAGTTCATAACTTTGCTGAGAAGCTCTATCAGTGCCATTGCATTTCCAGTGGTACACTCCATACAGCCCAGGGCACATCAACAGCCCACTGGCTATGTTTACACCACTGAACTACAGAGTGAAAGAAAGTGACCTTGAACAGTGAACCTCAACTGCATTTTCACTCCTTGTCTCTGTTTTGGAGACTGCTTCAGTTAACCATCTCCAAGGCAAAGGCTCCTCCAGGTTTGACTCTCTGCACCCCCAGGGGCATGGTGTACCCTTGGTGCCATGCTGCAATACACCAGTCTGGTGGACTACTATGGGCCCCTCATATATGTAATTTTAGACACTTTTAATGGAAAAAGCATACAACATATTAGCTCTGTCTTAGTGTCAGAGGGACACCACAGGCTCAGAGGAGATGGAGGGCCAGATGCTATGCAGTGGGGATCTGGCCATTGTACTCAGGAGAGGCTTCGCTTCGGCCCTCTTGAAGCAGTGAAGATGCTGATCAGTCCTTTAGAAACAAGACTTGGCTGGGATATGTTTTTCCTTAACAGTACAAGACATAGCTGTTAACTTGGTCACAACACTGTGCTATCAGATTCTAATGCCTTTTACACTGGAATTGCCTCAGATCTGCTGAGCGGAGAGGATGAGCAGAGAAATTCAAGGCATCCTTATGCCCAGGTGATCACAGACAGGGCTACAGTGTCCGTTAGTATTTTGTTCCATAACACTTCCTGTTATGAGATCATGGTTTTAATTGTCTTGCCAGATTATTCCAGATTATGTTTTACATGCCAGTATCCTGAAGATTTTAGGATCTGGTAACATTTAGGTTACATTGTGTTGCCCATTTTCCAAAAGTCTGGTGCTATTGTTATTGGAAAGATATTGTTCATATTTTCTTTGAAAAAGGGAAATTGTGTGTGTAGGGGAGGTGGAGTGGAAAGAGTTGTGTTTCAGGGGAAGAACAATGTTTTAAGAGGGAATGGATATAAACGAGAGCTTTCCGGCTGCAAATCAGAGAATTTTTGTCCATTACAGGAGCAAATTTCTGAAACAGCATTCAGACAGGGTCAGAAGTTAAATTGTTTCATGTTTATATAAATAATTATTTATACAAAAAATTGCAGTATAAATTATTATATTTATGCAGATAACTGTTATATGATTACTTGTAATAGGAGACTTGATTAATTGGCTCAGGACAGCCCTTCTATGAATTTATTTGTGTTTTCTAGTCCTTTGTTCTGTGTTAATATTGTTCAGTTTTATAGCTGTGCGACTTCATCCATTCCTGGGTCTTTACTGGTTTGATTATTCTAGTAGTATTCTAGTCCCCAAGACAAAAGGTTTTCTTATTTAATTCCAGTAGTAGACTTAACTGGAAAATTCTATTCTTTTCTTTTCTGGTCATTTCTGTTTAAACAGACAACAGAGAATCTTGGGTTTGCCTTTACGTTTTTCTACAGTTTTAAATTAACTCCACAACTTTGCATTCCATTGTGTGAACATCAGCAAATACTGTGTCTTTTCTTTTCAGCTTGCATTTTGAAAGGATATTAACTTGTTGTGGGACTGCTGCTTGAGAAATAGACTTCCAGCAAAATCATGATGTATTCTGTTTAATGAATTTCAAGGAGCTCAGAATCATAGACCCAGATCGCTCTGAATAAAAAGAGAAACATTAACAAGTGTCTCAATCAATTCAGTGTCTTACATTTATGTAAAGAAAAATAGAAGGGCAAGCCTTTCCCCACCTCATCTGGAAGACTACTGTATGGTAATGGAGCTCTATAGGGGCAACTCTTTTTAACTATTCACCCCTGTTTTGAACCCAGTTTTGTTTCAGCATTAGGAATATTAATTGGGAGAGATCAAAGAGGTCTTTTAGGGTCAGCTAAATGGTATTTCTCTTTGCTTGCCCTCTTGGTTGGCCTTTAGGCTTATTGGCCTTGGGCAAGAAAGATCATGTCACCAGCAGCTCTGTAACACTGATGCAGTAGTCCTGCTGTATGCTGCACCTTTATGCATTCGAAAGTTGATGCTGATACTGCCACTTCAAAGGCTCCGTTTCGCTTCAGGGGATTCTATCTTTAAAGCACGCAACATCAGTGGGAGGATTTTCACGTCATGTCACATCCCACTTTTGAAGTTTCTTGTTAATAGGGGTCGTCTTTGAAGACTTCCCACCCCTGAGAGGTTCTTCTCCCAGTTCTTCTTGTTGCAGGGATGTCTCTCACAAGATCTTTTTAGCATCCCTCCTGAGGATTTTCTATCTTTAGGAACATCCCTTAAGAACTTCTTATTGTTTAGGCCTGGGCCTTTAGAAGAGTTTTGATATCCTTTAACAAGTTCCTGATGTGGGGCAGATCATGCACCCTCTACTCAGTGTTGAGTTCACTGTAACTAACTCACCTGAGTAAAATGAGCATGACCTGGACAAAACTTTTCTTTATGAGCAGATTTCATGCTTCTTCCATTACTCAAGTGTATTTAAAGATAAAATATTTCATATCTATTGTAAAAAAAAAAAAAATTTATATGTATTGTAAAAAAAATTTTTATGAAATCAGAAACTAGCTCATGCTTAAACCTTGCACCTTTTTGGAGGAAAGTCACATTAGCTTTGTTTTCTTTTGATTCCTTTCCTCTCAGCATTGTACTTTCTTGCCCAGGTTGGAAAATACAATGCCTTTTAGTATTACAGGCCCTATTGAAAACAAAAAGTACCAAAAAACTTATTTGAAAGCTTCTTATGAGATTATGAAACCTCAGAGGTCCATATAAGAAATTAAACTAATAAGCACTTGCATGAACTAAGTCTTTGAGCTTTTTATCACATGACTTAGTATGAGAGTGGTCAGATGAATAATTTCAGAATGTTGGTGTATGATTTGAGAGTCTCCTCTAATTCCTATATCCTTTTTACTTTTGGTGTATAAACTTTAAACAAGTCTTTTATTTTTTAAAAAAATCCAATTTTTTATAGTGGAAAGTTTTGTATGTGCAAGAAACAGGCAAACATGGATTTTAAAAAGTTTAAAAATATATGTAAATGACAAATTTATAACAAGTGCAGGCATTCTCATCATCCCAGTTTGATTTAGGAATGTGCTTTTAGAATTCTCCATTGTCAAATGTCTGTCTTGGTGCATGTATGTTTTGGTTTGTTTTTTTTTTTAACTTGACCTGACTGGCATCATGACCTTGGAATGTGTGAATGGTGGAAGAGAAGCTACTGTGGGAGGCCACAAAGAGAAAAGATGTTATAGAAACATTATGAAAGTCAGGCTGCAAAAAATGAAAATGCTTTTGGAAAGTTTAATGGAGAAGCAAATAGTTACATGATTTAGATTGGATATCAGGAAAAATTTCTTTACTGAAAGGGTTATCAAGCGGAACAGGCTGCCCAAGGAAGTGATGGAGTAGCCATCCCTGGAGGTGTTTAAAAGATGTGTGGATGTAGTGCTTAGGGACATGGTTTAGTGGACTTGGCAGTGCTGGGTTAACGGTTGGACTCGATGATCTTGAAGATCCTTTCCAACCATAATGATTCTGTGATTCTATGGTTCTATGAGCATGGGAATAAATGCAATCTGGTGTCCAGTGGGTTTGTATCTTGTGACTGATTCACTTGTTAACTGAGAAAAAGGACAGCAGGTGCAGTCTGAAGACCTTGGGGACCTTGACTAAGACCCGGATCAATGTGGACATTTCACTAGTGAGATGGTCTAGGGAGAGAACTTACTGAAGCGGGGAAGAAAGGGAGGTTGGCTGAGATGCGTTTTGAAGTACCTGAGAGGAAAGAGAGAGAGAGCAAAGTATCAGCTTCAGGAGCTGCAAAGCAAAGGTGTTTGGAGCTGCTTCAGGGCATAGGGCTCAGAGGTAGTTAACTGAAAAAACGCTTGCAACTAGGGAGGAATTTAGCCCCTTGAACTGGAAAAAAAAATGGGGACAACAGGCAAGAGGAAAAACTTAAAACAGTGAGGAAAGAAGGCTGTGTAAATGACACAAGCAGTGGGCCACTTATCTTTACTTTCAGACAAGAGAGGTCCTGCTTTGGAAGCCCACAGCTGAAAACTTGATATGAAAGTTATTTTAAAATTAAAATTATTCTAAAATTCTGCATTATTGGCAAGTCTCAAAATGTACATAAAAACTGGTATGATAAAATTAAAAGTACATCCATTTTAATAGACCTTCATTTTAAAATGCATTCAACTTTTTACAGAGAAAATTGTATGTGCTTATTGAAGAGAGAACAAAGCAAGATTATGTGCTACTACTAACACATCTACTGGCATGTCAAGAAGGTCTTTATTTTTTCCTTAAGAAATTAAAAGTTCTGTAAAGAGTTATTTATTTCAGGGTTTCAAGGTGTTTCTTTTCAACAAACATAAAATGCTTTGAAGAAGAAAATAGAATGAGACGTTTCACTTGGTAGTACAGTAGCAGCTGTTTGTAGTATCCTGGAAAAATTGTTCCTGGCAAAGAAGGATATTAAAAGCAAAACCCTCCTACTTGGGTAAAAGTAACATAAACCGTTTTGATTATTATATCATGTTATATATTGAAATAAATACATGCTTAAAGAAAATACTTGTTTCCACAAAACTTCAGTGTTTTTCCCTGGAGTATTTTTATTTAAAAGATTCCAGCATTGTCTAGTCGTGTCCAATTTCCAATGCTAAAAGAGCCCTTAGGTTGTTCATAATAGGATTGTTAGTCTGACCAGTACACATGCTGTCTCAGCCTCTGATAGCCAGGCTTATGTTGAAGTATGAGTCTCCATTATAATTGGATTTGTTTAATATCTCTCACTTAAATTCTCAAACACAGTTTTCTAGCTCTCCTTTCAAAGATACTGATGTTTTCATCAGTAATGTCAACTTCTAACTAAAAACCAGTAATATTATTTTCTTGTGTCACTCTTTCTGAAATCAAGACTCTTCCAGTCGCAAATTGCTCACATTCATATTGTATGCAATAAATGAAGTTTTCGGCTCATAATGAGATTATTGTGATAAATATCAAACATGACTTTGAATGAAATGCAGAGCCATACAAGTCATACTTAGTAGGAGATACCATCTTGAATAACATCAGAATCATTTCTGAAGCTAAGAAAGAAAAGATAGTTTGGAGCAGAAATAAAGAAAAAAGACTCCAAGAATGGCTCCTCACAGTGTTATCTCAAGCAGTAAAATCTGCTTGTTTAAGGACATATTAATCATAGCACAAAATGCCACCCAATTTACATAACTGAGCAGCAGAATATAAAATTTGGCTGAGGTAAAGTGAACATTAATTAGGCAGCTCTTGTAAGTGGCAATGAGCTTCTCTGTTCTCCCTGAAGTTTTCAGTACGTACCAGTAATTCCATGCGGGATTTGAGATGCCTTGCAGGAATTAGTTGGCACTTGTCTCCTTGTTTCTCATCTGTGTCATGCCCTTAATAATGCATGTTTCAGGGGACATGGTTCATCTTTGCCAGAACCTGCAGATGAGCACTGAGAAGCTCTTCTCTCTTAGAAGTTGTAGGTTGCATCTGTCTGAAGCCTGATAAGTGCCTGTGATGATTTAAAACGCACGCTGACGGAAGCAAGCTTGACAGTCCCAGGCCCTCAGAGACTGGCCCTGTTCCCAGGCGCTCCAGTGGCGATGTGCGTTTCCAGTATACTGCCTGCACCTGGCACTGGGGTGGGAGCACGGCGCTCTTTGCTCTCCAGCAGCCTACTTAGATTTTATTTGCCTGTGTTTCATTTCAAACAACATGATGAAAAATCCCATGACACTGTAGTTCTTGCTATACGTGCCACAGCCACCTGGCACCTCACGGTAACAGAGGAGGGATAACCTTGATCCTTGCACTCTGCAAGATGGAGCCCCAGCCATGACATTGACTGGGAGCACTGGGACCTCTCTGTACAGGTCAATCAGTAAAGCAAGTATTTTGCACAGATATTGGGTTCAGATTTGCATGGATTTTGTATTTAATCAGAGCAATTCATCTTCAAAAACATCTTAAGTTGCATAGTAACATGTTTTCATTGTAGTTCCTTTGAAGACATTGTAATTAGTATATCAAATAATCTAATGAATGATTAGAAGCAAATAATGGCTCACGGTTATTGTTTCTGGCTGAGGCAAAGATTACTGCCGTGTTTACAGTTCATTGTTGTTTTGAAGGTTATCTCGGCTATCACAAAGGTGAAAGATTGTTCTCTTTTGTTATGAAATGAAAGGTTTAGATTTTAGATTGCAGACAAAATGGCAGAAAAAACATTACTTTTTAGCAAAAAAACTAACACAGTGCCAAATTGCTTTAGGTTAACACAAATCATTTGTTTCCAAGACACCCAGGATAAATGTTAGTGCAAGGACTGGATCTTGAATTTGTCATGCCAATTTCTGGCTAACTCTTTTAGACTGATTTCTTAAATTATCTTTAGCTTTGGCTATAGTTTTACCACGATCAGTAGGAAACTACTATAAAGACAGTAATTGTGGGTTACAAATTGTTCAGCTAGAAAGAATGTTAATATTTATCCTAAAAACTAATTATTGGAAAACTTTTGTATTAGAGGAAAAAAAAAACAAAACTATTTCTCTTCACTGGTAAGTGGATTATATTATTGTTTTAGAAAAGTAATGCAAACATTATAAATCATTGTAACTATTTGCATTCCATATATGATTCCATGTCTAATACACGGATTTTAGTTTTGCTTTAAAATACACTGTCTGGCAAAAGTTGCTTTCTGTCAGGATCAGGTAGTAATTTTTTGAATTACCAATAATTTGAAGCTTCAAATTGATTATAAAAAAAGTCAGCAACAGAAGTTTAGACCACAGAATTACAGTATTTGGGTCAATACCTCCCTTGCTTGGACAGATGTACTAATATGAGAGACATTTTGTTAGCCAAACATTTACTTAAGGTAAGCTCTTTCTTAACACCTTTTTGTTTCACCCATTGAAAGAAATCTAGAGACATGTATGAGTCATAGACTGCTGGCCTACATTGGCGAAGAATAATTGTAAAGTCTCCCCCTCTTCTGTGTAGGCACATGATAAACTTTCATCATGTAGGTGTCTGGATACAGTAGTTATATCACTTCAAGCAATGTAAATATTTTCCATAAATATTAATTTAGCTTTTATTGCTCTTGTTATATCACCAGCATGACAGGTGCTTCCAAATGCTTTGGGGGTAAATGATAAGACAGATATTAAGTGGGGTACATACATAGAAGTATTCTTTCTCATTAAGGTGTCCCATGCAACTGGTAAGGGGAATGTGGAGACAAACCCAGAAAAGTGAGGAGTGGATACAAACTGCCAGGAACGCAGATGTTTGTACACATCTGGAACAGGTTTAATTTCTGCCAAAATTGTCTTTACAGCTTAGCTGTTGTGCACAACTGTCTTATTTGTTGTACAGGGCAAAGTAAATAAAATCCAAGTCCTCACAGTGGCAAGAAAAAAAACCCCAAGTATGAAAAGATGGGCTAAAGAGATAGAGTGTGCCAGCTTGCTGAGATGACACAAAACTGATTCCATGATTCTGGTATTGTGAATTGTTTATCTTTTGTCAGACTGTAAATCCATGAAAGATCTCTTAATAAATACTAGGACAAAATTATCCTCCCCCTGTCCCCTTCATTTGCTCTCTTTCTGCTGTGACAATAAACAATGCGATCTAAGTGTATTTCTGATACCTGTAATAAACATCTCAAGCTTTTTTAGAGAAAAAAAAAACAAAACCGATGTATTTTTGTATGCAGCCCAGAAAAACATCCTTGCAGCTAAATATAATGAAAGTTCACTATCCTGCCAACAGGCACGATTTGAGAGATCTGCCTTTGGTGTGGATAATAAAAAACCCTACGCAAAAATCACATCATACATGCATATATTAAAACTACTCAACTATGAGAAGAACGAGCACTGACTGTCCTGATCAGGAAAGTGCACGATGGGTATTAATTAACAAAGAGAGGGTCCATCATGTGTTTGCTCATTGGTGGGTGAAATATCATAAACATGGACATGGCAAGGACATCTTGCTGTCTCAGAGGCCTGAGCTGACTCTCTTAACAGCCGGGGAACATATCTTGTATACTTTATGTTTTCCAGGTGGTGCAAGCAATGTACAAAGTAAGGAATTTTTTTAAGCCAAGGTGGTTTTTGTTTGTTTTTGATATGTGGAGCACATACAGCATTGCAGGCAGAGTCTCTGCAGAGCTCTGCTGTTGCTACACTGCGGAGCTTCAAGCTGTGTGCTTGGTCTCTGTAATTCTTCTTTCACACTCCATTTCTGGTTAATAAATGAAGCACAGTGTTGTTTCCATTTTGTGCTGGGTAGACTGTGTGCCTCTCTCTGCAGCAGTCACGGAAGCAGTAGGGAACTGGGGAGGGTGTGGGGGGCTGTCAACTGCAGAAACACCCTTCAGTCTTTCTGCTGTGTTGCAAACATTTTTCATTGGCCATGTCCTGAGTCCTGAAGCATCATGCTCAGGGTGATGCTGCAGGAACCTGTCGCCAGGTGCCACGTTGGCTCTACTGAGATTGAGACCCCTTCCAACACAGAGTCATTTCCCGGAAAGCTGGGAAAAGGAAGGGCCCTGAGGGAAGTTTTTAAGAGGAACAGCTTTCATCTATGTTGGTGGATAAGGAAATGATGAAGCTGCTATGTTAGTGTCTATTGGAAAGAGGAAAGTAAAATAAGTTTGGGAGAAGTGTAAGGAAGAGTTTACACAGGGAATATCTCACCAGTCTGGAAGTCTGCCAGGGCTGGAGATTGTCTCTTGACCAGTTGCTGATCTTCCATTAATATGCCTTCTCCCCTCCAAATCCCTTCACAGTTTTGACCTCTGTATCATCTTGTGACAGTAAGACCTGCAGCTGAATTTTGAGTCATGCTAACTAACATCAGTTTAAATTTGTTACCAGATAATTTCACCACACCTCCAAGTTTGCACCTTTCCCATACCATTTGTTGTTTTCCACTATTTCCCTTCCTGCCGTTGCTTTCACCACATTTCCCTGCCTACTCTTGTGCTTTCCAAGCACGGGTTTTGTGTGGAGCCTTTTTGATACCCCAAATCATCCCTGCTGCCCTTCTTTGTACCTTTGCTGTCCGAAGCTGTGTGGCAGGGCTGCATGCATATCCAGGATGTGTCACACTGTGAATTTATGCAGGGACCCAAGGAGAAAACGTTTTTCCTGTGCCTTTCCTAACAATTCTAAATGTTTCATTTGCCTCTCTGACTGCTGCAGGGCATCGAAGTGATTTTTTTAAAAAAGCCTGTCCTCAATGACTTTTAAGATCTCTTTCATGAGTTTATAAAACAAAGGAAGTTTTAACAATAGAGAAAAGGACACAGCAGTAATTTATTAAAAACACCACAACAGTGAGTCACCAGTATAAGCATGCAAATAAGCTAAACACTTGCTCCCACAGTATCTGCATCCGCAGCTTTTTGCGATTTTGCTGCATAATATCTCCTGACCAAATGCCTTTGTTTTTTTGTGTGAATGCTTTGGGGTTCTTTTTGTGAATGCTTTTTTCCCCATGGTTTTTCACGGCCCTTAGTGAACAGCTTGTTCCCACCGGCTGATGAAGCCACTGGGAGAAGTCTGTCTCAAGCCCTTTGTCCAGTCCTGATGCATTGTTCCTCCCCTGGGCAAGGCCAAAGGCTGTCACCCAGCCTACCACTGAAATCTCATCTCTCTGAGGGTAAATGAGGGTGGCAGAGGGAAGGCGGGAGAGCCACTATAGCGGTTGACTCTGCTTTCTTGCTTCCACCCCATGTATTTGAAAGGCACAATCTGCCACCAAGCTGCCTTTCTCTTATCACTCCACATCTGAAATTTCCAACTCCTAAGCCTCATGCAGTGAGCAGCAGCTCTGTTCTTCTCTGGTGGTGTGTCACTTCGTCTGGGTTGCCTCTCACAATGGCACCAGTATCTGGTGTTTTCAGCCTTCTCATCTGCTTACAGCATCTGTGTCTCTTGCAAAGCTTGGCTGGCATCAGAGACGTGTGCCTACCTAAGTTTATTTCACTCTCATTCCAGTATGGAGATTAAAGATCCTCATGCAGAGGTGTTACAACAGGGATTAGCTCCTCCCTAGATACCTCTTCCTTTTTGCCCTAGACTGTCCTATCCTATAGTAAGTAAAAATGGCTGATGGGTAAACCCCGAATTCATATTGACTATGTCTGTGGGTCTAAGCATGCATCATGCAGCATGCTCCAAGCTCTGGGCCCCAAGGATGCAGATCGAGGATCTGTTGTATAGCACTTCTGTATTGAAATCAGTATGTGGGAAACAAGGGGTAAGGAAGAAAGGTCTGGTTCATACCCAAGTCTTGCCCTAATATGAGGATGAAGTGTGGGTGGTTTGTGGATCCAGGTTATAAAGTTTCCCCAGGTTCCTATCAAGTCCTTTTTTAATTATTTGATTTCCTTATCTGTATCATCAAAGTTTAAAAGGATTTTAACCAAAGCAGCCTTGCATCAGCATACATAAAGCCATCTATGCAAACGAACCAGTTTTTTCCCACCTGTCCTCTGGTTGCTCAGGTAGCAGAAGAGCTTCCCCCATGAGCTTCAGCATCAATATGCTACTGTAAATTGAACCTTATGAATAGTACATTGCCATAATTAAGAACAACATTTCAACTCGCTTTGCAAACATGCACTAGGTCTGCCTCACAATTCTTCACAGGTAGATAGATGAAGGGAGAGAAACACATAAGCTTCTTTTTAACAACAGACCCTTGTTTCTAACACAACTATAAGCAGCGTTTTCATTAGCAGCACTTAGCATTTTTGGTTTTAGCATTTTGTTTTCACAGCTGCATTATCAAATAATGCCTTAACATAGACTCAAGGTGGCCAACACTAGGAGCACACAGTTCAAGCCTGCAGGCTTCACTCACACAATGTTTTCCTGCGACATGTATAGGGAATCCCCACCCCAAAAGTCCTCATAACCTTGATCCTGTCTAAACAATTCTCACAAGGTGAGGAACAGATGCACAACCCTCCACAACAACGTGATTACATGGGGAAGATGCCACATACTGCATTGCGTTCCTGAGAACAATCTGTTATCGGAAATGCTGGGCTTTGATTTACTGGCACAAATACGGACTACTCCTTTGTGTTCTAAGAGTGGAAACTACACACAGTACTGCGTGAGGCACATGACACACCAAAACCTGCTGTTTCTGCTGGCTTGGATGGTGCTACTCAGAGCTGAACCAATTGGCCTCCCTTTCCCCTTCTGGTGCCACTTAAGTGAAGATGCTGCCTGCTGGGTCTGAAGCTAATTTATGCTCTCACAGAAGAGGAAGTGCACTGCAGTGCACAGAGGCAAAACTCCAAAAAGCAGTCTGAAAGTAAAGGTTGATTTTTGATCAACCGAAGCAGCCTCTGTCCTGAGTGCTACTAGAGACAAATGTTTCCATCCTCCTACCGGGACATAAGACTGAGGCATAGGACACTGCTCAAGAAGTCAGCAGTTTGGCTTTATTTAGATGAATACCTCCCACTGAAATCGATGGGAATAAGTTCTATAAATATCACTGAAGATCAGGGCCATTGAGGCAAGGCAATCTTAAGAAACCATCCAGTGAATCTTTAAAACTGTTTTCTATTAGAGTTAAGCTGTAACTAATGCTCCATTAAGACAGCATACCAGAGTCCTTGGAGAACTTTTTAAGTACGCACTTAAGCGAAGAGCTGCTTAATTGTAGTGTGCAGGAGTATTTGGGCAGTTCTTGCCTTTGTCTCTGGACTCTCAATTGAGTCGTCTAGTCTTATTGTCTCTGTTCCCACCTGTAAAGTGGGAGAAAGTGCCACACAGTAAGGCACTCAGTGGAGTGCTCAGACACTGTGATGATTATGACACTCAAGGAGTGCTCAGACACTGTGATGATTATGACAATGAGAAAGGGACATTATAAGCACCTGGATAAATGGGAGCTAGATGCTACAGGAGGGCAAGCATTTGTGCCAGGTGGTATTTGTATAGTGGCCCTTCCCATCTTCCACTCCTTCAGGCTGGAAGTTTAGCTCGGGGGTATTTGTTGCCTCCTATTGACATTCTTTTCAGGTTTAGTGCCCTGTTTCTAAGGAATTATTTAAAATAAATTAGACTGATGTAAAAATTTTAACTCAAGGCCACTCAATGTATTGACAGATTTCTTTATTCGGGGTAAAAATTAACAGCTCTTTCCAAAACACCTTGTATTTCCAGTTACTGCTGGGAACTCCTGTTTAATGTATTCATTTCTGAGGATCAAGCCAGGTTAGGGGCAGAGACAGAGAGAGGGAGCATATAGATTTTTTACTGAACAGCCTTGTCTTTTAATCTGGGATATCTGCTTGCAATGTTAATTATTCTGTGCAGAACTGGGAGTAATATTCATCCAGGTCTGATATTCATATGCTATGACATCATTACAGGCAGATTAAGAATGGTGAAGTCTCACACCCCAGAGCACAACTCACTCAGTTGACTCTCACCTCTTCCAATGTACAACATGGTGTGTGAGCATCATGCCTTAAAGCAGAAAGACCGTTGCAAGCTTTGTGTATATAAAGTGTGCCTGAATTCTGTCACTCTTCCACTGTCCTACTGGAAATCATCTTGACCATCTCTTCTAGACAATGCCTCTGTCCTCACAGTGATCCTTGCCTAATCTCATCCAGCATCTTGCCTGAGGTTTGCAAAACATGGGTTCGGGGAAGCAACCTGAAAGTTTCACGCTGTCTCTGCCTGTGCACCAAGGCCTTTTCTGCAGTGTGCTCGTGTATGAATAGGGGAATTCAAAACAAGTGTTGTGAGCCATGTTCCAGCCTGCACGCCTGGGCCTGCTGATACAAGCTGCTATTTGGCTAGCAGCGCTAATCAATTAGGCTTCAGGAGTGGATAGAAAGTATTTTCAGCCAGCAAGGTGAGCCATAAAATCTAAAACTCAGCAAGAGCTGCTTATAAATAGTATGAAACAAAGTAGCGAAAATTAATCTTGTGTATCTGCGGGGGTTTTTAGGTTAGATCCTTTTTCAAGATAAAAAATAAAGGTCTATTTCTGCAGCAGTTGTGAGGGTTTTTCACTTTGACTTATCACTTGTGAGTGATTTTGGAGGAAAATATTGAAAGGTTAAAACAGAAAAAAAAAAAAGAAAAAAGAATCACTCCTGCTTTCTCTTCTTTCTCCGTGCTGCAACCTCTGTTAGATCATGGCAGCACAAAGAGTCAAGGTGGCATTTGGCACAACCAAGGTGATGAGAAATTCTGACAAGGGGCAAGCGGGCAGCAGGTGATGGTGAGTGTGTGGGGTGTATCCTACAGATGATCAGCCACTGATGAAGTAGATTGTTCTTCTGCTAGCAACTGATGCAGTTTGGGGTTCCTGCTCATTCCTCCTCCCTCCTCAGAAAAGGCTGATACCCCCACCTCTGTGCTGGATGCCAATGAGCTCTTTGTGTAGCTGCTGTCTAATTATGCTGGTGGAAACCTGGAGGGAGAGCAGGACAAGGATCTGGCAATGGTGGGGAAAGAGAAGCATCTTAAACCCAGAAAAGTGAGTCACTCCCTTGGTCATGAAAATGTCGATGGACAGTTTTTTTCCCATTCAGCAGATCTAGTTCTTATTAACAGGAGGGACCAGCTGATGAAACTGGCCTTGCTTGTATAAGCAGAGAGTAACATCAAGAGCTGTGATCCACCCACAAGACCACAGAATCACAGAATCAATCAGGTTGGAAGAGACCTCTGGGATCATCGAGTCCAACCATTGCCCTGACACCACCATGTCAACTAGACCATGGCACTAAGTGCCATGTCCAGTCTTTTCTTAAACACATCCAGAGATGGTGACTCCACCACCTGCCTGGGCAGCCCATTCCAATGTCTAACGACCCCTTCTGAGAAGAAATTCTTCCTAATTTCCAACCTGAACCTCCCTTGGCAAAGCTTGAGGCTATGTCCTCTTGTCCTATCTCTAGTTGCCTGGGAGAAGAGGCCGACTCCCACTTCACTACAACCTCTCTTCAGGTAGTTGTAGACGGCAATAAGGTCACCTCTGAGCCTCCTCTTCTCCAGGCTAAACAACCCCAGCTCCCTCAGCTGTTCCTCGTAGGTCAGACCCTCCAGACCCTTCACCAGCTTGGTCGCCCTCCTCTGGACTTGCTCCAACACCTCAACATCTTTCTTGAAGTGCGGGGCCCAGAACTGGACACAGTATTCAAGGTGCGGCCTCACCAGTGCCGAGTACAGAGGGACAATCACTTCCCTAGACCGGCTGGCTACACTATTCCTGATAGAGGCCAGGATGCCATTGGCCTTCGTGGCCACCTGGGCACACTGCTGGCTCATGTTTAGCTGGCTGTCGATCATGGGTATAAACAGTGTGTTTCATAGTCTTCTCTGTAATATATTCAAAAGTACAAAGACAGAGACACCAGCTGTGTAGGAAATTGGATAGGTAGTAGATGGACTGGCAATAACAGCGCTCAGGAAATAGAGCTCAGCCTGATGGTGCTTCTCCAGGAGCCTCCAGGAATCTCAGCAGGACGGGGCTTTTAGGGAGTGTCAGCAAAAGGGAGATTATGTCCCTCAAAAATAATTGGTGTTTGTTTAATAGCTTCCAAGTGAATTTTAGATTCAGCTCCATGGTATTATTACACATGAAATAGGTGCTATTGCAAAGGAAGGAGGAAGCAGCTGTATGCAGTTACTGTGCCAGCATTTTCTAACCTTTTGAAATCTTTTACAGTAGATATCTAATGCTGTCAGTGTCCAGGAGAGAAAGGGAAGGAGGATACATGGAGAAAAGGGTATTTGCATTGGCATTGGCTCTTCCATCAGCATCAGCAGTGGCTGAAGTGTGCATGTTACTCTACAAAAGAAACAGAGATCAAAGAGTGAGGGAAGCATTTGAGGGAAAAATAAACTTAGCTATCAGTTCCACTCCCCTTCCTGTCCTTAGAGGATTTTGATTAGGCTGCTGTCTGACAAGCCTGAAGGAAGGACCTCTGTTGTTCATCTCAGCCTTATGGATTTGTGCCAGGTTTCTGGTCACATTCATACTCACTTGTCCCTAGCAGGACAGAAAAAAATGTCCTATTTTTAGCAAACACAAAGATATAGCATATGGCCTGCAGTCTATCATCCTGAGCCCTGGATGCCACATTGCATAAAAGGAGTAGGGTTATTTGGGATCACTGCCTGGACGGGAAGACCTCCAAGGACAATCTCTGTGGTGTCGGTGTATCAAGATGTGAAGTCCTTTTTTTGAGTCTGTGCGTCATCTTGCTTAATGACACTAAAATCTCTCATGTGAAGCAAAAGTCATGGTCCTCACTACTTTTAGGCAAGTTTCAAGTTTTACATCATCTGCAATAATTTTTCAAAAGGGTGCCTCTGCCTCCTCAGATAATGGTACATGACTGGCACATCGCACGTGCCTCCTGAAAGCTGTCTATGCAGTGTGTGCATTTCTTTTGAAAGTCTGGTCACTTCCTTCATATCTTCTTGTGAATTCTTTGGCCAGTCTGACTCTGAAGGATACGAGGTGTTTTAGGAAAAACAGTGATGTGGACCATAAAATGATCTGTCTTTGTAAATGCTTTAACTATACCCACTCTTGTACCTTTGCCATTCTCTTTTTCTTCTTGAATATGTTACCCAGAAAACAAGGGCACTGCAAATCCATTGGTTACTACTGCCGTAAAATTGGAGTATTATCATGCAGAAGCTAGAGAAAAGTATATTTTGACCTAATTGTTCATCTGCATGGATCTAGCAGAGCACATCCGTGATTTGGATGTTAGGTAATGCCTGTAGATGGCATTGCTGTGGCCTGTTCAGGAGCTAAAGGGTGATGCATAGATGGACTGAAGTGCTCAACTCTGATCTAGATGCCTTCTTCTTTGACCTGAATGTTTTTTTCTTAGTAGACCCAGAATTCCAAGATTCACCAACCCACAGTGGTTGGATGTGACACTAGACCAGTAACTTTTAACTGTATCATCATCCATAGACTTTCTGGATGGCATCTGTTTGTTCAGGATAAAATGTCTGTCATGTAGACTCAGCCTTTAGTTTAGTTATTTGAGACCTCCTTCTTTAGATGTTGGGGAGATGCTGACACATCTCAGGCCTAAAATTCACCTATTCCTAAAATAGCAATTATATCAATTTTGCTCTGGAAGTGACCATTGATTATGAAGATAGTCTGTCGTGACTAGTTTGGGTTAAAATGTCTTCTACAAAGCTCTTTTTGTTCTCAGTGCAAATGATAAGTTTAGATGAGGTAAATCTAATTTTCTTGCCATATCAGTCTTGCAGACTCTGAGTTTGGAGGCATTTTGAGGTATTTATAAGAAAAAACTTCCCAAGCATTACCTAATTTGGAGAGCATGATCATGACGAATTGATATTCATAAATATTTGTTAAGAATTTCTGCCTTTCTAAGAGAAAGGTGACAAATGAAGCGGAGTGTTTTCTTTTCTCTTTCCTTTCTTTCCTACATCTCCCCCTCTTTCCCTGTTAGGGAAAGAAACATCCCTATTTCTTCCCAATAGGTGCCTTTATAAATTTCTTTCAGCTGCTTACTATGATATTCCCAAGCTAATGGGTAGGATGAACTCACCTTAATAAAAATAATGTAAAAGTTCATTTTTTCACAATCTGCATAATGACACTTCTTTTTTTTTTCCTGTATAGAAACTCTCACAGTGCCCAAGTTTCCTAAAAATGCTGAGGTTTTTTTTTTTTGTTTTCATTAGAAGGAATTTTTTCTTTCTTTGAGGGCTCTGGGAAGTTTTCTGTTTACTTCTTCATTTGGTTCATGGACATGTACAAACCTGTTCTGTCTACAACTTTCCTGCATAAACCTCACACAAATAGTTTGATTGGTTTAATCAGTGCTCCCTGATAATCCTCCTCCCAGGTCTATTTCAACCCCTTCTGAAAGGTTTCTGCCTCACCTGTAGCAGTAATCTCCTGACTAAAAATTCTATCACTACATGTCAAAATAACCTGAAACCAATTTTTACTGTTCTTAACATGCTGAGTTAGAATTTTATGGTGATTCAGGAGCTGTTATTAAAGCAGTTGTGTCATGCCCGCAACACAAATCAAGGGAAGGTCTGGAAGTGGAAACTTAGAGCTCTCTCAAAATGAGCCATCCTCACTTTTAAGCCAGAGCTCCAGGCTTATGCAGTGCCTATGCTTACACTGATAGTGAGACACTGGCCTAAATCTGCCACCTCTATATACAGTATGTACTGTACACCCTGTATATGCTACAAATACTGTAGAAACAGCTTCAGTTAAACCCAGAAGCTGTCCAGCGCCATCTGGGAAGTTCTGCTGACCTGCAGGGTTTGCTCTTAAGTCTTCCCACCAGGCCTATCCATGCCTGCATTATGTTCAAAACATCCTTAAAAACTTCAGGCTGTGAGCAGTTGCCATCAGCAAACACCAACCCTGCCTCCCCTGCTCCTGATTTTCTTCCTTTCTGCACCCGATTTCTTGTCTCTGTTGCCCACTCTTAGAAACAACCCCAGAAAATACAAGACCAGTTCTGAGAAGGACCTAGCACAATGGAGATTATTGCAATGTAAATATCTGTTATAAATGAGGGATGAGTGACTTAACTGTTTGATCTGGGTGAGGACAGTTCTCAAAGTTGACCTGAAACAGGCAGACCAATAGAATGGTAGACTTACCTTTAAGACAAGCCGCATAGGCTTTAAAACACTAACACCTTAGTGATGCTCTCAGAGAAGCTTCACTCTCTGCTTAACATCAGGGGTGTATACTGAGAATTTATAATCAGAAAAATATAGCATGTCTTAGAGATGGAGACACTCCTAAATACCTGAGTTAAGCTCAAGTGAGATGTGCCTAAATACAAGAACAGATCTAATCAAAGCACCTTATGGTGACCACGTCTGCTCCGAGCTTTGTTGTTAAGGCCTCCCTGTAATCTGGAGCATTTTCAAACTTCTCCCTTGCAAACTCCACACTCATTCCTAGTTCCCCCACTGCCCTGATTTTTCCTTTCAGCAACAGCAAATGCTGTCTGACTCTTCAGCAAACTCTCATTATCCCTCCTTGCTTTTCCACAAACCTTGAAAGGCAAATGGGTGGCAAGTAGTTATTGTAGATGCCCATCATGGGGCCCATCAGTTCTGCCAGCTATTCCCATGCCCCTTTGATGCTGTTGAAGTCTAATTCCTTGTGCAAGGGGGGGTCCACTCCCCAGAGCGCATTGTACATCCCAGAGAGAAAAAGCTGTGATTGTGCTGCCAGTCAAAGAACAGCAGAGATGCTGCTGGGGCTGATAATGGGAGCTACAAATGTGGCTGAGATGACAGGCTAAGGAGGGGAGGGAGAGAAAGACAGACAAACTATATTAGAGTTCAGTGGTTGAGAAGGATATCCAGGCTCAATTGGAGGATGGTGGAACAGAAAAGGAGTTTCCATAGATGTGGTGGAAAAGAAAAGGAATGATGTTTTATCAGTTCAAGAAAGGGCTGGGATTTTTCTTTGAGCATTGACAGACCTTCTGTTTTTTGAACTGGTTCGTTGGCTTCTAGCCCAACATTCATGCTCCAAGGCAAGCAGTAGCTTGCAGTGCTTTTGATGCAGAGGGAGAATGTTAACAATGTTGGCTTTTTAAGATTATCAGATTACTTCAGTATGGGTAAAAATCAAGAAATTGTCTCTTTCTTTTTGTCTTTCTTCTTTCCCCTTCCTCCTCCCCCCTCTCTTTCTAAGAGCAACCAGCTACATTTAGTTAGCTAAAAATCAAACAACTTTTTTTCCTGTTTTAGAAAATGTTTCCAGCTGGGGAAAGGCCTTTGAACAGAGGCAAAGTCACCAGCCATTACAGGGACAGAGTGGAACAAGGGATTATGATATGGTTACTGGTGAGCTGAGGGACTTATATTTAGAAACAAAATCAGATGAGAAATCCTTGAAAATTCGGTTTTTAAAAATAAATTCAATGGACTTTTCCTAGCTTTTCATTGTGATTTTTTCCATGCTCTGTACCTGTTACATAATGTAGTTCTGTGTAATTATATGCCATTAACCAGGTGTACTGTGAGTAGCTATGTTGACTTTCAGATCCATTGAATTTATCCAACAATTAGGCAACATACACCATACTGCGTAATTAATAGAAACCTGATCTGTAAAAGTATGCTTCAGATTTAAACCTCTACATTTTGGAGGAGACAGGGTTTGAAATTCTCTTCTTAACAGCATTGAATAGGACTGAGAATGAAGCAATTGGTTACAATTGAGCACGTATAAAGAGGGTGAGAAAAGATGAGTGCAGGCCCTCTTCAATGAAATATAACAAACTTGTTTCACTAAAATGATAAAATGAAGCAGATTTCAAAAGGTAGATGATAAAGAGTTGGAGGGAATAACAAACCTCCAAAAAAAAAAAGCTATTTGAGGACTTAGGTTTTATTTTCAGCTCCTCCTTTAGCTGCTTCTGTGATGCTCTAGAAAGCACCCCACATGTCTGTGCCCCTGCACTTTCTAGGTCTTTGGGATGGCATCCTTAGTCTGCCTGCCTGCCCCTTAGGTCTGAATACACACAGGGAAGATATCAGTGTTGATAGGGATCTCTAATAATGAAATATGGTATAGAGGTTAATAGGATGAATAATCAATTGTGTTCCAGTTCTTACTTTATATTATACACTATATCCCTTTGCCTCCCTTCACATGTTTTTTTTTGTAATATCATGGTGTTCTTATTTTTCAGACTCACTTCAGCTCTGTGTTTAGAATCATCTGGCACAGTTAAAGGAATGGGACAATATGAATAATAAATGCTGTAGATATGAAAGGATATGCTGAACAAATGCATGTACATTTTCTTTCTTTGCATATTCTTTCCTTACACTATGTACCTCAAACAGATCAAATATTATAACAGAATTCATTGGATAACTTATCCCATAAAAGATAAGATATTAATATTTGGAATATTATTCCTTTATCATATCCACCCACTTTTTAAACTGTATTAGAAATACATTAAGAATTTTGGCATTGAATTTTCTAGCATTTGCCAGATGACTAATCAGGTCAAAATCTCTTTATTGCAACTAATTTGTGCTATAATGATCTGTAATGCCACTGCAGAATTGGTTTGTGACATAAATATAGGCATCTGTATTTGCATACAAGCATTTAAATTCTGCACCTCCTTCAACAGAAAGTTAACTCTGCTTATTCTTAAAATATTAACCTATGGCCTGTTCAACATTAAATAGATTTGCAGCTGAACTCCTTGAGACCACGCCTTCCTCTAAAATAAGCAAAATTCAGCTTCTATGAAGCAACTCCTTTGGGATCTCTGCCACCTCTCTGTTGCCTTCCAGAGTGGTTTCTTTATGATGGAGTTGTTACCAGATATTTGGTGTTTAAACAGTAATATATTGGATGAGAAACGGCAGGCCCATTTGAAAAAACAAAACAACAAATGAATTTATAAAAGTATGTATGGGTAAGAAAGTCACCAGTCTTGATAGTGCCTCTTTAAAGTTTTACTGTGGTACTTTTGGTGTAGTGCTTTAACTTGTATCTGCACAGTGTTTGCTGTGACAGGTCAGCCCTTATGAGTGACGGCGAGGCAAATTTGAGATTAGTACCCAGTCACTTAATTCTGTGAATGGCAGTAAATATTGGCCATTAACCACAGATGAATTAGTGGCACTATTGAACTAATGTGAACTGGGATTTCTTGGAGACATACAGTTGCACAGGGGTGTCTCTGCTGATAAACACATTTTCTTATCACACTTTAAAGCGAAGATCAACTGTTTGAATTCCTTGGGCTTGGCTTGTTGAGCAATTACGTCACCAGGCAGGTCTCCTCATGCCTTGGATATACCAAAACTTGGGAAAAAAATGGTGTTTATAAAAGAGTGACAATATGATGTGTGATTGTGTGGTTCTTGGAAGTGATATAATGCAGGTGATTGCCCCTGTTTTTTGTCACCAGCAATAACTACAGGCCAAGAGGGTTGTGTGCCCTGTTGCTTGGAGAGCTGTTATTCAAGGGCAAATTCCAGCCTAATACCCCTGGTTGTTGTTAGAGTGGTTATTTGACCCCAACATAAAAAATAAATTCTTCATCACCTCAACACAGAATCATGTTTTGTTCTACTTCAAGGCACTATTTTTTCTATCCCTTTCACTGAAATGAAAGTGTTTTCATTTCATTCATTCAGTTTCACTGAAATGAATGGAAGTGTTTCTCAAATGTAGTTACGTTCATGCGTACATGATGAATTTTAACCATTTAATTCTAATTTTAACCATTTAACCATAACCATAAAAGATCCCACAATACCTGTTGTGAGCAGGATACTGCCAGCTGCCATGCCCTAAGCAGGATCCATCGGGGCTAATTACATATCACTTACCCAAGATTGTCCAAAAATCTTCTGATTAAAAGTTTTTCTATATTTCTCCTGAAATCTGATTGTGTTGTGACAGCATCATTTCCATACTCCAATCATAATGTTCTTTAATGTTGTGTGAGTTGTCGCCCACGTATGCAGCTGTTAGGAAGGCCCTTAGAAGCCTTATGGGAGGAAAAGTACATAACGTCACACACACAAACTATTCCTGAGTGAAATTATCACAGAACGAGGACAATAAGCAACTAGTTGGTTACAGACTGTGTCAATGAGGTTAATATATCTCTGTATTATCACTGTATCTGAGCCTTATTGTGACAGGCAGCATGCAAACACGGTATAAACTCTGCTCTGATCCCTGTGTCTGTAGAAGCTAAAAGAATTCTTAATTGCTAGAGGGACTTGACTTTTGGATTTGCCCTTTTCTTCAACTGTTTGATAATAATAATAATAATGTTCTATCACTTTTTGGCCTAAATATTGCTTATATCCAAAGATGATCCCGTATGCTGGGAGTGGAAACTACAGTCTGTGCCTCTGAATTTCCCATAGCGGCAGACGAGAAGTTCTTCCTTTCCACCAGATGAGAGAAGTTGTCGTGCACCAGAATCTGGAGAAGAATCCTGTCCTGGCAAAGACATGAACTCATGAAGAGGGATTACCCACACAACAGGTCCGCTGCCATCAGCTGGACCATTCAAAAAGACCGTCTCCAAGGGTCAGTCTCACAAACAATATGTCTTCCCACCTATAAAGTGGTTTCTAGTATTGGTAGCTTCTGGGCAGAAAATAACATCAGTGAGGAAAGACTGTTCAAATAAGGGAAGAAAATGCTCTGAATTACTGCGTGACTTCCTTTCTGAGGAGGAAATACACTCATGGGGAAAAATTGTCTTCAGCTTCTCTTTCTCAAAAGTTTCCAAATTTCAATAACTAGTAATGAATCAAGAACTATTGATGCAGAAACCATGAACACGTGAAACTCTCACACAGGCCTTTCCCTTTTGATTCTCAAGGATTCATCCTGCTTTGAGCTTCTGGAAATAGGACTTTTTACAGCATTTACAGCATGTTTTCACCTGGTCATGCCTCACGTGTGAAACCAGAACTCTTGCCCTTTTGTCCCTCTTTTCTCCCCAATGTCTTCCTCCAAATAGTGATCATGAGACTTGTTAGTGACCCCCTTTCTTTGCCTCCCAAAATTTGGTTAATGCTTTCAATTTTTTTCTCCTTAAGCCAGTGGGCCACAAATTTTCACCCTGAGGATCTCTATAATTAACTGAGTCCAGGAAATAATGTTTTAATAAAAGGGTTTTTTCACTGACAATATCCTTTTTGTTAACAACATCACCTTTGTTTAGGAATGTTATTAGCCTTTTGGAAGATTGGTGGCTTTGTTTAGCACTGCCTTTGTTTGCAATGCCTTTTGACCATGATTCAGAAGTTATTTGAGGACATGCCTACAGCTCTGTGACCTCACAGATTCCATATGACCAGGCTCATCAGTAATGCTTATTCATATGAATAAATGAGTGCAGGTCTATTAAAGACTGATTGCAAGAATATAGAAAAAATGTGGAAAATGAGCCAGCTGGAAAGATAAACTGGTAAATTTAAAAAAATAATGTGATTCTTCATTATGTGAGGTATAATATTGACCCCAAATATGAAATACTATAGCCTAAACTGAGTAATTTAAAGTAGAAACATATGCGCAGTTATCATTCAGACATTCAGGCATCTCATTACATTGCAGCAGTTTTTCTTTCATCGTAATTCAGCAGAAAATTCTATTTGCAATAGAAAATTAATTTTCCTAATTATGATCTGCTACAGACATTATAATGATTTGTTGTCAACATAAATTATCAAGAGGTGTTACGTTGTGCAAAATTATTTAACATGTAATCATACTTTATAGAAAATATGAGATCTTCTCATATCTTTTACCCCTGTGTCCCTCTAAGGGAATTTAATTTGGTTGATTTATAGAGGCAGAGGGAAGACATTGACTTTTGTTATTTTACTTTCAGATGCATCGATTCTTGCCTATTAACTCTTTGAATGAGATTCTAATGCTTTTTTTCATTTATTTATGCCTTGCCAGGTCATGCCAGATCCTAACCACATTTATCTCTCATCTATATAAGGATTTAATCTACTGACATTTTTATCTGGTAGAATATTTCCCTTGCTTTTCTGCTGGTAGATAATCTGTTAATAAAATACAATCCAAATGTAATTACTGATTAAAGTTGTCATTTGAAAGGCAAAAACATTTAGTCTTAAGAAAAGCAACTATGCCAGCAATTCAGCAAAGTATCTGAGTAGGTATTTAAGTAATGAGATAAATAGCCTAGGAATGTGATGGAGTCCTCTTTAGTAAAGGCTTTTAAGACTGATGGTTGAATAACCATGTGGGAATGATGACATGGAAGTAGCTGATTCAGGCTGAAGGCAGAGAGCTTAACTAGTTGATCATTTTGTCTAGCTGCCATTCTCTACTGTCCAGTTTTCTGTGTGAATAAATTCCAGTGCAGAAAAAACAACTAGGCAGTGTCTCAAAGAATTTGAACTAAGTCTGGCTCAGGAAAGCAAACTGAGAAAGTTTGCTACCATGTAAATGGGCATTGTTTGATGTGATGCACCCAGAGGTGAATATGACCTCAAAAGAGGAAAAGCCTGAAAATATTAATCAAGGAAGTGAGATCAAAGGATATTATAAATATCTTGTATTCAGTTTATATTAACCAAAAAAAGGGTGAGGGAAAGTGGTTTTTAATCTTACGGGCAGTGTGTTTATTTTTTCACTAATGCCTGAAAAGCAGCAAGTCCTGAACTAATGGATGACATGAGGAGGAACGAGTGAAGGATTCTTGTATAAAAGGTTATAAATTACATGGATTCTAATTTAATAGCAGAATAATAGAAAGTTTTAATAAGAATTGATTCTTTTTTGTTATAGGTGTTATCCAGACATAAGAGTAAGATACAGTCCTCAGGGAGCCATCTGGAAAATAGTATGCACCACAATGGAATATTCATGGATCATGATAACATTCAGTTCTGTTTGATAATTTTTTATACTGAAAGCAGTAAAGCTATTTAAAAACAAAAGTCACAGCTGATGAGTTTCAATCCTTAATTCAGTTTCTTTTGATTAAAAGCTTGATAGACAAAAGCCTACACTAAGTTTATCTTCTGGACTAATGGAGCACAACATTTCATTTGTTAGAAGTAACTCAGAGGACTACAAAATAAAAATAATTAAAAATTTAAAAGTTAAAAAATGAAACAAGTTTGTTTGAAGATGTTTGCATTCAGATCAATCCAAAATGGTGAAGCGTTTTGTATGTTTTCCGTAATCGGTGCTTAAACCTAGCATCAATTATGTTTTCGTGGCTTGCAGCTCATTTCGCACAGCCTGCACTGATCATGAGAAGCTGGGTGGCATAAATCAGTATGTCTTCTCCGCCGCTGAAGAATATCAACCCTAACCTGCACAACCTTGATTGAGTGAAAATATGGGGCCAGTGAAGAATTTCTAATCTGCCAGGCAGAGAGCACTTTTGTCTGTTATTTCAGTTCTTGCTCTTACGCAGAAGGTGAGTTATATAGCAGTAAGAAGCCACCACCAAGGACAAGGGCCCAAATCTGTTACTAACTGCACAGAATACTTAACACAAAAACTAATCAAAGCTTAATTGTAAAATCAGTGATTTCAGGCAGAACCAGGCTGAGGATTGCAAGGAATCTGGGGCCTTTTTGATTAACAGAGTACTTGTCTAGCTACATGCACTGTATAACATTTGTTGTCCTCTTCACATATCATTTCCTTCCTCCTTGTTCCTAGTAGTGATACTAGTCTGTAGTGTTATAAACTTAAAAGTAAACTATTATAAAAATACAGGTCCTTAGTAGTATAAAGGATTTTTTAAACATTAATTCTCTCTTTGTTTATCTTTATGCCTCTTTCCTATCCTGAGAATCCTTTATGAAGTGATAGTATACTTGAGAGAGTTCGCAGGGCACAGAGGTTCACAGAATCACAGAATCACAGAATCAGCCAGGTTGGAAGAGACCTCTGGGATCATCGAGTCCAACCATTGCCCTGACACCACCATGTCAACTAGACCATGGCACTAAGTGCCATGTCCAGTCTTTTTTTAAACACATCCAGATATGGTGACTCCACCACCTCCCTGGGCAGCCCGTTCCAATGTCTAATGACCCTTTCTGAGAAGAAATGCTTCCTAATGTCCAACCTGAACCTCCCCTGGCGAAGCTTGAGGCTATGTCCTCTTGTCCTATCGCTAGTTGCCTGGGAGAAGAGGCCGACTCCCACTCCACTACAACCTCCCTTCAGGTAGTTGTAGACGGCAACAAGGTCACCTCGGAGCCTCCTCTTCTCCAGGCTAAACAACCCCAGCTCCCTCAGCCATTCCTCGTAGGTCAGACCCTCCAGACCCTTCACCAGCTTGGTCACCCTCCTCTGGACTTGCTCCAACACCTCAACATCTTTCTTGAAGTGCGGGGCCCAGAACTGGACACAGCATTCAAGGTGCGGCCTCACCAGTGCCGAGTACAGAGGGACAATCATTTCCCTAGTCCTGCTGGCTACACTGTTGCTGATAGAAGCCAGGATGCTGTTGGCCTTCTTGGCCACCTGGGCACACTTCTGGCTCGTATTCAGCCAGCCATCGACCAACACCCCCAGGTCCTTTTCCGCCAGGCAGCTTTCCAGCCACTCTTGCCCAAGCCTGTAGCATTGCATGGGGTTGTTGTGCCCCAAGTGCAGGACCCGACACTTGGCCTTATTGAACCTTGTACAAATGGCCTCAGCCCGTCGATCCAACCTGTCCAAATCCCTCTGCAGAGCCTTCCTACCCTCATGCAGAGCAAGACTCCTACCCAATTTGGTTTCATCTGTGTACTTACTGAGGGTGTACTTGATCCCCTTGTCCAGATCATTGATTGATAAAGATATTAAACAGAACTGGCCCCAATACCAAGCCCTGGGGAACACCACTTGTGACCCAAAGACACAGTGAGTGCTGTTTTTCATCTTTTCTTGGGTGAAAACAACCCAGAAAATTAGGAAAATGATCAGAATAAACCTCTGGAGAGAGAACAGGGAACAGATAATTTAGTTTAGCTTTCTGGAGTGAGATCTGGTTTGGGGCAGGCAACCACTAAAAAAGGACACGTCGTAAATAGGCTTTTGTGTCCTTCTCCTGGTGGAAGGTGAGATGTTTGCATCTGGTGCTGAGGAAGAGACCTGCGTTACATTTCAAACCCTGAACTGATTCTGTTGAGGATCTTCCTCCTCTACACCACTATCACCAACTGATAATCTAATATCGCTCTGCAGACCTTTTTCCCTTCTGCCTGTGGAGACATTGGCACTCACCTTGTTAATTATTTTTCTGTCTTTAAATAGCGAAGGGAGGGAAAATGACCCAAAAAAACAAACTGCTGATGCTGGTGAAAGCAGACACGTTTGCTGGGATGGTTACTTGAGCACTCCGAGACCCTTCATCCTTTCATGCTGGACAGGCTTTTGAAGCCAGTTGGGTACAGGTCTCTCTGTGGCTTGATTGCCTCAGTAGCTTTTCAGGTAATGCTCCCTCCCTCCAAGTTTCGAAGCATGAAAATATTAATTACTCATTCACAATGCAAAAAACCTGGGGTTATTTTATTCATTGCAAATTTGCCACCAAATCGTTCTATTTCTGTTGTCTTTTAGTGTGTTTTTTGTTCTGGCATAGGAAATTGGTAAGCTGGCAGAGTTGAAGATGACTCACAAGAACCAAGAACTGTTTTCATTTTGCTTTTTCTCCCCAACATAAATATTTTTACCCTTTTCAGAAATCTCCCCAGTTGTTCAGTCAGTACTGAAGGTACATACAATACAACTCACATTATAGATAATAAGAAAAAGATTGCCTGTGACATTTCATCTACTTATTTTAGTGTCTGTGATGTAAAACTCACTGATGACATCCAAGGTGTCTTGCAGAGATAAGGTGATATTGTTTGCTCATATTTTGAATGAAAATTTTGCTGGTTTAAATTTAGATATTTACAGTGAGTACATTCATCAGGACAGCTGCTTTCTATAGAGAAACACAGCTGCAACTATGTGCTTGCATGTTGGGTAATTTATTTTACATTTTACAGACCACAATTTAGGAACAGAATGCTAATTTCAGTCTTAGTTTTCAGGGGATTGTACGCTTGCAGGACACGTGGTGTCTTTGACCAGCATTACACAGTGAGTGAGCAGATCACTTCCAGAGAAATGTTGTTTTAGGATTTTAAACTAAAAGAAAGGATATTTTTATCCCTCAAGTTTCCTTGAAAGAAAGATAACTCAAGATACCTCAACAGTTTTTCTTCAAAAAACAAAGTTAGTTAGATTCTTGTTCCAGACTATCTTACAAAGTTAAATAGTCAGACCAGGCAGAAAGAGTGAGTTAATTGCTTTCACTTTACTGTTAATTAGAAAACTATTTCTGTGCTTTAGATGAACACAGAGCCTCCTCAGCAAGCCATGCCTCCTCCTGCAGACCTTGGTTCATCCTGAAGGGAAGGAGGTCCTTCCACTACGTCTGTCTGCAGACCCGAACCAGCAACCATGATGAAATGTGCTGCCTCAGAAACTCAGTGGAGCTTCTTGCAAACTTCTGAGGTGCTAAATAAAGGTTTGGATGGCTCTTTAACCAGATGGGCACATGCTAGGTGTTGATCCTAAACTGATCAGCAAAGCTGTGCATCAAAGAAGGGAAGTGCAGGAGGTGAGGACTCAGTGATGCTCTCTTCAATCCATCCAGTCCAGCCTACAGGCATGAGTAGGGGACAGATGCATCCTAGATTTAAATACATGGCGCCTTGGGAGGGTGCTGCCATCAGGACCTTTGTTTTCATGACTAGAGGGTAGTGGTGTAAGGAGGAAGAGTGCCTAAGAAAAATGGGAAACAGTTCCCTCCATTACAGACTTAGTGAGGAAAGCTATAAATGATATTGTTATAGACCCAAAGTGTGACCTAGTTGTTAATCAACAGAAAAAGGTTAAAGAAGGAAGAAAAACAGTGAGTCAGTCTGCTGAACTGCAAGCATGGGGAATAAACAAAGGTCTTAATTGTAATGTACTGAACTGAACTGGCAAACCAGAAAGCTGGAGGAGGCAAGTGCAAATAACTGGAAGCATAACAGCATCTGCAGGTGGTTGGTGTCTTTCTCTGTAGTGAGATTGCCATTTCCAACATATTGTAAGCTTAACATTTTCCCCCAACCAACTGGTATCCTTTCACCAAATCAGGTGCTCTGGGAAAGGCTTTGAACTGGGGAATACCCCTCAGGCATTTTTCTCTGAGAAACAGCAATTTTTACTCCATACCCCACAGACCAGGTTCCAGGTACTTCTGCATATTATGCAGAACCACACCACCTTCAGGCCCGCTCAAATAAGAAGCTACTCATAGCAGCCTGTTCTATATATTCATGACTTTCCTTCCTTCAGAAAGAATGTTGCACCTTCCTTTGTTGGGTTTTATAGAAATTAAATAAATAGCAGTGTTGATATTTGAATTATCTTCATTAGATTTCAGAGTGAACAGGCTCCTGAGGTGAAGGAAAGCAAGTCAAACTTTGCAGAGTGCTTGCCTTACCTATTCATAAACTCAGACTGAAGAGCTTTCAGAGGTTGCATTGATTTGCATTCAGAAAATAACCTTTTCAACCACAAATATTAGGGAATAGTACACAAATTTTACAACACTGATCTTTAAGCACTTAAATCCAAAAACAGAGGCTAAGCATTTGAAGTTTGTACTGCTCTGACCCATTCCTGTTAAATGAGAGGTCACTTCTGAAAATATAAAAGTTTTGCAACATGTAGATTCTGGAGTACCAAATAGTGCCAGAGAAAAACATTATTTTATTTTCCCAGTGTGACACAGGCTTGTTTTATCAAGTCTATCGGCTGCGAATCAGCTCATTTCTTTAAAAACCTGGGAGTGGTATACAAAAGGTAGGCAATGTTTGTGAATTGACTTCTTGAGCTAGCCTGTTAATGCTGCACTTCATGTGCGTGCAACATCAGTCTGGAATTTAGAAATAAAAAAGGCACTTATGTAAACTTGGCATAACGAGCACTAGTCTGTAGCAATCTGAAGCAGATAGCAGAAGAATAATGCTAACGGAGAAGTGAGTGTTCTTTCAGACAACTGATAAAAACACTCATTGAAAGCATATGTTCTTATCTGTCTCACCCTTATCCCTGAAAAGGTATTTCCAGTTCATTCTTAGAGAAATTTTAGATGGTATCTTTGTAAAGAAAATGTTAACAATTTTTTTCTTTCTATATCTAAGCACTTTTGCAGCTGTGTTTCTTCCTTCACTCTTTGGCATTGAGTTGACAAGTGAGACACCAATCATATGTGATTGAAATATCTATCTCCGTGCCTTATTACTGTGTCCTATCAATAGAGCCATATTTTGTGAGGTAAATCAGTCGTTCCTCCATTTTAGCTCTTTATCAACAGCCAAAGCTTCCTTTTGGTTTACTTGTGTGACCGCTCTGTCTGTAGCAAAACATCCATCTGCAGCACACTTTTTAGTCTGGCAGATTAATAAATTAAGAAATGTCTAGATGAAATGAAGTCCAGAACTCATCATGGAAATAGTTTTCTGAGTGTTTCAGCTTCAAAGAACTCACTAGGTTGTCACACGATCTGATTGTTCACATTAAACAAATCTATCAGTTACCATTGTCCTTGCTTGCAATAATACATAATATCTCAGATACCAGTTTTACAAAGGTTTTAAAAAACCTGCCTTTGTTTTGATTCCTCAGAATGAAACAATTTTCATTGAGACTCTTTCCTTATGTGCCGAGCACGTGAATCAGGATTACTCTAAAATGTTTACTCTTTTTAGAGTTTGGTCTATGTTAGGACTGGGGAGGAATCTGGTTTTCTTATTAACATATCACGTAGCTAGGCCTGCCTCAATCTTTGGCTGTCATTCAGCCAGAAAATAAAAGTTCTGTAGAGTCATATAGGGTCTTCTGAAGGAGACGTACAGTAACTTAAATACAGGCCTATAAATCTTTACCTTATGGATCTTATTTTGTTTTGCTGAAGTCACTATTGTATTTTTAGGTCACTCAGAAGCATGTTCTCTCAAATCTGGTGTTCGTATGTTTTCATTTGCATGCACAATAGCTAGATAAAATATTGAATAGCTGTTTTTTATTACACAGAGCCTGCAATCCATGTGATTTTTCCCACGTGTAAATCATCCATTGTCAGAGCAGGGACAAAGCAGCACCATGAAACAATTCATAACTGCTAATTCAACTCATTATTGACCTAACCCAAATCCCATTCAAGGCAATGAAAAGATTTCCAGGGATTTGGAGGGCATTAGGTATGAACATAAGGGTTATGCAAAGTCTTTTACCTTTTTACAATAAATGCAGAAGACTTGCTTGTGCTAATGTTTAAACCGCGGGTGGTGAGGGAAGGGAGAGGGGGCAAAGAGAATGTTTAAGATAGAAAGATTTCATTTGCAACTTCAAAGCTGTCAGTATTGTCCTACTCTGTCAATTCAATTTTATATATGAAACTTTTCACTCAGCTCACTGAATACAATTGTACCTCAGAGAGGGATCTCCCTATAGACAAATGCTTGGAAACATTCAGTTCTGCATTGGAAAGACTCACAGAAAAATAATACCTCTGATTACTCTACAGTTCCTGGGAGGGAACAGCAGAGCTACAGGTTGAACACAAGGCTGTGGCAGGAGGAGATGTCAAAAGAAAAGATCAACTGTTTAGTGACATGGTAGCATCAAAAATTAGACTCAAGAAAGGTTTCAGGAGCACACAAAACAAGTCTCTCTCTCAGGCTGTCTCATGAATCATGAAAAAGTTTCCAAAATGGAAATCCAAGTTAGTTAGAAGGGACATATTTAACACGGGGCCAGAATATCTGCAGCACCAATGGTCTAATTGTGTAGCCCCAAGTGTTTCCACTCTCACCTGTGCGGGACACTCCTTTTTGACCAGCAAATTTAATCAACAAATGTAGTTGTGTTCTGTTTGGATTGTGCACAGAGGTGACACTGTTCCTAGTTGGAGAGACCAACTACCAGGTGTGTGTGGCTCTTACTCCAGCACCTCCCTACACTACCTCTTCCATCAGTAAAGGCAGGAAAATCTTCCCCATGGAGCCACGTGTCCCTCAGAGATGTAACCCACTGAACTGGTGTTACCTGTCTTGTTCTTCACAGAGGATATAGGGAATCTTCTGGGGTTGTACCTGGACAATTTGAGTATGGAGTACAGCAACTTTTGCTTTTCAGTCTGGCTCAGCCTTCAGTGTCTCAGAACAATGTGAGAGTTGCCACAGAACGGGCATCCAAGCTGCTGGGGGCCTTCAGCACACGGGGTGACAGTTCCTTGATCAGAGGAAATGCCCAGCGATCATAGCAACTGCTATTTGATTTTATGGGGTATTGCACTGAAGCAAGGAATGTTTACTCAGCTCAATTTGGAATGCTTCAATAATCACCACGAGATTTAATTTCTATGTGCATGGAAGCGTAGCATGTGATGCCTGTTCTAAAAAGTGGCATTCAGAGCAAAGCCTCACTCATCTGGGTTCTCTGTAATCAATAACACAAAATGTCCAAACAGAATGTTTTGTTCCTCCACTTTTGAAAAAAAGTCAGGGTCACATAAAGGAAGTAATTTTGCATTTCTGATTTTTATTACATTCAAAAGTGAGCATCACAAGCCTTCTTTCAAAGAAGAGAAAGACCAGAGAACAAGTCCTATGGGGAGCGGCTGAGGGAACTGGGGTTGTTTAGTGTAGAGAAAAAGAGGCTGAGGGGAGACCCTATTGCTGTATACAACTACCTGAAAGAAGGTTGTAGAGAGGTGGGTATTGGTCTCTTCTCCAGGTAACAAGTGATAGGATGAGAAGAAACAGCCTCAACTTGCGCCAGGGGAGGTTTAGATTGGATATCAGGAAAAATTTCTTCACTGAAAGGGTTGTCAAACATTGGAACAGTCTGCCCAGGGAAGTGGTGGAGTCACCATCCCTGGAGGTGTTTAAAAGACGTGTAGATGTGGTTCTTAGGGACATGGTTTAGTGGTGGACTTGGTAGTGTTAGGTTAATGGTTGGACTCGATGACCTTAAAGGTCCTTTCCAACCAAAATGATTCTATAATTCTATGATTCTAAGTCGAACAGGTTGCCCAGGGCCATGAATGATGTTGTTTTGCAGACAAATAAAGGGCATTCTACTGTGAACAGTCCTTCAGCATCAATGAGACAAGGCAGGGTGGGACAAGTTCCCTCAGATTTTCTTCAACGTTTTGTCTGCCAGATCCTGTTTAGAGTATATGACTCCTAACTTCTGCCTGTGTATCCCTTCTTTTCTCCTGGAGCACCCCAAACAACATGGATATTAATATGAAGGCACTGGAGCTTGTCTCCTGCACCCCTTGACGTCTTCCTGAAGGCAGTGAGGAGGGGCAGTGTAGGCCCCAAGTGTTGCAGAGCCTATGTATGGATGGTCTCACCTAAGAAGTGACCCATGAAAAGCTTACTAGTGGTGCTTCTGCTGTGGCCTCGTGTGAAGCCATCTCCTCATAGACCTGGCACATTCTTTACATTGTATCCAGGGACAGTCTGCTCTCCTGTGGCTTGCAGTGTTACTGGCAGCGCTCCTGCATTCATGTGAAGCCAGCCTATGTAGCTGGCAGGGTGAGTAAAACCATGCAAAGAGGAAAGGTTGCAACAGATATGAGTCAGGACGCTGGTGCCCTCTGAGCCTCAGGTGATAGTCTTCTGCATTACTACTATCTCCTCAAGGAAGCATGAGAATGAGAAAGATACTCTGTAGGTCACAAGAGGTGACTTTTGGAGAGTGACATGGAGTCTGTGGGCACTGTGGTAAACAACTGTGCAAGACTACATAACTTGCAGGGAAACCTTTGGAGGACTGGGTGACTGAGAATAGGCAATTTTGTCATAAGCTATATCCATATTGCAGACAGCATTTAGAGTGGCCACTTAGATCACATCCAGGAACATATTTCCAGGGAACTTCTTACTACATCCCAGTGTTTCCTGACATATATGTATATACATAAGCAAATATATATCTTAAGTATATATGTGTGTATATATATGCATTTGTGTATATATATGCATTTATGTATATATATGCATTTATGATTGGATGACTACTCAAAAAGAGAAGATGCTCCAATGTGACTTCATAAGCAAGCTATATAAGAGCTGACTTTCCCTCTCTCTCCTTCCTTAATTGCTTGCAGAGCCTCACTTGCAAAGACCACTGAAACATTGATGCAGTGTATTACCTGTCTCAGTCAACAAAGCCAGTGGACTTCTGAGTAACAGAATTGGTAACGCAGAGCTAAATACAATAAAATGAGATGGACAGTGAATGACAATACTGTTTCTCAAATTATATATCTCAGTTTCTTCAGGGTATCTTTGCTCTCTGAGAATGAAATATGCTAAGTAGTGGACTAAAAATGTGTTGTTTGATAAAGGAGAGGAAAAAAAATCTTTTGCTAGTAAGATATAGATACACCAGCTTGATCTATAGTGTAGTTGCAATAACGAAACTTAATATAGAAATAAAACTATAAATTGGCTTCCCACAGCTGAACTGGCCTTATTTGAATTTAATTTACATATGTTACATTAAAGTAAAAAGTAGAATTACATATTAGCACTGGATTAATTCTGACTCTAATTTTTCATAACTGTTAAAGGATTTACCAGTAAGAATCCCCTTTGAGGAACTCAAGTGTTCTGCAATGAGTGCTTACAGTTGGCTGACACCAATTCTACTTAAAACCAGTAGGCAAAGAAAGTAATCTGCTTTATTTCATGCTATCTAGTCTCTATTGTGCCCTGCTTTTTGGGCTCATATTGCTTTCACAGTGCCATTAACTGTGACTAGTGTGCCACTCACTGTGCATAGCTATGTCTGCCAAAGTGACTGGGTGACATATCAGAATGACGTATGCAATGATGGCAACCACCTTAATGAGGAGAGGCAGAACAAAGATTAATTCTTTAGGAGGGTGGCACAGTTAACATTCTAGCCATCATTTTAGATCCTGGTTAAGGTGAAATTTAAGTTAAATTTAAGTGGTAGCTAATGGGGTGGTTTATTCTTTCTCATCTATTCTTATAAGCACTAAGTTAATCTCTAGGTGTTCAAGTCCTATTTGTTTCAAAATTGTCTAATTTTCCTGCTCTGGTGATCCACTGTTCATCAGTGAAAGGCAACAGTTCCGGTGAGCTCTTGAAGAACTTTCAGACATTTTCAGTACAAAAAATATGAGATGCCTGTGACCTGTGAAAAGTTCAGAGGGTAACAGAGAGGGAGAGAGTTATTATAGAACATTCTGACTGGAAGAAAAAAAGCTCCTTACTCAGACTTTTAATCACACCTTTCTGCCATAACCCTTCCATCTTTCTTCCAGGGCAATTGAAAATGTGGAGACACTCTCAGACAGCCATCTTATAGTGATGATGAGTTTTCAGCTCATCTTTCCTCACTACATAACAGATGTGCCTTTTGCTCTTTCCATTCCCTATTTTACTTTCTTTCTTCCATTTCTTTACCAGTTTCTCTCCCTTTCTGTGTCAGACTTAACTCCTAATTGGCTCTTCTGACTTTTCATGTAGCCTTGAACTGCGTTTGACCTCCTAGCTCTCTATCCTGTTTTTCTTGGTCCATTAATAACTCCTTTGTGCCATACCTGATTTTGTTTTCTACTATGCTTCTTCGTATGTGTCAAAACACTTCCCTTCCCATCTTACATTTCTTAAAGTACTCCCTAAAACAAACACCTCTCTCAAAACTCACAGGTGTTTGGAAACCTCATGAGTAAAAATCCCATCATTGATTCTTTTTTGTCACTGATAAATTATAAGGAAAAAAATTACACCTTTAGGTATTGTTTTCACGATAAGATCTCTGATACAGATATGATATTCTCTTCAGTATCTTTCATCATCTCAGTCATTCCAGCAGCAGTTAGAAGTGACGTTTTGTTTCTTTATGGTGATATCTGGAAGGAGTTTACTCTCCTTTCTTTCTATTATCTTCACAGCATGGTCTACTCTGTTGTGCTGATATATCATCCTGGACTGATGCTAGCTGAAACACCTGCACCGTACTTCACCACATAATGTAGTCATACCCTATAATGGCTATGAAGTTAAGAGTCGGAGACAACACCGCAAGAAAGAAAAAGGTTTACATGGCTGCCAACAAGGAAACCAGGGGGAAACCAGCCTTCTTACAGGAGAAGTGAAGCCTGAGGATATAACACTGGCATCTGAACACAGGCTCCATGACAGTTAAACTCAAAGTGTTTTGATTTTTTTGCTTAAAATTACACACACACATACATGCACAAACACTTTATTTTTGTGGTGGGTTGACCTTGACTGGCTGCCACGTGCCCACCAAGCTGCTCTGTCACTGCCCCTTCTCAATAGGACAGGGGGGGAAAATATGATGAAAAAACTCGTGGATCAAGATAAGTACAGGGAGATCACTTACCAGTTACGGTCACAGGCAAAACAGACTTGACTTGAGGAAGATTAATGCAATTTATTGCCAATTAATAATATAGTAGGATAGCGAGAAATAAAAACAAAACTAAAAACAACTTCCCCCCACATATCTGTTTCTCCCAGGCTCAACTTCAGTTGTGATTCTTCTTTGTCCTCCCTTCATGCAGCGCAGGGCGATGGGGAAGGGTGGTTGCAGTCAGTCTATAATGCTTTGTCTCTGCCACTCCTTCCTCTTCACGCTCTTTCCCTGCTCCAGCATGAGGTCCCTCCCACAGGACATAGTCCTTCGTGAACTGCTTCAATATGGGTCCTTCCCATGGGCTGCAGTTCTTCACAAACTGCTCCAATGTGGGTCATTTCCACAGGGTGCAGTCCTTCACGAACAGACTGCTCCAGTGTGGGTCCCTGGGCAGCATCTTCCTTCAGGGCACATCCACCTGCTCTGGCGTGGGGTCCTCCACAGGTTGCAGTATGACCATCTGCTCCACTGTGATCCTCCAAGGGCTGCAGGGGAACAACCTGAATCACCATGGTCTTCTCCACGGGCTGCAGGTGAATCTCTGCTCTGGTGCCTGGAGCACCTCTTCCCCTCCTTCCTCACTGACCTTGGTGTCTGCAGGGCTGTTTCTCTCACATTTTCTCACTCCTCGCCCACAGCTCCTGCACAACATTTTTACTCTTTCTTAAGTTTGTTATCACAGAGGTGCTACCAACGTCGCTGATGGGCTCAGCTTTGGCGGATCTTTCTTGGAGCCTTCTGGAGCTGGCTGTGTCTGACATGAGGGCAGCTTCTGGCATCTTCTCACAGAGGCCACCCCTGCAGCCCCACCACTAGCAACACCTTACCACATAAACCCAATACAGTTTTCAAGTTAGAGAAAAAGCAGAAAAAGAAGCATCCTTAATGTAATGACTCTTCTGAAAATGTTGGCTCAATACCCAATATGGGTATTGAGTTTTGGAAAAACAGACCCAAATTACTATGTTGGTGTTTATCTTAAAGTGACTACAATTCAAACTGATCAGATATCTACATCTACAATTTATTTGATTTCATAATGTTTCCTCTTTTATGAGCAGGCTGTGGCCCTAAATTATGCTCACATTTATCCAGTTACTTGTTCATTTATTAACTATCCATTTACAACCAGTCCACAAATTTTGAAGTGAAAGCACAGAAAAAATGTCATTATGTGCATTTACTTTTCTCATGATTGTTTTCTCTGTTTTCCTTCCCCTAAGAGCAAAGATCTTCAGTGAGCGTGGAAGGAAGATAACATTTCTTCTTTAGCTCCCAATTAAGTCTTTCAGGAGAAAGTTTGCAAGCGGAGAAGGTGCTGTAGACCCTCCTTTCAGCCATGATGAGCTCTACTAATGTGCTCCCTACTTATCATCACTGGTTCTGCCATGGGTGCTTGCTGGGAGCTGCCCAAGAGCTTGGCTGACACCAAGACTTGTCAGTGTGTTTGGACTCATGTCTGGGTGCACTGGAACAGATAATTTCTGGACTATAGTCATTGGCACTGTAGAATTTCTCCAGCCTGCAAAAATGGTAGTATCCATCATCTGTATTTTTATTTTCTCTCTTTTCATTCTATAGAGCTGTCTCAACAGTACAGAGAAGCCAGAGGAATGCTAGAGAGAAACTGCAGGCAAAGTGTCAACACCTTTCAGAAGCTGCCCATAACTGTGGCAGTGGTTTAATTCCATAGATGGATCAGAAAGTTTTGTGGAAAGCTGGTATAAGCACAGAGCTAGTACATGAAATTCTGCAGTGCTGATTTTTTCTCTCCTTGTTCATCCGAGAGAACAAGGGGATTAAGGCACTTTGCAGTGGTAGCCCTGCCTGAGATTTACCTTTCTGGACATAGTCTGAAGGATTTTTCTTGTTATGTCTTTTTCCTTTGAAAAATAAAAGCACAGAGTTGTTTGAGTCAAAGGTGGAGTATATTAAAGAAGTGTTTTAAACTGGTGAATCTAGCTCACCTGCCAGTGTGAGTGCTCTGAGTATCACAAATGTGTGGCTTATGTTTTCTTTGGTTAAGAAGAATTGAAGTTTGCTACAGCGTGGGATGGGAGAAACAGCCTACTACAGATCCTCATGTAATTCCCACTAAGTTAACAAGGCTCGTACTGCGCAGTTCAGTAAGAGTATAGTCAATGTCTTACAGGGGATATTATGTCACTCTTTAGCAGATGGTGTAGTAATTTCATTTGCTGAGAGTGTTACAATACAGTACAAGTATTTAATCCTCCTTAAACTATAGAGAGTTCATTACATATAAATCTGACATTCACTTCTTGTTTTCCACTCTATGACAGTAATAGTGCTACAATACTATAACATTTGGGGTTTTTTTATTTATTTATTATGGTTTAAAAGTGGGAGATATGTTCTATGCAGTACTGGAATTGAGTGTAAGTTTCAGCAACAAAGTAAGTAGAACCAGACTAAATAAAGCAGTCTCAACAACATTATCTTTACCAAAACAAGAATTTTTAAATGTAAAACAATTGCTTTTGGGTTTTGTTCATCATTCTAGGGACCAAATTATGAGAATATAATTCAGTTCCTTTTCAGTCAAAACTCCCAAGGGATCAGATTTGGAGGCTGTTCAAGTCAACAAAGCTCTACTGAAGTCAGTAGACTTCTATTTAAACCAGAATCAACTTAGCTGAGAATCGGTTCCTGTGCATGTGAAGAGTGAATGGGAATGTCCAGATGTCTGATTCACCACAATTTATGTAAAAAATAATCTGTGTGAACTCCTTCTATGTGATGGAAGAAGATTACTGTTCTCTTTCAGTTCCTTCACCTTCTCCAGCCCTTGTTAGCAAAGGCCCTTAAGTTTAAAAAACCAAACCAACCAAGTCTCTAATTGTCTTGATCACCTTGAGATACAAACTGGATGGACCTCTGCAGCTGAAAGCAAAGCCTGATGCAATTTCAGATGAAACTACTTGTTTGGGAGCTGTTACAAATTCACAGTTGTTGTCAACTGAGGACCCAGAAGAGGCCCTCTAATACACACCATGCTGCAGGTCAGAGTATTCACAAATCCGTGCTGAACTTGCTCAGCTCAGAAAACCAGGTTGTGACTTTTGGACGCTTGAGGAATTCTTATCCACAATACACTTTGGCCACAACAACCCCATGCAGCTCTACAGGCTGGGGGAAGAGTGGTTAGAAAGCGGTCCGGTGGAAAGAGACCTGGGGGTGCTGATCGACAGCCGGCTAAACATGAGCCAGCAGTGTGCCCAGGTGGCCAAGAAGGCCAATGGCATCCTGACCTCTATTAGGAATAATGTAGCCAGCCGGTCTAGGGAAGTGATCGTCCCTCTCTACTCGGCACTGGTGAGGCCGCACCTTGAATACTGTGTCCAGTTCTGGGCCCCGCACTTCAAGAAAGATGTTGAGGTGTTGGAGCGAGTCCAGAGGAGGGCAACCAAGCTGGTGAAGGGTCTGGAGGGTCTGACCTACGAGGAATGGCTGAGGGAGCTGGGGTTGTTTAGCCTGGAGAAGAGGAGGCTCCGAGGTGACCTTGTTGCCGTCTACAACTACCTGAAGGGAGGTTGTAGTGAAGTGGGAGTCGGCCTCTTCTCCCGGGCAACTAGCGATAGGACAAGAGGACACAGCCTCAAGCTTCGCCAGGGGAGGTTCAGGTTGGACATTAGGAAGAATTTCTTTACAGAAAGGGTTATTAGACATTGGAATGGGCTGCCCAGGGAGGTGGTGGAGTCACCATCTCTGGATGTGTTTAAGAAAAGACTGGACATGGCACTTAGTGCCATGGTCTAGTTGACAGGGTGGTGTCAGGGCAATGGTTGGACTCGATGATCCCTGAGGTCTCTTCCAACCTGGTTGATTCTGTGATTCTGTGATTCTGTGATTCTGTGATACTCCATTAGTGAGTACCGAACTTCCACAGATTTCTTGTGTAAAGGGAGGATTCAGGACTCTCTACCTTCACTGAACAAATTGTGAGGAAACTGTGGTAGTAAATGCACTTGAAATGAGAGAAATATGCACTATTCCCAAAATATATTAGGAAACTTAGTTACTTCCTTGTTTGCCATTTTACAATAAGATTCTTTAAAATATGGCCTGTATTTTCATATAGTTAGTTAGCATCTATTTTTTATTGGAAGATCTGATTTTCTGATGGCTAAATGAATCAACTGGGAAGCAGAGTGTGATTAGCAAAGTAAAGCAGATACTAGCAGCATCTCTGATAAACTATTCTGCAGCATTAATTAAGAAAAAAGCTGTAGATTGTTTTCCTGAGGAGGGAAGTGCTGTTTCATTTCTCATGCGCACCCACCATCCACAAGAGCTACAAAAGCTCTGTGTGTAACAAGGCTCACTGCGCAGGGATTTCTTTGTAATTTTAAACACTCAGGAAGACTGTTCCTGAATGCCAATCTAACCTATTGGGTAAACAATAAAGAACAGCCTAAAATAAGAAGGAAAGCAAGAATGCTGTTCTAGAATCATGTAAAACAGAAGGGTTCTGCATTTCTTTATCAACTCTTGATGTCATTGTTTTTAATAAAGTTTTTTGGCAAAGAGTTACCATAGTTCCTGCTAAGGGGAGGACTGGGAACAAGCTCTATGTGGTTATGGTAGTTACACCCCAACCAGACAGCTTTGGGCAGAGAGCAGCTCTCTGTTTTGTTTAGTTAGGGGGAAGAAGGAACACTTCAACTCATCTCTTGATTTTGGTGGAGTTTTTTGTTTTGGTTTGGTTTGTGTTTTTTGACAAATACACTACTTTTTATGGACTGTTTCTTTGGCTGTCAGTTCCTATGAAAGTGTGGTGGGCTGAGTTTTCGCAGCAGTGTGTGCAGTAAAATTCAGGTACTGTTTTGTGTGTATGCAGAGAGCTCCCCATCTCTGCTGCCAAGGGCAGTCGTGATAATCCTTTGAACTTGTCCCTTCACCACCGCGAGGTTCCCCTTCTTGGCTGAGCTATTGGATATCTTCACTGCTAAAAAGCATTTCACTCATGGGGCTTGCGTTAAAGGTATATTACTGAAGGTTCAGTCCTTCTGATGATCCCCCTCCTTTCAGAGTCGAGTGCTCCCCATCTAAACCTTAGTCCACCTTCAGCATTCCTTTATTTTCCTCTGAAGGCTCATCTTAAAGCAGCTTCTGTGAAGGCAACACACCCTCTCTTATCTCAGTTGCTCACTGGAAAACCCTTCTATATTTTCTGTAGCTTCTTTCTTCAAGCTGTAGTAGAGAAAAGCCAAGCACACAGAACTAGTCCTTTGTTGCCAAGTTCATTTGTTCTAAACCTGCACTGTGTGTTACCTTGTGGTGAATTCACTTCTCTAACTCTGGAGGTCACTAGGCAGCTCTGGCAACACTCAGAAGCAATTTGCATGTATAGCAGAGGGAGGGGAAAAATTCCCATTTAAAGAAACTGTGAAATAGTCAAAGTCATTAAAGTAAAACTGAGATGCATTTAAGAAGGTTACACGTCAATGCAAAATGTCTCTGATATAAATTGTCCTTCTCTGATGTGTCTTCAGTCATTTAGCATTCACTAGGAAAGACACATCTTAAGAGGGAATTTTCTCTATTATACAGGCAAACTTCAATGCAAAATTAATTCTAATCATAATTTATGGTATAAGACAATGCTTGTTATGGAAAACAGGCTGATGGTTTAATTTAGGGCAAGAGTAATCAAATGGATATGGCTGTATTTGTTTTAGAAAGTATAATAGATGGAATGTGGGTTAGGTAATGTAGAAAATGTTGACAAAATACTTAATTTTTGAAGTGTATTATTTACCAAACAAACAAATGCAGCACTAAAGCCAGTCTATTTCAGGGAACCTGACCATAAATGTTTAATGATGAAACAGAGGTTTTATCTTTCGTTGCCCACCTCATCTGAAATTAATGTTCTAAGTGATATGGCTGTGACTGCAATCTTGGCAGTGTTGGGGACAAGTCTCTACTTTCTGTGTCAAGTTTCAAACAATATAGTTATGGGATATTAGGGAGAAGAGGGAGTTACATGCTACCAAAACATTTTTTAAAGCAAAATGCTGTTTCCCTGCTTGTTGCCTGCTAAGCAGATTGCAGGGTAGAGACTCGTCTTCTATTCAAACTTCTTTAAGATAATCTTTTTAAGGGTCAAAATCCAACTAAAGCACCTTGGATCACTCCACAGGCCAATTTACTTTTCCCAGTCCAATCATATTTCTCCTACTTTGGAGGAAATCAGAATAAATGGTTGCCCTACTGTTCATTACATCTAGGATTTTCAAAAAGGAAAGGACTTACAGAGATGTCCTGTCTAGCGGGTAGATATCAGATGCTATATTCATCAGCAGAGACTGTAGCAGATAAAGTGTAGTGTAGCAATTGAAAAGGGAGATTAATAAAAGTCAGAGGATGAATAGTGTGTCATGTCACCCACACCATCATAATCAAGCCTTATATGGTTTAAGGGAATAACAAGAAATCCTTCTGGATTTGATGCGGAGCTGGTGGGTTAGTGTTTCTCTTGGTTTGTCTGCTGTCTGTGTGGTTTTTTTCCAGATTTTGTGATTTATTTGATTCAGCGTCACATCCTGGGAGCTCTATTTTCTAGGCATAGGCACACAAGAATAGCAGATTTCCTTCAGGTCCTTTAAGCATGATGTCCTTCAATGTATCAGTGGAGTTTATTTTCTGGTGTTTTGCCATTGTTTTTCCCTACATATAATCAGTATCTTCTATGTTTAGCTTACTCAGCACTGCTGCTGCTACAAACTTGACTTCAATGGCTAGCACTTGTGCGAAGAAATCAGCTCCCCATCTGTCCGCTGGAACAGGCTTTTGTCTTTTGTTTGCTGGACCCAAAAGGTACCGCATAAAATACATGATCATCTGTTTTATCTTCTCTAGGTTCTTATCTTGGCCTTGACACTGCCATATCTGAGTGCCTTCCACTCCTGCCTTAAGGAAGGGGCTAATCTGAATCCGCTGTGTGAGGCTCAGCCATCCTCTTTATTTGTATGCAGCACAGCGCTTTGTTTCAGGAAAAGCACAGCTAAATTTGCGTGTTAGGAGCATGTGTGTGATGTGCTTTTATATTGTACTGCTGTTTTGGCTAATGAGTGTTTTTCTTTTCCTTCAAAGCCCTTTCTGTGTCAGAGTGCAGTGCACAGGGCAGGTTAGCAGGATGAGGAAGGTCAGTGCAAATCCCCAGTGAATAATATTTTCCCTGTATGAAACACCTTTATTTCAGAAGCGCACAAAACATTTCACACACCAAACACATGGCAGCCAGATGGGCAACATAGCACTAAAAGTGCACAGAAACAACTAGGCAGTTGCTACCAGTCAAGAAATAGGGACAAACCCCTGCTTTTTGGGTATGTCTTGTGACAGCAGAGGCTCCACATTAATCTCCTCCAGATGTGAGATACTGAAGAGCAAAGCAGGAGTATCAGGCTACTACGAGGACTGCAGAGAGATTTCCCAGGTGCTTCAGGGTGTGGATCCACGAGTCATTTATTTCCTGGTGAATTTTAGGAGAACTTCTCTGCAACTTGAGGCAGGAAGTGAGAGAGAGGAAAAGGGAGAACTATGAAGCATGTGGGTGATATTGGAGAACTCTTCATGGATTGCTGTCATAGCCACATCCCGCCTGCAAAAACAAGAGGTTACCAGCATGAACGACACTTGAACTAGAGTTCAATGCATTGCTACACTCAGACTATTCAGTTTCATGCAAAACAGATCGGAACTAAGAGCAAAATCATGTATGAGCCTGAATTAGCTCTTACAGAAGTGGGGTGGCCTCCAAAAAAAGTTTGTGGAGACTTGGGTAATACAACAGCTGAAATGAAAATGAAGGGAAAAAACAGGTCAAAAACTGCTAGCAATTTTGACAATCTTTAGGGTCAAGTTGAAATCTTTTATTTATTCCAATGGAAATTTTAATTTTCAGGCTATTTAACCCACTTTTGAGCTCCATGCCTTTTTGTTCTTTTAACTTTAGATTACTCAAATGAAAAAGACTGTTTCAAAACAAAATCTCACAATGTTTAAATTTGAAAAACATTGAAGCAAACCATAACAACTCTTCCGAAATGAAAGAGGTCATTTTAAAAATGATTTCATGAGAAGATGATGATTCATGAGAAGAAAAGCTACTTCTAAGAAGCAGCTTCTGACTGCATCTGCTGTGAGAATCGGTGTATGGGACAGAAAAATCTGTTTAGCAATGCTGATAGAAATGCATGTGTCTCTAATCTCCTTTCTTTTGGCATGATTAGTATTGCTACACTAATGTGCTGTGTCTTGGGCAGCTGTCTAGCATCTCTGATGGTTCTGAGTTTAGAAATAATGTCTCTTCCAGGTGTCGCATTTGGGGATAGATGAGCTTACAAGGAAGATGTTGATCAGGAAACTTGTGTTTCGTGGGATGGTGGTGTCAGACAAGACCGCTTCATGGAAACTCTTCAAATCTATGTTACACACAAAAAAATCGACATTAAAAAATAAAAATAAAAACAACAGAAGCTTCCAAGGGCATGCATCCAAGCAGTAAGAAATGCCAGGTTTTAATTTTATTTGGGAAACCTTGATTCACTCCCCTTGTGCAAATAATCAAATCTATACTAATGTAGTTTAGCCTTTTCCTCAGAATTCAAGCTCCACAGGGTAGGCTGTGCTCTGTTAATGATCAGCTCGTCAATATTTTGTATGATCCCCAACACTCAGTGGGTGACCTTTTTTGCACTATTCTTTGCTACTTGGAAATAACTCAGAGCCAAGAAGCCTGACAGAGTACCAAATTCCAGTTGATCAGTACAATGTGAGCCTCTGCATAAGACAACAGGTTCCCACTGACTCTGTGACAGCTGCTTAAAGATACATTTTCCTGCTCCCCAGCTCTTGCTGAATGTGAGTCAGACCTTGATTTGAGGACAGAATTATAAATTCATCTCTGCATCAGTGTAGTATCTGAATACTGCACAAACATTAATTACTCAGATCATTAATTTCTACAAAATACCTGCAATGTGAAGACAGATCATTACCCCACATTTACAGATACAGGAAAATTTTGAATAAAACTACCTCTGATTTTCATTAAATAACATGAAATATTCTACGTTACCATTTGCTCCATGCAAGACCCCCAAGGGGGCTGGGTTTCATAACCTATTTAGGGGGTCTTAACGGATGCCGACAACTCCCACCTCTCTTTTACATATCCCTCTTCACAGAATCACAGAATCACAGAATGTTAGGGATTGGAAGGGACCTCGAAAGATCATCTAGTCCAATCCCTCTGCCGGGGCAGGATTGCCTAGACCATATCACACAGGAACGCGTCCAGGCGGGTTTTGAATGTCTCCAGAGAAGGAGACTCCACAACCTCTCTGGGCAGCCTGTTCCAGTGTTCAGTCACCCTTACAGTAAAGAAGTTTTTCCTCAAATTTAAGTGGAACCTCCTGTGCTCCAGCTTGCACCCATTGCCCCTTGTCCTGTCAAGGGATGTCACTGAGAAGAGCCTGGCTCCATCCTCTTGACACTTGCCCTTTACATATTTATAAACATTAATGAGGTCACCCCTCAGTCTCCTCTTCTCTAAGCTAAAGAGACCCAGCTCCCTCAGCCTCTCCTCATAAGGGAGATGTTCCACCCCCTTAATCATCTTCGTGGCTCTGCGCTGGACTCTCTCTAGCAGTTCCCTGTCCTTCTTGAACTGAGGGGCCCAGAACTGGACACAATACTCCAGATGCGGCCTCACCAGGGCAGAGTAGAGGGGGAGGAGAACCTCTCTCGACCTGCTAACCACACCCCTTCTAATACACCCCAGGATGCCATTGGCCTTCTTGGCCACAAGGGCACACTGCTGGCTCATGGTCATCCTGTTGTCCACTAGGACCCCCAGGTCCCTTTCCCCTACACTGCTCTCCAACAGCTCTGTCCCCAACTTGTACTGGTACATGGGGTTGTTCTTGCCCAGATGCAGGACTCTACACTTGCCCTTGTTATATTTCATTAAATTTCTCCCCGCCCAACTCTCCAGCCTGTCCAGGTCTCTCTGAATGGCTGCGCAGCCTTCCGGCATCTCAGCCACTCCTCCCAGTTTTGTGTCATCAGCGAACTTGCTGACAGCGCACTCTAATCCCTCATCCAAGTCATTAATGAATATATTGAATAGAACTGGTCCCAGAACCGACCCTTGCGGAAATCCGCTAGACACAGACCTCCAACTGGACTCTGTCCCGCTGACCACCACTCTCTGGCTTCTTTCCTTCAGCCAGTTCACAATCCACCTCACTACCCGATCATCCAGACCACACTTCCTCAGTTTAGCTGCGAGGATGCTGTGGGAGACCGTGTCAAACGCTTTACTGAAATCGAGATAGACCACATCCACAGCTTTACCATCATCTATCCACCGGGTAACATCCTCATAAAAGGCTATCAAGTTGGTTGAGCATGACTTCCCCTTGGTGAAGCCATGCTGAGTGCCCCTAATGATCCCCCTATCCTTGATGTGCCTAGAGACAGCACCAAGGACAAGTTGTTCCATCACCTTTCCGGGGATGGAGGTGAGGCTGACCGGTCTATAGTTACCCGGGTCCTCCTTCCTGCCCTTTTTGAAGACTGGAGTGACATTCGCTTTCCTCCAGTCCTCAGGCACCTCTCCTGTTGCCCATGACTTAGCAAAGATGATGGAGAGTGGCCTAGCAATGACTTCCGCCAGCTCCCTCAGCACCCGCGGGTGCATCCCATCAGGGCCCATGGATTTATGGACATCCAGGTTGCTTAATTGGTCCCTGACCCAGCCCTCATCTACCAAGACAGATTCCTCCTCTATCCTGACTTCTTCTGAGGCCGCAGGGGTCCAGGGATCCTCAGGACAGCCTCCAGCAGTATAGACAGAGGCAAAGAAGGCATTCAGTAACTCTGCCTTCTTTTTATCCTCTGTCTCCAGGACCCCCACCTCATTCATCAGTGGGCCTACATTGCCTCTAGTGTTGGCTTTACCTGCAATGTATTTGAAGAAGCCCTTTCTGTTGTCCTTGACCTCTCTTGCAAGGTTTAATTCCAAGGAGGCCTTAGCTTTCCTAGTTGCCTCCCTACATCCTCTGACAACAGACTTATATTCCTCCCAAGTGGCCAGCCCCTCCTTCCACGATCTGTACACCTTCTTCTTCCACTTGAGTTTGCCCAGCAGTTCCCTGTTCAACCATGCAGGTCTCCTGGTACCCTTCCTTGACTTCCTACCTGTTGGGATGCTCTGATCTTGAGCTCGGAAGAAGCAGTCCTTGAACGCTAACCAACTATCTTGGGCCCCCTTACCTTCTAGTACCCTGTCCCATGGGATTTCCCCTAGCAATTGCCTGAAAAGGTCAAAGTTGGCCCTCCTGAAGTTCAGGGTTGTGATTCTGCTAGCTATTCTGTTCCTGCCACATGAGATCCTGAACTCTACCATCTCATGGTCGCTACAACCAAGGCTGCCCTCAACCTTCACCTCTTCCACCAGACCCTCCTTGTTAGTGAAGGATCAGATCCAGCAGCGCTCCTCTCCTAGTTGGCTCATCCACCATTTGCATCAGAAAGTTATCATCAATGCACTGGAGGAACCTCCTGGACTGAGGATGGCTGGCTGAGTAGGCCTCCCAGCAAATATCAGGGTAGTTGAAATCCCCCACAACCACCAGGCCCTGTAATTGCGAGACTGCTCTCAGCTGCCTGTAGAAGGCCTCATCACCCTCCTCATCCTGATCCGGTGGCCTGTAATAGACACCCACAACAGTATCACCCCTGCCAGCCTGCCCCTTAATTCGCACCCACAAACTCTCAACTCGCTCCTGATCTGCCTCTGGACAGAACTCAATACATTCTAGCTGCTCACTCACATAAAGAGCAACTCCACCACCTCTCCTTAGCGGCCTGTCTTTCCTGAACAGGACATAGCCATCCATGACCACATTCCAGTCATGCGAGGCGTCCCACCAAGTCTCTGTAATTGCCACTAGATCATAGCCCCCCGACCGAACACGGATTTCTAACTCCTCCTGCTTATTCCCCATGCTGCGTGCATTGGTGTACAGGCATTTCAGGGAGCGAGCTGGGCACACCGATTTCATCCCAGATTCACCCCCTGATTTCACCCCAGGGGGATGGGGGGCCTCCTGGTCTACCTCAACACTAGAGCATTGCCCCAGTGGTGCAAGCCCAGCTACTACCCCATCCCCCTTCGAATCTAGTTTAAAGCTCTCCGAATGAGCCCTGCTAATTCCTGTCCCAGAACCCTTTTGCCCCTACGACATAAACCTTTCCCATGTATCACTGTCACGCCTGGTGTCTTATAAAACCAGCCATTATCAAAGAACCCAAAGCCCTGCCTGTAGCACCAGTCTCGTAGCCAGGCATTAATAGAGAGAATCCTACTATTCCATCCCACGTCATCACCTGAAAATGGAAGGAGGGAGGAGAAAACAACTTGTGCCCCAGACTCTTTCACCAACCGTCCTAGGGCCTTGTAGTCTTTCTTCATCCCCCTCAGACTATGGGATGCAGCTTCTTCCCCACCTGTCTGGAAGATCAGCAGGGGGTAGTAGTCTGTGGCTTTCACCAGGTTGGGGAGTTGCCTGGTGATATCCCTGATTCGGGCTCCAGGCAGGCTGCAGACCTCCCTGTGATGGGGGTCAGCTCTGCATATTGGGCCCTCAGATCCCTTTAGGAAGGAGTCTCCAACCACTAAAACTCTTCTCTTCTTCCTTGTGGAGGAGGTAGCTATACGCCCGTCAGGTTTTTCTGACTGTGGTGGGACCTCTGATATAGGTTGCCTCTCCACCACATCCCCATTGGACCGGCTGTATTCCACTAGGGCTTCATATCTATTGCTCAGAGGCACCTGTGGAGGCAAGGTAGGCAAGGAGGGCACTCGCCTTTTGCCACGGCCATAGACTTGTCTCCACTCACTCCTCTCCTCTAGGTTATTGTTTTCCACCTGAGAGGGGCAGAGTACAGGGGTCCCTCGATCCTGGGAGCTCTCCGGCAGGTGCTCCCATTTTTGTTGCAGGGAGGGCAGAGCCTGGCTCCACCAGTCTATCTCCATTTCAGCCTCCCGAATGCTCCTAAGCCTTTCTACTTCAGCTTGAAGCCTTTCAACCTGGCTTTGCAGCTGTGCCGCTCGGCCAAGCAGATCATCTACTTGCTCACAGCGCACACAGCCCCCTGACACCACAGAGACGGTGTAGCATTCCCTGCAGCCTGCGACCTGCACCATCGCCTCCTTCCGTGGGAGCTCTGTCTGGGTTCCCACATCCATTTTGGTCTTCTTCCACCGGGTAGATACCATTGTTCTTCCACTGAGCTGGGAAATACCTGTTGGTGCCACCCCTGGTTCACAGCTCCTCTTACTCTGATTCTTCTTCCCCATCCATTTTCTTTGCCTTCTGCACTTCTTTCTCAACTTGTGGATCTCTCTGATTTCCCATACCCTGTGCTCAATTTGTCTTAGACTTTTCTGAAGACCACATTGTCTGGATTTGCATCTCTCCCTTTCTGCTCCCTGCTATCCTAACCATATTAAAATGTTTCTTGAAAATTCTAGGTCTTCTCTTTTCTAAAATCCTCGTCAAAGTGTCTGCAAACTCTTTACATACCCTACTGGTTCACAACCTGCTTTTGGTTGGACATCCCTTGGTTGTCTATGTATTTCATCTGATTCCAGTGTCTGTCCACCTTTGCCCACTTGCACTGTCTTCTTCCAGCCCCCTCACTGCATTTGTCTCACTGAGAAGCAATTGCAACTTCAAGTCCTCTGTTCTCCTCACAAATCTCCTGATTGCAGACTCTAGCACTTCTGGGGCTCTGTTTTGGTTTTCTTGTGCCAGGAGCTCATGGCAGTGCCTGGAATTATCCTGGCAAAAAGGAGTTGCAGGTAACGCCCTGAGCACCTCAATTTGCAGCCCACTCCAGACACAGTGAGGAGGGGTGAGATAATGCTCAGGGCTTCAGAATCACACAGAGCAGCTCCAGGTTCAATCCCTGTCCCAGTCACCTCTGGGGATGCCATTAGTGGCCTCTTCTCCAAGAAACAGAGTCGAAGACTAGAACAGATGAAAGAAAAATGTATCAGACGTGGCTAAATCTATAAATCCCTTTATATCCCCTATATAATGTATAAATCCCTTTATATCAGTGCTGTGTGCACTAGTGCTTTCCACAGGGTGAAGGAAATACTGCCCTGCTCTTCAAGAAAGGAAGTATAACCAGTCTTTGCTTCTTGAATAGCAAAAAGAGCCAGGCAGAAGGCAGAAAAGCTTGGACAAGTCTGGTATTTGACAATGGTAATTTTCAGTACAGGTACCAGTCATTTGTTTAACTGGTTGCTTTGTTTAGCGTAATTGTGTGAGCCAGTTATTCCATGACTGTGTACACACTTGTTTAAAATGAAAGAAATATCAGAGCCTAAAGTCCTGAAAGGAGAGAGAAATAGCACAGTGAGTGCAGACCAGAATAGTCTAGGTAGCAAAGACTAATACTTACTGTATAGTAAGTGTCCTGGAGCAAGGAGGGATGAGGTGGTTCCATGTAGACCTGTCAACAGCTTTCAGAGGAATGAGAAAAAAGTGGAAAACGTCTTTTTTTCTGAAGATCTTGTAAGGCACATTCTGAATTGGAGTTCTGTCATCAAAGCTGGAGATAAGCTTATAAAGATGTTTATGTGGAGGAAATAGAAGTTAACCCTTCCTGAGAAGGCAGGACAGAGGACTCCTGAGAAGGATGGTCATTGCTGAGAGAATAAAAATGTACTGAACTACTGCTGCTGTGATAGGAAGGAAATGGGAATGACAAATGAATTTCTCTAATGTATCTGCAAGTGATGTTTTTCCTGTCTTGGACAGAATCTTTTCTTGTGCATATTTGCATTAAGTGCCTTTATTTCTCTTTGTTTTGCACTGTGCAAATATTTGTCTTTATAATTCTGCACACACAAGCAGCATATTTAAAAATGCTACGTGGTAAAAATTGAGTGATTCGAAGTTAAAGATTACAGCCTATCTGTCAGCCTGGAAAAGCAGGGTATAGTCCTGCAAACATTTCCATTCTTGTTTGACACTTGTGAGTTGTCCTTGAATAACTTGCCCAGGGTCACCCAATAACAATATTGCCAGACCATAAGGAATCTTTTCATGTGTATTTGTAGGATCCTGTCTGTCTAGAATTAGCTAAATTCCAGAGGAAATAACTTTCTAAAAAGCATGCAGGAAAATATTCACAGTAAGAGATTTACTGTACATCTTTAGCCTTTTTTCCTCAAGGCAGATTTCTGTTTATGTAGGAATAAGACTTAGGCAGCAGCAGTCACGGTAGTAGTTGTGTAGTTAATGGCCAGAAGCAGACTGCTATTGCTGTAACTCTGCCTGAGCTTTAAATGCACTTGAAATATTTAGAATTTTTCATAAATTTTATTTGATCGTCTGTTCAAACACCAGCAGCACATAGTATCCAATTTATGATTTATTTTCTGCTTTTTATTAAATCATGAATATTTCTCTAGGCATGGGTTTCCTCACACAGCAACACACAGCTTTTTGAATTTGTAGATGATCTAAGATACATGGGTGTGGAATAATGGAAGTCCTATTTTCTCATAAAGCAAAGATGGAAATTGCTATACCTGAGCAAAACATAGCCTGAATCACTGGTCAATATTCAAATCTTGCAGGCTTGTTTTTATTAGGAAGATGCATTGACTTGAGAAGTAATGCAAATCTTGGTGTAATCTTGTTTGTAAAAAAACCTCTGTAGAAATAAACAACAGCACGAAATTTCCTTGCTCACAAATCCTCAGGCCTGTCTTTCAAGGGAGTTCTTGACTTAGGAAACACTGTCCTGTTTCTCATTCTAGTTATGGTACTGTGGCTTTCCTCCTGCAGTGCACACATCCTGCAAATCAGTGTCCTCACCCATGCACTTGCAGCCAGGGAAATTGCTGCGGTTAGGTCTCCTCAGGCTGTGCCTGCAGTTAAGTGTGTCGGGGAGCAGATTCTTTGTCTGTGGCTGTTTCGCTTCAGGAGAGGGTTTAATTGCTTGAGTCTGAAAGACGTGCATGGCAAATCCATCAATTCCACCGAGGTCTGTGTTTGTCTTTGGGTCAGCACCCCTCGATAGCAGACATTAAAATCTTTCCGCATAACGATATGGCCAGAAACAAGTTTCAGTGATTGAATGAAGATAAATGACCTGATCCATTGGAACTTCTGGAGTCAGCAAACCAGGACTGGGAAAACCATCATACTGTCACATTTCTGGTAGTTACATCTGCTTAAGGGAAAAAACTACCATAAGGACAACCCTTCACATTTTAACACTTCAGCTTTAGAACCTGGTGAACATTAGGTTAACAGAGACAAAGGGGATAAAAAAAACCCCAAATAGTAAAAGACTAAATGCATAGTCCCGTGCTCACTTCTAAAAGCACTGTCAAGTTTTAAAGAATGGTTACCCTTCTGCAATTTATGAGCACCCTTCTCTTGCTTCTTCCCATCCCATCAGCTGAAAAACTATATTAACTCTGTGATGCTGTGAAGGTTTAATTGAATCTCTTTCACTTTGCAACATTATCCTCACAGCATCACTCAGGCTGTGATGTGGTGATGAAGTGTGTCTCTCCATAAGATCCTCATTGCTAGATTAGAAACTGTGGCCAAATATAATTAAGTGCGCATACAGTATGAATTCATGTTGTTGGCTCAAATTTGTGCAAAGGGATGCAGTTGCGTTAATTTTTTCAGCATATGTTAGGCAACATCATTTTTTTTCTCTGCACCATTCCCAGTCACATACTTATCTCTCTGTACCAGGTCGGAATCTGTGTTATGTCTGCTTCCACAGCTGGTACGGTTGCATGGCAATGACTGATTCAGATGAAATCTGTATTGCTGGCTGATCTATCAGTACATGGGTGTGGTACTAATTGTCATTATCAAAGTATTAGACCAGTGATGAGTGGCGTTCCTCAGGGGTCAGTATTGGGACCAGTCCTGTTTAACACATTTGCCAGCAACATGAACAGTGGGATTGAGTGCGCCCTCAGCAAGTTTGCTGATGACACCAAGCTGTGTGGTGTGGTTGACACGCTGGAGGGAAGGGATGCCATCCAGAGGGACCTTGACAGGCTTTAGAAGTGGGCCTGTGAGAACTGCGTGAAATTCAACAACACCAAGTGCAAGGTCCTGCACGTGGGTCGGGGAAATCCCAAGAGAATGGATTGAGAGCAGCCCTGAGGAGAAGGACTTGGGGGTGACGAGAAGCTCAACATGAGCTGGCAATGTGCGCTGGCAGCCCAGAAGGCCAACCGTATCCTGGGCTGCATCAAAAGAAGCGTGGCCAGCAGGTCGAGGGAGGTGGTTCTGCCCCTCTCCTCTGCTATCGTGAGACCCCACCTGGAGTACTGAATCCAGCTCTGGGGCCCCCAACATAAAAAGGACATGGAGCTGTTGGAGCGAGTCCAGAGGTGGGCCACGAAGATGATGAGACGGCTGGAGCACCTCTCCTATGGAGACAGGCTGAGTGAGTTGGGGCTCTTCAGTCTGGAGAAGAGAAGGCTCCAGGGAGACCTTCTAGCAGCCTTCCAGTATCTGAAGGGGGGCCTACAGGAAAGTGGGAGAGGGGCTTTTTAGCAGGGCATGTAGTGACAGGACAAGGGGGGAATGCTTTTAAACTGAAAGAAGGTAGATGTAGATTAGATATTAGGAAGAAATGCTTGACTGTGAGGGTGGTGAGACACTGGGCCAGGTTGCCCAAAGAAGCTGTGGATGCCCCCTCCCTGGAAGTGATTAAGGCCACATTGGATGGGGCTTGGAGCAACCTGGTCTAGTGGAAGGTGTCCCTGCCTGTGGCAGTGGGGTTGGAACTAGATGATCTTTAAGGTCCCTTCCAACTAAAACCATTCTATGATTCTATGATTAGCTTTCATTTACAGACTAGGAAATAAGTGATATAGAGAGTGAAGACCTGTGCTTTGTGCTTCTGTACTTGAAGAGCACTGGGGAGAGAACCCCCTTGGGTATTCTTCTCTAGTTATAATGCTTGGAAACTAGGAATATGGATATGAGCAAATATTCTAATAGGCGTAGTCAAGATAACTTCCTAATCAGTGCAGGCCACTTTCAATAAATTGTCACCAGTAAATGGACTGGGATTTAAGGACACTGATCCCTGTTCTTGGATTTAAGTGGTATTTCCTCATTCAAATGTAAATATGTCATTCACTTTACCTGTATATCTGAAGTGCATTATGGTTACTGGTGTCACTTTTGGCCTAGCTGCAAAGGAAATATTCTTGGCTCTGTTAAGATTCTTCTACTTTTAATACAGGAGTCTCTAAAAGTCCCTCACCTGGAGATACTCACTTGTGCTGCTGGCCCAGCACAGTAGAAACATGCTAAGGCACATTAGAATAACCATCCCAGCCAATAGAGATCCAGTTCCCTAACAAAAATAATTTTATATTAGAAAAGATCCCCATTAAAATGTTTGTTATGTTTTTCTTTGAGAGCACATATTCATAGTTATGTCTTCTCCTCTCTTCCTCTCTCTTTCTGCCTGAGATATATCACATTTCAGTCATTCAGCTTCTTTGACAGAGGTACAAAGTGACATTTCGCATGCTCTGCTGCAATCTATCCCTCTGTTTTTTTCCAGAAGTGAGGAACTAGTCGACTTTGTGATGCTTATGCTGCCACACAGCTCCTTTAATTCAACAACAGAATTGACTAGACACTGAATGTATCACATTATGAGGACTGTTTGTCACCAAGAAGAGCCTCTGTTTGACTGACACTTTACTTTCTTTAGCAATATGATTGAAAGTTGAAGGGAGATACTGAGCTGCCAACTTAGAGTCTCAAATATTTAGTGGGATGTAGCCCCACTATTTCAGAGGGAGTGAGGGTAGAGGATTACTGTGTATTTGCATTGTCACTAATGTCCATAAAAAGGTTTGGGGGTCAGTGTTCAGGGCAGGACTTGCGACTTCCATTTTGTGCTTTCCTGTTCAACCTGGGAGACATAAAAGCACCCAAATAACTACCCTTTTTGCATCTTGCAGCCTACTGATCTCCAGTTGTGCATTCACATGTGGCAAATCAAGAGAAACAGTGCTGCCAGAGTTGTGGAGGTTTAAAGACATAAAAGAATCCAAATTTGTAGTGAGAAATAACATCTTTATTAGAGCTGTTAAAATCATCTGAACACACAGACTAGCTTTGGGGTACAGACTAGCTTTGGGGTGCAGTGTCCCTTCAGGAGAGGAAATTTAGGTCTTTAAGAATGGGCGTCGCAGAAGTGAGTGCTTTGATGAGGGTACTGCCTACACATATCACTGAGATATACTACAAAGAGTAACCGAACTTTATTTCTGATCTTTTCAGGCATTCAAGTCCCTTGTTTCTAAACCAGAGGTGGCAAGGGGATCTTTTGTTCAAAAGCGGAGTGTACAGGCACTCTCTCTTAGCATGTGGGATTCCAAATCCAAGTCCCTGCTTTATCTAAAGGGGTATCAGTACATACCCTGCTCCTTTGTGAATACCTGAACACTTCAGCTGCTTGGAGATTGTTATGCAACGGGCCTTCTATCAGTTTCTCCTTTTTATGCTTTTCCACTTTACATGAGGTAGCCAAGCCCATACTGTGAAGCAGGTTTGCTCTACTCACCAGTGAATGTCCAGACTACTAGATGACAGATTTTTTTTTCTTGTCTTTTGATTTAGGAAACACCCTCAAATAGAGGTATCTGACATTTCTAGTTGTTCTGATCAATCCTGGGTGTAATCACTGCAATATCTGTAAACTAGCCTACCGGAGATTTGATCTAATAATGGTACAGGTATTCCATTACTTATTTGAACTTATTTGAAGTTCCATTCCATATTTGAACTACAGATGTATTTTTTAATATGTGGATGATGCCTGAAGAAGTGTTGTATGTACACCAACAACCAGAAAACACAACAAACTCTTGGGTAAGAAGTGCAATTGGCTAAAGCCCTATTTAACAACTGGCTGTTCTCACATAAGACAGGTCTTTTCATCCTCGATGACTGTAGCTGTCCCAGAGCATTCAGGAGCAGGGCGTGAGAAGTGAGGAAGGCAAATGAAATTACAGTCTGTTCCCCTTCTAGCTCTTTGTCACCAGAAATACTAGACGGATTTGACTGAGCAATTTTTGCCCTTCTTTAATGAAAAAGAAAATGTTGTGAAGTCGGAGGCTTGAGAACTCATGGAATTCTACCGGTTGCCTGCAGGGAATTTAAAGTACAAGCAACATAGATTTTATTCAGAGTTTTCCTAATTTAGGACTGCATTGTGGAGCGGAATGCTAAGCACTGAGTTGTGCTTACAGAGCTGGAAGCAAATTGGAGTCTTGATGGAAAGGGATGAGAATGGTTAATACAATTTGAAAACTGCTTACTCAGAAATTAATATGTTTTTTCTTGCTTGTTCCCTGCTACTGTTACCCAATCCCAGAAAGGTGCTTTTTAACAATAAGGACTGCAATGCATTTCATATATGTTAACAGTATCCCTGGGGGTAGTGAGATGTTGCTGTGCTCCAAGTAATAAGAAACATATTGGAATGAAAAGAAGAGAGATGTAATTATTTAAGAAACAGTCCAGTAGCTGGAAAATTCATCTGTCACCCAGCCCATCACTGAGCCCTATCCCACAGCTGAGGTAAAGTTGCATATTTCTGCTAACTTCAGTGGAATAAATCTGGTTTATTTCAGCTCTTGGTTTGGCCTTTTACCCAAAGAACTAGGCTGTAAGTCAGCTAGTAGAAATGAATATCTAATGGGAGGAAGAGTATGGCAAGTTGACATGGACAAGTTTTACCAAGTATATGTAGAATGAAAATGGTCTTTTTACTAAGTTAAGCACCAATGATGCATGGATCTTGCAGCAGCTCTTAGGAACAGAGCTGTAAATCTCATTCTCTCTGAGTTTCAAGAAATACAATATCTGATCAATAAACTGACAAAACACTGATTATTTGTAGTAGAAAATTGCATCCCTGGCTACTAAAATTGTGGAGCAAAGGTTGTTTCCAATTTGAGGAGGCACTTTATTGTATGTGTAGCCTAAAGAAACAGATCAATCTCCTATCCCTAAAGTCAAGCAGCCGCATCTGGCCTGGAAAAAGTGAGACATAAAACTAGGTCTGTCTTCACAAGACCTGCATTTATTTGGCCACAGTAAGATGCATTCCTTACAGCTTGATAATCATTTGCCTGCTTGGGGGTAGGAGACGTGCAGTCAAGTGCTACATGTAGGCAGAATATTTTTATTCAATGCACAAATTCCTCTAATGGTTTCCCATCAAAAAAAAAAAGGCAAAAATTAAAGTACTTACAGGTGACTTAAATATGGTTCTTTGTTATTTTGATGGTGATGATGATGATATTGTTGATGATGGTATATTTCTTGAAGTTCATTTGCCCAGTTTCAAAGAGGAAATTGGATCTAGGATCATTCGAAGCTCCATCAAATGGAGAAGCTGTAAAATAAAAATTACTTCCTGCCACAGTTCTAATAAACTTCCCCTTCCTGCATCTCCTACCCTCCATGTAAAACATTTCTCCCGCAGGTTCATAATGATGATTTAATCTCCTCCTGTCTTGCTTTATGGGAGCCAGTAGCTGGAACTCTGTTTAGATTGATTGTTCTTCACTTGTTATTAACAAGTGGCAAATTAATGGAGATGAACAAAAATGAAAGAGGAGATTCAAATTCAGCTTCCTCTGCACCACAGGGTTTTGATTTCAGACAGTTTATTCCTAATTTGAGGACAGTGACAGTGAATTGATAACATTTTGGGTGTGTTAGAGTTCAGCATGAAAGCTGATAAAGTATCTCATGACCTTTTTGGTTCAGATTTAATTATCCCCCAAAACAGCTCTTTATTCTTCCCTGCCGATGCTCCCCCTGGCATCTTTCCCCTTCACTTAGCAAACTTCACAGAGGCTGGTTAGATTGCAATGAATAGTGCTATAATTTTTCCTTATATGCCCATTGTAGCTTTTGCAATTGTTTCATAACTGGCACTCCAGATAATTTCTCTGCTCTTCTTAGTAGAATAGACTGGACATATCAGTTTATACAAAATTTTTAAATGTTTCATTTTCCTCCAGGATGGTGATAATTTTCTGTACGAGTTTTCTGACAGAGGGCAGGGACTTGAGGGAGCTCTGTTCCCAACTCTACTGTTGATGCAATGGGAAGAAGCCAAGAAACCTGCATCTCAGCATACTTCCTTGCAGGATAGCAGGAGAAGCCTCACGTAGGGCTGTGGGATCTGGCCCCAGGGCTGTCTTCCATACCCAGTGTGCTTCCACAGGAACTTGGGGCAATCTCCCTGTGTTTTGCTCCTGGCAACATCAAAGCTGACACCTTTGAGCAGCTTCCTCCAAGCAATGCCCAGTAATATGTACAGATATTGAAACAGATATATTTTGGTTTTGCGGCACCTGCAAACAAAACTGTGCTGAAACCATCCACACTGCTGCTGGAGAGGAGTGAGAGAGAGTGTCAACCACATATGAGAGAGGTTAGCTACATGGCCTAGTAACTGCTGAAGACCACTTAGGTAATAAGTGGCTGAGGACTGCCTAGAAGGCTCTAAAGAATCAAATAAAGAATGGGCTCGTTTTCCAAAGATGTCTACAGTAATAATAATAATAATTATTTTTGCTGTAACCAAAATATGAGGTTCTTTTCACCACATTTTAAAACATGACACCTGTCCAGAGCAGCACTATTTCGATTTTTGGCTTGACAATCTGCTTATAAAAAAGCTCAGTGAAGAACTTTTTTCTGGTCCTAGATTGTTCATGAAACGGATACTGCAATTTTGATCATAAGGAGTTAGCAAAGTACAGCACCTTCCAGGGTGGTGGTGTGCTTCAAATAGGATGGATTTCAGCCTCTCATTAGATTTTCATATTTCCTTTCAGATTGCTCCAGCCACTTCTGCTTTAACCACAGATTTGGAAGCTTCTCCTTTTTCTTGAATAAGGAGCGGGGCAATGAACTCCTTGATTTCTATAGGGAAATAATGTATGTGGATACTTTTGCAATACCCACTCTACTTGTAAGTCAGAATTTCATGCTAACTGCTGGCATTCAGGTGCTAGCAAAGAAGATTTAATAAGAGTTAACAGCTCTTGAAAGAAGACTTTTTCAGATCTAGGAGAAGAGTATAAAAGTGATCATGACAGAAGCAGCTCATTTCTGTTCTAGCTCACTTTAAATATAAACATCTGATTTACAAGTTCTTATGGGGACTATAATCATGGCATGAAATCCGCTACAATACTTGTAACTCTAATGGAAGATTTCCAGTCTGATTGACCATTTCCAGGGTCTTTCTAATCTAGCTCCTATTAAATCAGTGAGGATCAAGACCATGGCAGAAAGCATTAGATGAGGAAGACAAGATGTAATTCAAGTAGAAAGCAAACATTACTCTCTTGCATGCAGCAAACAAAGATGAATGCATAGCAATTGAACTGTTGGAGAATACCACAAAATTTGGGAAACCTACTTTAGAACCACTGCTACTGGAGCAAGATTCTGAGATAGAAACTTCAAGCCAAAAATGTTCTCAGACATCTTTCAGGAGCGATTCAGCTGAATGTTACCCTCAAAATCACTTTGCCACCTCTCACCGCTGTGAGATTATAATGGATGTTTATTGATAGAATGGAATTAACAGTAACAGTAGAAACTCAAGCTGAGTGCAAGGAATTCATTAGATTGTCAAGATACTGGCTGTGCTGTAAAACATAGATGCAATTCACTGCTGATAGATATTAGATAAAGCACATGGGAATACACACATATACCATCATGGGCTCTAAATTAGCTATTGCCATCAAGAAGATGATCTTGAAGTCACTTTGTGTAGTTCTCTGATGGTCAACATGCAAGCAGAAACTTAAGAATTATTGGGAAAATTAATAGAGAATAAAGCAAGAAACTTCACAATGTCACTGTGTTGTACACCCATATGTGGGGCTTTGTCTGCACCTACCTCAGAATCAGCAGAGTAAAACCTCAGAGGAGAACTGGAGAACTGAAAAAAGGGAAAAGAAAAATGCCAGCTATTGTGAGAAGTGGGAGTGATTTTGATCTTAGGAGAGACCAAATACTCCAGAGTCCCTCAGACTGAAAAAGAGAAACCTGAAGGGTTATACATTTAGGCTATTTAGCATTGGAAATGTGGCAGAGACAGTGAGATGAGAATGACCATTCATAACTAATCGTAACACAAGTGCTAAATGACACCAAGAAAAATTATAAGGCTGTTTTATAGAATAAACAAAGTACACATGAGATGAAGGATCAGTCTGTACTTACAATTATCTTAAGCTATTTCTAAGTGACTGCTTCTGGCTATTGCCAAAGGAAAGGTGAGTAAAGGAGCTGGATCTTAGGTTAGAGACAGTAAAAGGCTCTTCTTATAATCTTTAGTTGCTTGCATCCATGCTCTTCAACTAGGCAAATATCTCAGTGTATTCATGGGGTGTTTAACATACACTCTTAGGGCACTTCAGCACTTACTTTCCTTTAAGATTTTCTATTACCTCATAAATACAGTAGCTGGTCCTAACTAGTCTCCAAGTGTAATGCACAAACCTTCTAAGCTGGTTTAGCTTGATTTATCTGAAAAACACATAAAGCCAGATGAGATTAGTGCTCACACATTGTGTGATGCACCTGGCTAGGAACAATGCCAGGTATATGTCTCAGCAGACTTCATGTTAAAATTCAATGAAAGAGTAAAGCATCAAATATATCAAATCACTCTAATATACATCCTTCTGCAATAAAAATTAAGATATATGTACCATGGAATAACATGTATACTGTGGGTTTTTTTCTATGAGAGATGCTGAAGGCATTATATATATTACATATAGTATATATATGTGTTATATAGTATATGCATTATATAGCTGTTTGTTCTGAACTGTGAAAATATCGGCTTACATTCTTTGGAAATGCCATTGTTCAGCTTCATTATTTCATTTATTTTTCGCTTTTTTTTTTTTGATCCTGTTTTTTTTTGTTTCTGCTCTGTGGTTAGCCTCTGTAGTGCCCTTGACATGACACTTTAAGAACAGATGTCTGAACTAGATAAACATGATGTAATTGAGTGTTAATAGAAAAATATACATGGGCTTTATGACAACTTGTCAAGGAAATTGACAAGCTTTCCTATCTTGGCATCTTGATATCAGATTTCTAATGCTTAATTCCGTTTTCCTTTTCTTAACATGAGACTAAATTTTATATATGATCAATTCATTTACTTCTGCTAACATTAATATGTACTACATGCATGTAGAAGTAGGTAGATCACATGCTCTAATTTATTTGAAGCAATGAGCACATTGTACTGCAAGCAGGAAAACCCTCAGCAGTAGGGAGCTGGTGATCCTCAGTTGAGTTTGCTTGGAGCAGAGAGACAACCTTTGCGTGGCTCATGCGGGCAGAGCTGCAACCACTGCCTCATAGGCTTTAGCAGAAGGGCAGCTTCAAAAGCTCAGTGCAGCTGTGCCTCCATCCGGCACAACTGTCTGCAAAGGGACTCTCTAGCAACGTCTTTCACATCATCCCCCCATAATCAGCACCCATTTTGGATGAGCCAGTGCAAAAGAGCTTACCAAGCCCACATTCTCATAGGATGCCCACTTTGGAGGCAAAACCAGCTGAAGGACCTGCTCTCCTCTCCTGACCTCTCTCCTCTGCTTGCTTATTCATGTCCCAGATTCCTGTTTCAGCTGAGCTAGCTCAAGTGCTTTGGGGGCTGTCCTGGAAGCCAGATAACTAAAAGAGCTCAGTTTAGAATAAATCCCTTCAAATATTTAATTCTGGAAAGCTTTAAAAACAACCTTCAAGGAGTTGTCCCAGCACAGCTGAGGGGGCAGCCAGCTGGGGAGCGAGGGGAAGGCAGGGATGGCTGAGGGTAGTAAGGGGAAAAGACAGAAGAACTTTTAAAGCTCGTCCACAGCTAAAACTAATATCTGGCTGCACTACACCTGGTTGTTGCAGGAATAAGCCAGCAGCTAATTACTGTTCTCTGAAGCGAGGGACAGTCACAAAGATAATTACACTTCAAAGAAGCAATTCTTCCTTGAGCTCCTCTTGTAACAGCGTGGTTCAGCTGCTGCTGCTTTCACCGGGCTCTCGTGGAGGCTGCAACTGTCCCTCACAGTGCCCCACATGCATGTAGGAACTGAGGTGCGGGGCTGATTTTTCTGTGGGAGCCCCCTGGCAGATTTGGTGTGGGGCCAGGCAGAGCATCACGGTAGTGCTGCCTGCATTGCCTGTGCCTGTGCCAGTGGCTGAGGGAACCAGCTGCCTCTGCTGCCATCATCAAGGCATGGGTCAGGATGAGCTCCCACTCGTCTCCCACTGCAAATGCTCAGGGCAAGGTCCTCCACCCCACCTCAGGATGGCAAACTTGTCCTGGCCAGGTACCCCACTCTCCATCTCAGACCTAGCCTTTCCTCCCTGTTTCCTCCATCCCCATCCCCATTTTCTGTTTATTCTCTGCTCCCCTCTTTTCCTGTAAGACCTGGGACATGAGTGTCCCAGCTGGTGCAGCACTGGTAAAGCCTCAGCCAGAGCACCACGTCCTGTATCAAATGAGCATCCAAGGGAAGCAGCAAAGATGATCACAGATATAGAAAACAAACCACAAAATAAAAAATGGGGTCATTTAGCCTAAGAAAGAGAAAGATATAGAGGGAACATGACATCCCTCTTCAAATATATGAAAGGATATTGCAAGAAGGCAGCAATAATGTGTTCCAAATATCCATGGTGGAAAGGCTTGACCTGCAGCCAGCCCCATGGGTACTTTGCTGGGGAGGACAAGAAAGACCAGAGACACACAGCCTGAACGAGAAGGGGGGAGATGCATCATCTTCTCTTCTTTGAAATTTTTAAGAATAGATTTGGCCACGGCTACTGCTCTGTCCCCTGCACAGACGGCAGGTCCTACGCCCCTTCCTGCCTCTCTGGCTGCCTTCACAGGGAAGGAGGAGAGTGTCAGGAGAACCTGCTCCAGCACGGGCCCTTCCCCAGCTGCAGCCCTTCAGGGACACCCTCTCCCACCTGGGCTCTCCACGGCCGCAGCTCCCGCAGGAAATACCCCCCTGCTGCGGCGTGGGGCCCCCCCCGGGCTGCAGGGGGGGTCTCTGCTCCAGCAGGGTCTCTCACGGCCTCGCCCCACAGAGCCCACCCTGCAGCCTCCTGCCAGTGCCTGGGCAGGGACACCTGATACACAAAAGTAGAGCTGTTCCTGCCTTGGGCAGGGGGTTGGATGGACAGCTTGATTTCTCCTGGTCCTGTGGGCAAATGAGGTCCTGGTAGGGAGCATGGGTGGCTGTGCCCCAGAGGGCTGGGAGGGGATCAGGAGGGCTCCAGAGGAGCATGAGGTGAGAGGGGGGCCTCTGTCCCATGAGCAGGTGCAGGGTCGGGGAGGAGGGGGCCAAGGAACCCATGCAAATCCTCCCTCAGGCCCCTGAGATGCCAGCATCCTGGAATGCCTTTATCCTCATGTCCCCACCATTAGAGGAGCAAACGGTTTGTCCTGCAGCCTCTGGTAACAGACCTCACGAGGGAGGAGGGTTTGGAACGAGGGTCAGTTGGTTATTTGGCTTCTCTTCGTCAGCGCCACACATGCTTCATTTAAACCCAGATCAACATATCGTGGGTCTTTGTTCCGTTCAGTCACCCTCCTCTACCCTCTCTGCATGGGAGTGTAAACCAGGCACTGCTTGGCCAGCCTCTGCCTGCCAAAGTTAATGACAAGGGAGAAATCACACCGACAAAATGTGTACACAGCTCCGCACGCTAAATCACTCAGACTAAAACATACACTCTGCTAGCCATGCTCAGGATGAAAAGTAATTCACTTCATGAACATTCCCCTTGATTTAAATAGAGGGATATACCAGTGTTTTTAATTTACGAGTCCCCCACGCAGCTGCCAGTGTCCACTGTTCATGGTATATTGTTGTGATGCACTAAGAATATATTAAAGCTTCCCAGTACATCCTATAACATAAACTCTCTGTGTCTGCGCTGTTTGTAACTTTGACAGCTATCAGTTGTGTGGCGTCTAGAAGAACTTGCCATTCTTCTTCTTTCGGTCAGACTGAAATTTGACAAATTTACATTTGTGATGATTAGGAGGTTGTAATCTTCGCTTATTTTTGCAGGATACACTGATGGCATGAACAGCATTTACAATAGTCTAACCACACTAATAATGTAACCATGTTCTGTAATTAAGAAAGCCAGAAGGTGAGATCCCGTTTCAGACACGTATGTATTTTTTTTTTCTGTTTCAGCTGCTAGTCTGTATAATGGTATCCTCAGCAAACACTTGCTTGTTAAGGACTGCATCTCAATTAAGCTGAATGGTTTTCAAATTGAAACAGAAAAAGAAGTGCATGAAAAGGGCACCCATAAGCAATTCAGAGCAAATTGCTGCAATTTATTGCCAGCTTGAAACTCTGAGATGGACCAAAGGTAAATCTCTGCATTTGGAAACCAAGTGAAAATGATCCACAATTTTTTCCTCCCTGTTGAATTTCAAGATAAAACAACCTAGCGCCTGTATACACAGGAGTGAGTCATTCTACAACCACAGAATGTTTTTAGCTGTGTAAAGACAAAGCAGTTCTGTATGATTTTGTCCTTATGCTCATAGCCCTTCCCATCTTCAATCACAGAATCACAGAATCAATCGGGTTGGAAGAGACCTCAGGGATCATCGAGTCCAACCACTGCCCCTACACCACCCTGTCAACTAGACCATGGCACTAAGTGCCATGTCCAGTCTTTTCTTAAACACATCCAGAGATGGTGACTCCACCACCTCCCTGGGCAGCCCATTCCAATGTCTAATAACCCTTTCTGTAAAGAAATTCTTCCTGATGTCCAACCTGAACCTCCCCTGGTGAAGCTTGAGGCTGTGCCCTCTTGTCCTATCGCTAGTTGCCTGGGAGAAGAGGCCGACTCCCACTTCACTACAACCTCCCTTCAGGTAGTTGTAGACTGCAATAAGGTCACCTCGGAGCCTCCTCTTCTCCAGGCTAAACAACCCCAGCTCCCTCAGCCGTTCCTCATAGGTCAGACCCTCCAGACCCTTCACCAGCTTGGTCGCCCTCCTCTGGACTCGCTCCAACACCTCAACATCTTTCTTGAAGTGCGGGGCCCAGAACTGAACACAGTACTCAAGATGCGGCCTCACCAGTGCCGAGTAGAGAGGGACGATCACTTCCCTAGACCGGCTGGCTACACTATTCCTAATAGAGGCCAGGATGCCATTGGCCTTCTTGGCCACCTGGGCACACTGCTGGCTCATGTTTAGCCAGCTGTCGATCAGCACCCCCAGGTCTCTTTCCACCGGGCTGCTTTCTAACCACTCTTCCCCCAGCCTGTAGAGCTGCATGGGGTTGTTGTGGCTGAAGTGTAAGACCTGGCACTTGTTCTTGTTGAACCTTATGCCGTTGGTCTCGGTCCATCTATCCGAAGTAGAAAGGCTTAGGGGCATTCGGGAGGCTGAAATGGAGATAGACTGGTGGAGCCAGGCTTTGCCTTCCCTGCAACAAAAATGGGAGCACCTGCCGGAGAGCTCCCAGGATCGAGGGACCCCTGTACTCTGCCCCTCTCAGGTGGAAAACAATAACTTAGAGGAGAGGAGTGAGTGGAGGCAAGTCTATGGCCGTGGCAAAAGACGAGTGCCCTCCTTGCCTACTTTGCCTCCACAGGTGCCTCTGAGCAGTAGATATGAAGCCCTAGTGGAATACAGCCAGTCCAATGGGGATGTGGTGGAGAGGCAACCTATATCAGAGGTCCCACCACAGTCAGAAAAACCTGACAGGCGTATAGCTACCTCCTCCACAAGGAAGAAGAGAAGAGTTTTAGTGGTTGGAGACTCCTTCCTAAAGGGATCTGAGGGCCCAATATGCAGAGCTGACCCCCATCACAGGGAGGTCTGCAGCCTGCCTGGAGCCCGAATCAGGGATATCACCAGGCAACTCCCCAACCTGGTGAAAGCCACAGACTACTACCCCCTGCTGATCTTCCAGACAGGTGGGGAAGAAGCTGCATCCCGTAGTCTGAGGGGGATGAAGAAAGACTACAAGGCCCTAGGACGGTTGGTGAAAGAGTCTGGGGCACAAGTTGTTTTCTCCTCCCTCCTTCCATTTTTAGGTGATGATGCGGGATGGAATAGTAGGATTCTCTCTATTAATGCCTGGCTACGAGACTGGTGCTACAGGCAGGGCTTTGGGTTCTTTGATAATGGCTGGTTTTATAAGACACCAGGCGTGACGGTAATACATGGGAAAGGTTTATGTCGTAGGGGCAAAAGGGTTCTGGGACAGGAATTAGCAGGGCTCATTCGGAGAGCTTTAAACTAGATTCGAAGGGGGATGGGGTAGTAGCTGGGCTTGCACCACTGGGGCAACGCTCTAGTATTGAGGTAGACCAGGAGGGCCCCCATCCCCCTGGGGTGAAATCGGTGTGCTCAGCTCGCTCCCTGAAATGCCTGTACACCAATGCACGCAGCATGGGGAATAAACAGGAGGAGTTGGAAATCCGTGTTCGGTCGGGGGGCTATGATTTAGGGGCAATCACAGAGACTTGGTGGGACGCCTCGCATGACTGGAATGTGGTCATGGATGGCTATGTCCTGTTCAGGAAAGACAGGCCGCTAAGGAGATATGGTGGAGTTGCTCTTTATGTGAGTGAGCAGCTAGAATGTATTGAGTTCTATCCAGGGGCGGATCAGGAGCGAGTTGAGAGTTTGTGGGTGCGAATTAAGGGGCAGGCTGGCAGGGGTGATACTGTTGTGGGTGTCTATTACAGGCCACCAGATCAGGATGAGGAGGGTGATGAGGCCTTCTACAGGCAGCTGAGAGCAGTCTCGCAATTACAGGGTCTGGTTGTCGTGGGGGATTTCAACTACCCTGATATTTGCTGGGAGGCCTACTCAGCCAGCCATCCTCAGTCCAGGAGGTTCCTCCAGTGCATTGATGATAACTTTCTGATGCAAATGGTGGATGAGCCAACTAGGAGAGGAGCGCTGCTGGATCTTATCCTCACTAACAAGGAGGGTCTGGTTGAAGAGGTGAAGGTTGAGGGCAGCCTTGGTTGTAGTGACCATAAGATGGTAGAGTTCAGGATCTCATGTGGCAGGAACAGAATAGCTAGCAGAATCACAACCCTGGACTTCAGGAGGGCCAACTTTGGCCTTTTCAAGCAATTACTAGGGGAAATCCCATGGGACAAGGTACTACAAGGTAAGGGGGCCCAAGATAGTTGGTTAGCATTCAAGGACTGCTTCTTCCGAGCTCAAGATCAGAGCATCCCAACAGGTAGGAAGTCAAGGAAGGGTACCAGGAGACCTGCATGGTTAAACAGGGAACTGCTGGGCAAACTCAAGTGGAAGAATAGGGTGTAGAGATCATGGAAGGAGGGGCTGGCCACTTGGGAGGAATATAAGTCTGTTGTCAGAGGATGTAGGGAGGCAACTAGGAAAGCTAAGGCCTCCTTGGAATTAAACCTTGCAAGAGAGGTCAAGGACAACAGAAAGGGCTTCTTCAAATACATTGCAGGTAAAGCCAACACTAGAGGCAATGTAGGCCCACTGATGAATGAGGTGGGGGCCCTGGAGACAGAGGATAAAAAGAAGGCAGAGTTACTGAATGCCTTCTTTGCCTCTGTCTATATTGCTGGAGGCTGTCCTAAGGAGCCCCGGACCCCTGAGGCCCCAGAAGAAGTCAGGATAGAGGAGGAATCTGTCTTGGTAGATGAGGGCTGGGTCAGGGACCAATTAAGCAATCTGGATGTCCATAAATCCATGGGTCCTGATGGGATGCACCCGCAGGTGCTGAGGGAGCTGGCGGAAGTCATTGCTAGGCCACTCTCCATCATCTTTACCAAGTCGTGGGCAACGGGAGAGGTGCCTGAGGACTGGAGGAAAGTGAATGTCACTCCAGTCTTCAAAAAGGGCAAGAAGGAGGACCCGGGTAACTATAGACCGGTCAGCCTCACCTCCATCCCCGGAAAGGTGATGGAACAACTTGTCCTTGGTGCTGTCTCTAGGCACATCAAGGATAGGGGGATCATTAGGGGCACTCAACATGGCTTCACCAAGGGAAAGTCATGCTTAACCAACTTGATAGCCTTTTATGAGGACGTAACCCGGTGGATAGATGATGGCAAAGCTGTGGATGTGGTCTATCTCGATTTCAGTAAGGCGTTTGACACGGTCTCCCACAGCATCCTCGCAGCTAAACTGAGGAAGTGTGGTCTGGATGATCGGGTAGTGAGGTGGATTGTGAATTGGCTGAAGGAAAGAAGCCAGAGAGTGGTGGTCAATGGGACTGAGTCCAGTTGGAGGCCTGTGTCTAGCGGAGTCCCTCAAGGGTCGGTACTGGGACCAGTACTATTCAATATATTCATTAATGACTTGGATGAGGGAATAGAGTGCACTGTCAGCAAGTTCGCTGATGACACAAAACTGGGAGGAGTGGCTGACACAACGGAAGGCTGCGCAGCCATTCAGAGGGACCTAGACAGGCTGGAGAGTTGGGCGGGGAGAAATTTAATGAAATATAACAAGGGCAAGTGTAGAGTCCTGCATCTGGGCAAGAACAGCCCCATGTACCAGTACAAGTTGGGGGCAGACCTGTTGGAGACCAGCGTAGGGGAAAGGGACCTGGGGGTCCTAGTGGACAACAGGATGACCATGAGCCAGCAATGTGCCCTTGTGGCCAAGAAGGCCAATGGCATCCTGGGGTGTATTAGAAGTGGTGTGGTTAGCAGGTCACGAGAGGTTCTCCTCCCCCTCTACTCTGCCCTGGTGAGGCCGCATCTGGAATATTGTGTCCAGTTCTGGGCACCTCAGTTCAAGAAGGACAGGGAACTGCTAGAGAGAGTCCAGCGCAGAGCCACGAAGATGATTAAGGGAGTGGAACATCTCCCTTATGAGGAGAGGCTGAGGGAGCTGGGTCTCTTTAGCTTGGAGAAGAGGAGGCTGAGGGGTGACCTCATTAATGTTTATAAATATGTAAAGGGCAAGTGTCATGAGGATGGAGCCAGGCTCTTCTCAGTGACATCCCTTGACAGGACAAGGGGCAATGGATGCAAGCTGGAACACAGAAGGTTCCACATAAATATGAGGAAAAACTTCTTCACGGTGAGGGTGACTGAACACTGGAACAGGCTGCTCAGAGAGGTTGTGGAGTCTCCTTCTCTGGAGACATTCAAAACCCGCCTGGACGCGTTCCTGTGTGATATGGTCTAGGTAATCCTGCTCTGGCAGGGGGATTGGACTAGATGATCTTTCGAGGTCCCTTCCAATCCCTAACATTCTGTGATTCTGTGATTCTGTGATCCAACCTGTCCAAATCCCTCTGAAGGGCCTTCCTACCCTCCAGCAGATCGACACTTCCACCCAGCTTGGTGTCATCTGCAAATTTACTGAGGGTGCACTCAATCCCTACGTCTAGATCATCTATAAAGATATTGAACAGCACCGGCCCCAGAACTGAGCCCTGGGGAACACCGCTAGTGACCGACCGCCAGTTGGACTTTGCCCCATTCACCACCACTCTCTGGGCTCGGCCATCCAGCCAGTTTTTAACCCATTTAAGAGTCCACCCATCCAAGCCCCAGGCAGACAGTTTGTCTAGGAGGATGCTGTGGGAGACAGTGTCGAATGCCTTACTGAAGTCTAGATAGACTACATCCACAGCCCTGCCCTCATCTACTAAGCGCGTCACTTTGTCACAGAAGGAGACCAGGTTGGTCGAGCAGGACCTGCCTTTCATGAATCCATGTTGGCTGGCCCCGATGCCCCGATTGTCCTGCATGTGCCATGTAATGGCACTCAGGATGATCTGTTCCATCACCTTGCCTGGCACCGAGGTCAGGCTGACAGGCCTATAGTTCCCTGGATCGTCCTTCCGACCCTTCTTGTAGATGGGCGTTACGTTTGCTAATTTCCAGTCAGCTGGAACTTCTCCAGTTAACCAGGACTGCCGGTAGATAATCGAGAGTCGTTTGGCAAGTTCATTTGCCAGTTCCTTCATTACTCTAGGGTGAATCCCATCCGGGCCCATAGCCTTGTGGGTGTCCAACTGGCACAGCAGGTCACTAACCGTCTCCTCCTGGATCATGGGAGGTTCACACAGCCCCCGTCCCTAACTTCAGGCTCTGGGGGCCGAGTCTCCTGAGGACAACCGGTCTTGACATTAAAGACTGAGGCAAAGAAGGCATTGAGTACCTCTGCCTTTTCCTCATCCCCTGACACTACACTACCCTCCTCATTCAGCAAGTGGTGGAGGCTCTCCTTGACCCTCTTTTTGCTGTTGATGTATTTGTAAAAGCTTTTTTTGTTGTCTTTGACTGTAGCAGCCAAATCGAACTCTAATTGAGCTTTGGCCCTTCTAATCTTCTCCCTACACAACCTGGCCACGTCCCTATAGACCTCCCAAGTTACCCGACCCTTCTTCCAGAGCAAGTAGGCTCTCTTTTTTTCCTTAAGTTCTAGTCTAAGTTCCCTGTTTAACCAGGCCGGTCTTTTTCCCCAACGGCTTGCCTTACTACAGACTGGGACAGTCTGCTCCTGAATATTTAACGACTCCCTTTTGAAGCATGTCCAGCCTTCCTGGACTCCTTTGCCCTCCAGGACCGATTCCCAAGGGACTCGGTCCACCAGCCTCTTAAACAGGCTAAAGTCAGCCCGCCGGAAATCTAAGGCAGAAGTTCTACTCTTGCCCCTCCTTACTTCCCCCACTATCAAAAACTCTAACATTTCGTGGTCGCTACTCCCAAGACGGCCACCGACCCTCACATCTCCCACTAGTCCTTCTCTGTTCACAAACAACAGGTCAAGCAGGGCCCCTCCTCTAGTGGGCTCATTTACCACTTGCATGAGGAAGTTGTCCTCCACCCACTCGAGGAACCTCCTAGATTGCTTCCTCTCTGCCATGTTTTATTTCCAGCAGACATCCGGCAAGTTGAAGTCGCCCACGAGTACAAGGGCCGCCGACTGTGCGGCTTCTGACAGCCGCTTGTAAAATGCCTCGTCCGCCTGCTCATCCTGGTTGGGTGGTCTATAACAGACTCCCACCGTAATGTCCGCCCTGCCGACCTTCCCCCTGATCTTCACCCATAAACATTCAACCTTGTCATCCTCGCCATCTTCCTCAATTTCAACACAGTCCAAGCACTCCCTAACATACAGCGCTACCCCACCGCCTCTCCTGCTTCGCCTGTCCCTCTTAAAGAGCTTATAGCCATCCATAGCTGCACTCCAGTCATGGGAGTCATCCCACCACGTTTCTGTGATGGCAACCACATCATAACCTTCCTGCTGTACAGTGGCCTCTAGCTCTTCCTGTTTGTTGCCCATACTGCGTGCATTGGTGTAAACGCACTTCAGCTGGGCTAGCGGCCTTGCCCCCGACGCAGGCCTGTCACCCCTAGGTTTATTTGTGGCTGCCCTGGTCTTATCCCCCTCCCCCATCGAACCTAGTTTAAAGACCTCTTGATCAGCCCTGCCAACTTCTGGGCCATAACCCTTTTCCCCTTCTGATTCAGCTGTTCCCCATCCGGCATAAGCAGGCCCGGTGCCATGAAAGCCGCCCCGTGGTCAACAAACCCAAAATCCCACCTCCGGCACCAGTCTCTTAGCCACATATTAATCTGTTGTACTTTCATAGTCTTTTCCCTATTTTCACCAAATACCAAAGGAATTGAAGAGTATATCACCTGCGCACCTACCCCCTTTACCAAACGCCCCAGGGCCCTGAAGTCCCTTTTGATTGCCCTGGGACTTCTCTCTTCAATCTCATCCCTACCCACCTGGAATACTAATAGTGGGTGGTAGTCAGAGGGCCTCACCAGTTGAGGAATCCTCCTGGCAACATCCCTTACCCGTGCCCCTGGGAGGCAGCAGACTTCCCTGTGAGTCGGGTCTGGCTTGCATATGGGGCCCTCCGTTCCCCTTAGCAGGGAGTCGCCTATAACAATTACTTTTCTTTTCTCCTTTTTGGAGCTGGTTGCAACCCTCTTACTCGGCTGCTTCTGTTTACGTAGCCCCGTAGAGGGTCTTTCACCTAGATTTGTATCTTCCTGACACTCAGGAAGAAGCTCAGGCTCCAGCGCCTCATACCTATTCTGCAGGGGGACGTGGGGAGGGGAGGAAGGTCGGGATGGGATTTGCCTGCCACCCCGAGCAGGGACCTGCCTCCATTCCCCCCCATCCCCTAGGTCTCCTCCTGCTCCTTGTGGAGGAGGAAGAGGATCCTCCACTACCCAGGGAGCATTAGGCCCGTCCGTTTTCCCCAGGACAGGCAGGGAACAGCACTGCCCGCCATCCTCTTCCTGGGATGCTCTTGCACTCCTTAACCTTTCCACCTCCTCCTTGAGCTGGGCCACCAAGGAGATCAGGTCGTCGACCTGTTCGCACCTCACACAGGTGAGGTCTCCGTTACCCTCGAGTGCCAGGGCCAGGCTCTGGCACTCCCTGCAGCCTGCCACCTGCACCTCCGCATGCTTCCGCGGCAGGTCCGTTTGGGTTGCCATGTCTTTTCTGGCACCCGCAAGGGACTTAGGGCCCCGCCAAGTGGAAACCATACCTGCCTGCCCGCCTACCCTGCTCGCCGCCCTGCCTGCGAGAACTGCTGTGCAAACTGCCACGCCCCTGGGGCTGTGCCACGCCCCTGTGCCCTCCCCCGCCCCGGGACACACCCAGTCACTGCTGACTCCCCTTCTCCCCTCTGGGCAGGGACTAGTTCCTGTCCTCCCAGAGGCTCTTTATCACCCGATCACAGGGGGTGGTGCTACGCCCCCTCCTCTCCTGATTCGTTGCCGGGAACTTCCGGGTCCAGGCAGGTCTCGGGCTGCTGCTCCGGGCCCCCCCGAGCACGGAAACCACATGGAAACCGCCTGCCCGCCACGGCCCGATCTCACCAACCTCAGCTGCTGCCGCCGCCGCTGCCGCCGCCGCTGCTGCCACCGTTGCCGTTGCCGACTGGCTGTTTGTTATGGTTTCACCGCTAAGTTTCAAGGGCTAAGTTTCTCAGAGACTCTCTTTATGGCAACCTAGCCAATGCTGAGCTGTAGACCCAGCGTGTTCCCTCATCAAAGCAGCAGGAACTCCTCCTGCCAGAGCTTTTACGTAGCTGCCTGGCTACAGCACTAAGATTCGCTCCAACAGAATAGATCGAGGTTCCTCTTGTGAGATGAATCTGCCCAGTGGAAGCTGACACTCAGAGAAAGGTGAAAAGACAAATGGAACTAATTTGATCCACATAGGACAGTCTCACAGCCAGGGAGATCTCATCTTCACGTCTAGTAACAAGCAGCACCCTTCAACCATAAAACTGTTCTTAGTGTCTTCCTGTGTTCTTAGCTTTCATCATATGCTGTCACAGGCGGTCCCCTTTGTGTATAAAAGCCACAAGTGAAGGGCATGGAGGACCATTGGAGCAGGGCAGCCGCTACTGAAGGGAACCTGGGAGGAGCAGCTGGCTCAGTAGCTCCATTCCAATAAGCAAAATGTGATCAAAGCATGCAAGCAATTGCTGTCTTTTTTCAGTTTGAAGTTGGACAGAATGATAATGCTCTGATGTAACTGTTACACAACTTTCATTGTGGTTAAATTAGGAGAAGTAAGGCACCTCAACATCAGAAATGTAAAGCTATGATTTCTGTACCAACCAGAACTGCACTAAATATGCTAGAACATCTCAAAAGAAAATATTTAATCTAAAAATCTTCTTATATGGAAGACTATGAATCTAAGTCTTTGCGCATCAGCTGTGGCTAGGTTTCACATTGCCTGATATTACTTGAATTGCAGGAAGTCTGTTTTCAAACTGTGGCTTTACATCCAAAATTGCAGATGAGTCAGGAAGGAATGCCTGCATCCTAAACTCAGGAGAACTGGACCAGAATCAAACATGAAAAAAAATGCACGTACCATATCCAACATACGGCACGCAACCCTGCATGCATACAGCGGAGACCTCTTAGGTGGGGTCAAACTTGAATTTCCTGACTTTGTTAAGAAGTAAATGCTAACCCATGGAACTTCGTTAATAACTTCTGTGCTTTCAAGAACAAATTGCCACAAAGTGAGAAATCCATTTTCCCTAATGATGAGACAGCTTTTCTTGAGCCATAGCAGTACAGTTGCTCCACAGGTCTTTCTTGGTCCTAGAATCCTGCTCACTTGAGACTTTCAGACTATCAGTTGGGTAAAATTCAACCCTCATTCTCTTGGATCCTAAGGAACATCATTTTTTTTGCATGACATGGCACTGCTGTTTATTGTGAGTTATTCCCTGACTTCCCACAGTACAGTCCTCCCTTGCTTTCCCAAAAGACTAACAGATCCTTGCCTTGAACGGGACCTACATTATGTGACTACTTTGAAAGTGCTTTGCACTGCAGTCTATTCACTCCACGTTTGCTCCAGTTGCGCAGAGTTAAGGCAAAGGAGACGGTTAGGTGGCAGGAGCAGGAAATGAGACAATAACAAAGATGAAATATGACTTGAGGAAATACCAGAAGTCCTTGAGGAAAGAATGAAGAAGATATTAATTAAGGAATGCCTATTTGTCTGGCTCCAGTTAGGTCAGCAAATAAACCCCAAACCTTGATGTTCCTATCAGGACAGGAAAAAGGAAAGAGTGCAAGTGGCCATGGCTGGAAATGAACATCTGATAATGACAGAAACGTAGGTATCATCAGGTGGGATGTGACTTTCAAAAGAACTCAGGGTGAGGAAATTTATCCAAGGCAATGAGCTAATGTGCACTAGACTTATACATTCTTTGCTGCTAGGATTTTTCCTTCTGGTGTTTTTCTTTATGTATATTTAAAAAAGTATGCAATGACTTTGTCTGGAAGTGGTTGTTTTTAGCCTCACTCTCAGCCACTGCTCAGACATTCTTGAGAACAAGCATTTGGTAGTGGTGGAAGCCAAAGAACCAATTATGCTCCCACAGCTGGAACTGTCTGCAGGGTGGCACTGAGGGTATTTGAACCTTGGGATTGCAATTGAACACGGACATAACGATGAATGAGGCTGTTTTTGACACAAGAGAAATGCACTCCAATCATCCTGAATACTAGTCCTCAATGCTGGTCCTGAAGACTCTCCAATCGTACTCCTTGCTTTGTAACTATCATGCCCTACTTTATGTTTAATTTCCGTTGTCACTATCTTTCTGTCTGGGATTAAGTAAAGAAAACGAACTGCCCTCCATGGGGTTTAGTGCATAATCCTAAACTGCATAGCAAGGAACCAATGTTTAAGAATCATAGACAAAACACCTAGACCTGTCTAGGTGATCAGCTGTGGGCACAAGAGAATCTTGGGTTGTTGAAGAGCAGTTTGTGATTCTAGAATTGCTATTTCCCCTGCACTCAGGTTGCTGATTTCAGCAAAGTTTTGAGACAGAGTTAAACCTGATGAATGTATTCTGCACATTTCAGAAAAAAGAAAATAACTTCAAGTCAAATCTGATATTTTCTGGAACTGATCACACTGGAAATTTCTGGCCCCAGAGCAGTACAGGTAGCTCCTTTCCCACTAGTGAGGCATCTGATTGTATGGTTTCCAGGTCTGGGCAAATCACTTTATGAGTTTTGTGTCTCTTATGAAATTTTTCATCTCTATTTCTGCCCATGAAATACATTCTTAAAGACATAGGCAGATGTGGGCACAACTACGCCTTCAGATACACGACAGTAGCTAAGGACATGTAGCCAGTTCTAATTTTTATTAAAACTCACTATATTGATAAACACTTACAAGGCACTACCAAACAAGACAGAGAGGAGCACCAATTCTATTTTGGCTAAGCTTTTTTTCTGCTCAGGTCTCGTCCCCTCCATATTGAACATCACTAACATTTCTAGCAGCATTTGAAGAGTTATTAGATTCCCCCTCCCAATTTGCTTCCGCCTCTCATCTTCTCGCTTTTGTCCTCCCTCTCGAATTGCAAATCTTGTTCACCCTAAAAACCAGAACTCCTTTCTATCAGTGTCTTCTTGCTGAAATAATCCCTCTGTTACTGTTGGTGAGTAAGGCATTGTAGCAACCAGGGTCTCAAAGGCCACTGCAGGGAGTGGATCCTTCCCTCTTTCTCACTGTTGAAAACTGGGGAGATACTTCACTGATTTTGCTGAAGTGAGAGAAAAAATCAAGCACCACATTCACTTTTCAGCACGGATCATCCACTGTCTATCACGAGCTGAAAACAGCATTATAGGAAGCATTAAGATAGCATAGCTACTAGTAAAGAGCATCTGTGTATCTCTATTATGTTGGTTTTTAGATAACAAGGCGTAGTGAATGCAAAGGGCCTCACCCAGACTGCCAAAAAAAAAAAAAAGAAAAAAAAAAGAGAAAAAAAGAAAACCCTGCCCTAAGTAGTTCTTTTTCTTCTTGAAGACTGTTAATGAAAAGGGAAAAAAAAATAACACTTGAAATGAAAGATGTCGAGGATCTGCTTGTCCTCGCACACGTTCACCGTGTGCTGAAGCCTGTAACAATGAAGGGAAATGATAGCAGAGAGCAGCATTACCCTCCCTCAGACTGAGAAACTTTCACTGCAAAAGCATTTTAAAAGAATAAACCAGAGTACAGTAATTAAAGCTGATTTGGCTTCTCAAAAGACTGCTTCAAGCTTTTGTGCTGAACCTTCACAAATTCCACAAGGCTTTATTATTAATTGTGCTCCCCCCCTAAACACGGCTCTCTTTGGGATGTTTCTGCTGTCACAGGTTCAGTATTTCTCACAGGCTTTCTGTACATAACTGAGACTTGTCAGGAGGGAGAAATGTTTTTCCAAGCATTTTTCCCCTTTGTCCTGTCTCTCTTATGCCTTGTTCCCTTGGTAATTTTGCTTGCTTTTTAATTTTCTTCTACATTTTCTTTCAAAGAGCCTCTTGTGGAAAGGCATGACATAGGGGCTGGATGCCTTTATTTCACCACTCTGAGATCATATGTCAAACCCACCTGGGATCATTGCTCCTGAACCTCTGAACAACTGATCTCTCCCAGGAGCTGGTAGATTCACTCCAAGGCAGGCAGCCATAAATGCAGCTGTGGGTGCAACACACACATCTGGCCTTGGATTCAGATTCCTCCAGACATCAGGAGAGATGATACATATAGAATTTAAAGGTTGCTGCTGGACAAGGGAACAAGGTTGCTGCTGGCTTGGGAAGAAATCTGTGCTAGAGGGGGGATCAGCCTTTCAGGCTGGAAATTCTCTTGCAGCCATTTCTCTTATGTTTCTCTGTGTTGTTTTGTGTTTGTTTTTGTTTTTTTTTTTTTTTTAACTTGGAGAAGTGAAAAGCTAATTTTTGTACAGATTGAAAGGCAGGCTCTCTAGCCTGGACTAAAAGTGAAAGGCAGCACTCTTGATGTAGTCAAAGGGAGTATAACATGAATGGTAGTGACCCATTGCCATTTAAAGGATACCCCGAAGTTTTCAAACTGTTGCTACTTTCCAGATAAAAGTCCACTGCTAATATTTTTTGCTTCTTTCTGTGATCACTTATAATAGCTTAAAAGCATGGAAAAGAAACAGATCCCAATTTGACCGGGGCATTTCTTTCTTTAACACATGACATTCATTGCTCAAGGATAGCCAGGAGATCACCTTGCAGGGCTAGCAAGTCTGCCACAGCACTTCATGGATTTCAGCAAAACAAACAGGATAGATTAAAATGAAGGGGACCTGACCGTGGACTGTTGTCCTTTCCCTCTGAGGAAGAACTGTTTACACTAAAAGAAACAGAAAGTTCCTTTGCCATCAAATACATTGATTCATCCATCTAGCTGACCTGACCAGTATCTGACTCTGCTGCAGGAGGAGGCTTCCATTCATGGGCAAAAAATGAACTTGTGCTATCATCACCTGCTTGTCTTTGTTGGGAAAGTCAATGGTTCTTTAGATTCTATGGATTTATTCAGCCAAATGTAGGTGTGCACCAACAGGCATCCATTTGTGACCCAGCCATCTGTCCTTCCTTTATGGTCAATAAGAGAAGACATTTCTCCTGCACTTTTCTTCATTCTAATTCAAATACGAAGCAAAGTTCAGCTATATCATGACCTAGAAATGCCTGTTTGTTCCCATTAACTCCTCAGAGAGGTAGAGTGACCAGTTTAGATGGATAAAAAAATAAATGTCACTCCCTATCTTTAAGAAGGGCAACAGGGAGGATCTGAGAAACCATGGTCTGGTTAGCCTCACCTTGATCCCTGGGAAGGTGACGGAACAAATAACCCTGGAAACTATTTCCAAAGCTATTAATGACAGGAAGGTTAGTGGGAGTAGTCAGCATGGATTTATGAAGGGGAAATCAACCCTGACCAACTTGATAGCCTTCTATGATATGATGATACTGACTCCCATAACATCCTCATAGATAAACCGATGAAGTATGGACCAAATAACAGGGCAGTAAAGAAGACAGAGCCAGAGTCTTCTCAGTTGTGTTCGCTGAAAGCACGACAGGCAAAGGGCACAAACTGATATGCAGGAAATTCCTTTTAAACACAACAAAAAACTTTTTCACTATGATGGTGGTCAAACACTGAAACAGGTTGCCCAGAGAAGCTGTCAAGCTTCAATACTCAAAACCTGTCTGGACACAGTCGTGGGCAATCTGTTCTAGTTGACTCTACTTTAAGCAGGAGATTGGACTAGATGATTTTGGTGGGTTGACCTTGGCTGGCTGTCATATGCCCACCCGGTCACTCTGTCACTCCCTCTCCTCAACAGCACAGGGAGACAAAATAAGAAGAAAAGCTCATGGGTGGAGACAAAGACAGGCAGATCACTTACCAATTACAATTTGTCATAGGCAAAACAGACTCGACAGGGAGAAAATTAATTTAATTTATTGCAAATTAAAATAGATTTGTGTTTGATTTTCTTTCCCAATATACACTAGTAAAAGAACATATTTTAATGTCAATGCAGAAATGACATTGTCTATTCTACCAGACAGCATTTTTTTCATTTACTAACCTACCAATGGTTGACCCAAATGAAACTGTGAATTGTAAAAGTGATGTGACATGTTTTAAAAATCCAAAGATATCAAACACATTAAAATGATGTTTGTTTGTTTATTTATCCAAAACCAACATGCTACCAGAGGACAGTCAGATTCTGGGAATAGACTTCTGAGTCTTTCGCCAGATTATTTGTTTCAGCTCCACTGTAATGGAATCAAACCAATGCTCCCATTGACTTCAAGCTCTTCACCCAGGAGTGTTTAAAAAAAGAGTAACAAAGTGGGTGGCAATGCCTTGGATTCTTCCTGGCTATGAAAACATGTAATATAGTTTGGTTTCTTTTTTAAAAATTGACTTCTGAAGTATCAGGTTAAGATCGTGAGATCTGTAGTGTTTATCAATCTAACACATGTTGGCCAGGAAGACACAGACACACATTAGCATCACGTAGACATGACTGGGTTTGTGCATAGCATCATTGACAGTATGTCTAAGAGAGTATGTCTAAAAGTCAGAGATAAAGTTGAGTATACGTGGGACTAAACAGAGTTTGTTCATGCCTGAAGTTAATACCGAATTTTCTCACTTGTCTCTATAGAAGAGACCACTGAGCAGGGGAGCCTAACTAGTTTTTAATTTACCAAAGTTTTTTTCTTCTCGAGGCCCAGAGGAAAGGCAGACTCCTATAAAGTGAAAGGAATTTGAAGAATTTCTTCTATTTCATGATTTGATCTCTAGGGAATCTGCTCTCATTTCTTCCATAGCCTGCCTCATTTTGAGACCTGGGGCTTCTGGATGCTCAGAAAGAGGCATCAAGAAAAATAATAATTCCCATTGTGCCTGAGTAGAAAACAGCATCCTGTGTTCTCAGTAGCAGACCTGTCTACATGGACCAGCCTCTGCAACCTTTAGGCTTCAGTACTGAGAGCCACAACAGCAATGGAATGCTGCCTGCTAGAGCTTCAGCTTGGTACAGACTGCAGGAGCCCATCTCGCTTTGTCTTATGGGTCACTTCCTCTACACAAATTTCTGCCCCTTTCCCAGCTCCCTGGTGGCTGTGGGGTCCATTCCTGTGTCTCCAGAGCAGAGTTTGTGCCTGACATTCCAGCAGACCTTGTTGCTTCCGAGCAGTCACTTAGGCTAAAACAAAAATGAATTTCAAAGTGACAAGATAGCTCTAGACACACCAGTGAACTAGAAATAAGTGGTAAGGTCAGTAAAATATTCTTCTGCTGAATCAGAATGTCTGATATTAAAGAATACATGGAAATGGAGCAATAGTTAATGCTTTGCCATTGCACAATGTATTCTACTGAATTCCTTATCTCATTAGTACACTGAATAGGCATTTGAGGCAGGAATGCACCTAAATGCTCATTCTCAGCAAAAATAAAATAAAGGAAAAGTACAAATAAAAATGTCCCAAAACCCAAAGACACAAAAGTTTCTTAAAAATCCTTTTATTTCTTTTTTTTTTTTTTAACTTCAGATCATAATCTTTAGGAGCAACATTTTGCAAATTTCCTGTGTCCTAGAAACATTATTAATGGAGCACTTAAATGTTTTTTTGAACACACACCAGGTGCCAGACTTTTAAAATCAGATAATTTCAATTACTGCTGCATTTTCCTCTTTTTTATACTACAGCATGGACATCATTTGAACAGACAATATTTTACGAACTGACCCACTTAGAGACAATGCCATGCAATGTTTGAAGCTGGTGTTCTGACCCGGCACATACTTGCAAGTGTTGGTGTCTATTCTAATATGTCTCTACATCTACTGAAATCACTTTGCAATGGAAGTGGGCAAGAAAGGCAAGGCTGAATGTGATAAAATGCCTCTGTAAGCACAATACATAGCACAGTATACTATTGTGCTCCATCCCTTAATACAAAACTTAATGCCAATGGCTCCAGATGTTGTCAAAAGAACTGGGAACAACAAGGTTGGAATAGTTTAGTAGGAAAATTGCCCTAATGAGATCGTGATGAAGCCAGGACTTGAGTTTACCCTCCCTTCCTTGGTAGATCTTAAGTCTTCCTAGAGTCACCCCTTCTTTGTGTCCCACTTTCCCACCTGGAACACGTGGATCACAGCACAGTCCTACACTCTGGAGTGATGACTGCAAAGTTTTCATAAACAGCGGTAATGGTAGGATTGGAAAAATACCTGTGACAATTAGGAACACGTCGGGGAGAGGGGGCGTGTAGCAGGCATACTATATTTCTTCATCAGGTGCTTTCAACCTTGCAGGCAGTAAGGGATTCTTCTAAGAAATCTTTAGCTGCCCTGCTGGAAGCACAGCTGCCTCGATTTTTGTCTGAGGGTGATGTGCATGCTAGCTGCTGTCAGAAGCTCTGCTAGTTTCTTAGACAGCACTTGAGATATGAAAGATACCCGAGCCCTGAATAATGCTACAATTATAACAAGCTGCTGAGCTGTTCCAGAAAACATCTCAGTTTCAAACCATCAGTTTTTATGTATTTGGAGTAAATTTTACTCTAACGAGCTTGTTCGTCTAATAGACTGGAAAATCTAGTAGAAGCTGTTAATTTGTACACATTTGTCACTAATAGGCTTCTCGGATGCTGTGGAACTTTCTACAGCTGTGTAGCCATTCATGTGGCCTTGCAGTCACTCTCTGGGGATGGACATTAGACCCATCACAGCCAGCCTCAAAATTATGGTTAGTGCTATGGGTTGCAGTGGCTAGCATAATTGTCAATATCCAAAACTGCATTGTGCCAGGGCTGTCCAAAAATAGCCAGAAAGGTGTCCCCTCTCCCAAAAAGCAACAATCTTAAAGTATGAAATGAAAAGTCACCATCTGGTGTGTATCTAGCAGCATACAGGAGGTGGACTAATAGAGTCAGAGACAGATCTTGGTGGATGAGTGTCACCAGTGAAAAGGCAGTATGGGCACAGGCTCCAAGATGCACCTCACTGAAACTGATGAAAAATGTTATGAGACTTCGATTACTAATTAATTAATAATCTCTATTTCAGGTTCCCAAGAAAGTGCAGATCACTTTGCATTCTTTACATCTGCAGTGTGGTTATGTCTGTAAATTAAATCTGTCTAGTAGGGTCAGATCTGTTTTCTGTCTCTCTCTGGCTTTCTCTGAGGTGGCTGCACAGCCATGTGAATTTCCCAAGAGGGGTCCTGGTGGGATGGGAAGAATGTTTCCTCAGACCTAGGGCAGAGTGCTACAAGTTAGACATAACATTTTTTTTTTCCTTTATGCAAGGTGAGTTCCTCATTTACTGGTAGAAGAGAATTATTTGCTCAGTGATTTGATGCTTCCTGACTGTTGTCTTTGTCACAGTTTTAAGCTGGGCCGGCTATTAAACCTGTGGCAGACACTCTCTGTTAACCCTCCTTCCCCCACCCAAAGGGAAAGGGAAAAGGGAGAGAGACTTACGGGTTGAAAAGTTAAAACAGTTTTAATAAACTATAGTAATGAAAAAGAGTATAATAAGAATAATAGAAATAATCAAATATATACAAAACCAAGATTGAGAGCTTGGAAATCCTCCTCAGGCAGAGTTGCTCCCCCCAGCACAGGTAGAGGGGAAAATGCAGTAGCTCCCCCTGCTATCACACCTTCAGGCTTTTAACTGGAGAATTGGCAAAACTGGTACCAATCAGTGGGAGACAGGAAGGCCCCTCCCTCCTGGGCCCCACCTCCAGGAGGCAGTGGGTTAGTGATAAATAGGAAAGTGAGAATGACATGTATGGGATGGAATACCTTGTTGGTCAATCTTGGGTCACCTGCCCTGTCTGCTCCTCCCTGCTCCTCCCTGCAGGTGTGACCCCCCTTCGGCTCTTCACTCGTAAGCAGTGAGGAATTTAGCAGTGACCTTGGTTTCTCTAAGACTAATTGGCCTGGTTTGGGCCAAACCAGGACAGTCTTAAATAGGATGAAGATTTCATCCAAACTATTCCACTTCAATCCAAGGAAAAAATTCTACAAGATAGGACTTTGAAAAGCAGTATTCTCTCCATTTTTGGCAGTTTCTATTCCAAACCACTGGGGTCTCAGGAACTGATGCCAACTATCACTGTAAAATACTGTCCTCCCTCTGCTGCAGATAGGAAGCAGAAACACAGGATGTCGCTTATTTACCTAATTGTGCTTTTCCAATGGCAGGAAAAAAACAGAAGGAGGAGAATCATATCACCTCCAAACTAGTAGTCCTTGACTCAAAGTCTAAGGTTTTAACATTAGAAGGTTAATCTGAAGTCACCAACAAGTTTATCAGTATGTAGTCATTTATTGAACATGGGATCAATTTGATGACCCCAGAAATTAGTGCCTCAGGATCTGGTTTTGGTAGTTTGATTAAACTTACTTAAGTATGACAAGAATGGAAATTAATAAAGCTAGTGTTCTAGGGGGGACTCTGTACTACTGTATCATTTTTCAGCACAGTAGCAAAAGTTCTTGTAATCTATCCATAAAGTCAATTAAAGCAAAATCCAAGACCTTCAATTGTTTCTACGTAGTTTCTCTACATTGTTTTTCTGCTTCGCAACATCATGTTTTTTATGGGTTTGTTAACGAAGTATGGTCAAAACCCAAAAACTAGATCTTGAAATTCCTCAGATGGCTTAAAAATAATGAGTTTTAAATGTATATTCTGTTTAGATGCTTTCTGAGATGTTAGAATTTAGGATTTTGATCCTTTTGGATTCAGTATTTAATTTTTCCCACTGCAAGGAAGAACTATCATTCTCAAGAATTCACAGGACTTCAGGAGAAAGGGCTTCTGTTACCAAGCACCAAATAAGGTGAGAATACAAACGGTGTCAGGACTGTGGTGGGCAAACATTGCTACCAATGCAGGATTCATGCCTCTGTAACCTGAGAATTGCAGACAAGAAATTTCTGGTGTCCCATGATGCAGAAAAGATAATTTCACAGGATTCTGACCTTCGAAAGGAAGTCATCTACGTATTCAGAAGTGGTCTTATTCATCTTCATCACCATTGTTTGCTTTATTTCTATATGAATGTGACTGTAAATAGTGAGGACCTGTACCTTATGTTGTATCCCTGTGTTTGGAATGTATTTGAGGAGATTTAGAAATTGCAGCTGAGTGAATCCTTGCTGGTATTAGACCTTAGCTCTAAAGATGTGCAGAGAAGTAGCTTAAAGCCTTATTTTTATTAGGATCCTGGTTTTGTTCATAAGGACTATGCATTAAAACCCACAGTTTTAATAGAAACTTGGGAGTAAATTGCCATGTTGCTTCAAAACTGCTAAAGTGTAATCTCACATAGCTGTAAGGACTGCTTATCCACAGCCTGACAGCTCTGCTTCTCAGATTGCTTTGGACTTGTCCATTTTCTCTCCTGCTTAGCATCATTGCTCCACTGACAGCCACTCGAACGTGCAGCTCCCATTGTTCTGTCACCTCTCTAGCCAGACAGCAAGTGTTAACATCAGTCTCTGCACTGAAAGACTGATAATGGGGCATCTTATTTTAACTCTGTAGGGAATACTAGGTAAAGGGGTTGCCTTTCAGTGTCATCTTGATTGTTCTCTGAGCCATTTCTGTAGAAGGAAAAGGGGTTTGATCCCCTTTTAGGATCTTCTGAGGTCAGATAGAATCCTACAGCCTGGATTTAGACCATGGAGCTCCGCCTAGGCTCTGCCATGAAGAAGAGATTTCAGCCTTCATTCTTCTAGTTTTAAATGCCATCATGGAAACAGCATCAAAAGGATTTTCCCACCACCCATAACAGCTGGTTTGAAACCTGTGTGTTTCTATTGGGGTCTTTATTCTGTATTTTCTCCACGGTGGTTGTATCTCTAGAGATTGATTTGGTATTTGACCACAGAGATAGTAAGCTTCACAGGCTGAAAATACAGGGGCATTACTGGGGCAGACTACCTGGAACCCTACTCCTGTCTACCACTGTCCCAAGAAATGTGTTTGTCCTTGCTTATGCAATTACTTGTGTCTGCACCCCAGCCCTTCATTAATGCAATAATTGCAGTTGATTATCAGCAGAACTGCGGGGGGATGGCGACCTATTGGTTTGCCCTTAAAGAAAATCCTTATTTTCTGTCTCGACTCTGAAACTGATGTTTTCTGGGGCCCGATTAAGATCCTTACTTCATTCGGATTGAATAAAATACCATAAGACTATTAAATACCAGAAAATACTGTGGGTCTAGAGTGACAGTTAATTTGTATTTCCAAAGGTCCTTATAGAAATTTTGCAAATGTTCTTCATGGAAGTTAAAAAAAAATGCTATCAGAGAGGGCAAGGCATGCAGGGTGAGGAATAGAAGTGTCAGAAAAGAGAAACATCTTTCTCCTTTGAATTCCACCTCAAAAACTCTTTTTCACTTTACCAGCAATTCAAGGGTCAGGCAGTTTCTGTACTAGGCTGCTCTCTTTAACAATGACCATCACAGTGTCAGAGAATCATAGATTTCTGTCCCTGTCTATAACATCTATAGCCTTTGCCAGTGAGTTTAAGCTATTCAGGGCACTCACTACCTCCTCTGGTGTGCTGATCTTGCTAGAGGAAATTTTTTTTCTGATCAAATCAACGCAGCTGGCTATTTTATTAGCTACCACAAGGACATGGGGAAACAGAGCAGGAGAATGCAGAAGTCCCTGCTGAGGGGGACCTTTGGGAGGTCCAGGGAAGCTGGGATGAGGACAACAGATGCAAGAAATGTAGCCCCACTATTCTCCTCTTGGACAGAAAGAAGTATCTGACTCATTAGCCCTGGAAGTAGCCATCTAATTTACATTACACATTATAATTTTCTTCCTATTTTTGATTCCTGATTTCAACAGTCTGTTGTTTAGAAATATTTTTCCCCACTACATTCTGAGAGGGCTTAATTTGGAAGTTTTCACATATATGTATTTTTTGCCTGTACCAGATTCCCATTACAGACAAATATAGTGTCCTGTAAAGTCATCCAAAAAGCAATTATTTTGATAAAGTATTCTGTAGTGTGTGCTTACAAATACAGTTGGTTTAATTACCTAACTGTTTCACAGTCACAATATTCTTACAGAGCACTGGCAAACCACTCCTCTCACCTCTTCCTTTAAACTACCTCAACAATACTAATGAGAGAAGTAAAGTTCTGGAAACTTGGGATTTTCAGAGAAGTTTTTGAACCAGAGAGATTTTTAGTGGGTTAATGTATGTTTAAATGAGAATTAGAGATTGCTGGAGGGATCCACTGGGCATAGCAGTCAGTGAGGGATATTTCTTGCCAATTCCCAATGCTGGCCATCAGCTCACTGGAGATTTGCACCCTGAGAGGAGCCATATCCTGGTTTGGTCTGGTTCAAGAGAACTAGAAAACAATGGGGCCAAAAGATGGGCCTGTACTAGAATGAGGCACTATGTCTTGTTCCTTGGCAGGTCTACAAGGAGGTTTGAAGCAGTATGGGCAGAAGTGGCTTGAGTTTAAAGCTTTTGTTTGTTGGTTTGTTATGTGTTTTCCAAAGATAATGTTTTTTCTTTAAATAACAGCATTTTGCTTTGACAAGCTGAGTTATCACAGGTTAAGCCCTCTTCCGCCTGAGGAGAAGTGGTGTACAAGGTCTTGAAGTAAACCCAAAGAATGGCAACAAGTTGTGAGACCTGGAGGCATGAATTAATCCTGACGGGAAATATCACTCCTTAGGATTAATCCAGAAAAGGGTCTGCAAACTCTGCATTCTGCATGGGCTCTCAGAGAGCCCAGGCGCTGTTCCCCATGTGTGACAGACACAACAGAGCTCTGGATGTAGATCCAGCACCACCCTTGGCTTCAGTGGAGCCAGCTCTGCTCACAGGAATCAAGTTTAACAAAATCAGGCCTTAAATTTGAAAGACGATTACAGTCTTTATTCAAGCAAAAGATATGAACATAAGCTGAACTGTAAGAGCACAGTTAGTCCAACTTCAGTGAACTGCATATACATCAGCTTTATCTGCAGGTTTTATGCTAAGGAAAAAACAAATATACTAAGCATTTTTATTTCCACAATGTCATTTCCTCTTCCAGCTCAGTGAAAAGAAAACACTCTGACTTAACAGACACTTCCCCTGAACAAGCACAAGCAAGGCATAAAAGCAACACAAGGCTATACAGTGCATGGAAAATTATATACTTCCATGCTGTACTTTGGCTTTCTCTTTTAAACGAAGATTGATGGGGTTTTGATTGAATTTCAATGGCTTGATATCAAAGACAGCAGCTCATAAGATCAGAGAGAAATTATGACTGTGTAGTAGTGGCTGGTTATTATTTAAAAACAAAGCCTAAAACATATTGGTTACCCCTTCATCAGACACACTCTCGTGGGTATTCTTTTATGATTGTTCTGTTTTCTGAGTCTCACAAAACAATTTAAAGTTAAGCATAGCAGAGTTTATTCTGCTTCAGATACCAAGGGAATTTACATAATCACTAATTTAAAAGCACACGCAGAAATTAACTAAATTCACACGTAAAGAAATATGCTTCAAAAGTTAGCACATTTTTTGCTGTCTGGGATTCAGTGGATAATTAAAAAACCTCAACCCTCTTGCTGATCATCAATCCCGAGAACGTCTAAGTAGGTTTATAGAACAAAAGACGAAGGCCCTGCTCTTTGCATCCTGTCTAGACAATGAGTTGACCTTATTTAAACTGGTGCACTGGGGGGCATCTCTTGGGACTCAAAATCTATGAAAGTGAAGGGGCTAATTGCTTGAGATCAAATCAGAGATGTCTGAATCAAAGTGTCCAATAGAAAAGGTGTCCAAGATTTGTATGTGCTTTGGGAATATTTTCAAAGAGGGAATAAAACTGAAGAACCTAGCAAGGAAGGCTGCTTAAACGGGCGTCTGCACTTGCTGTCTCTGTGCTCAACCCTGCTTGTTCTTCTTGTGCTGTGCTAGAGTAAATCTTTGCACAGTTGTGTTGTGAGCCATATTGGGGAGCTAAGCCAGTTTAAAGCTGAAACTTTTTTGCTTCGGTTGTTTTTCAGACAGATGAGTTCCTCAGTCTGATTTACTGTTGGACCACCAAAAGGTCTTGCACAGGCACAGCCTGAGGAATTATGGTAGGACAGGAAGGAACAGCAAAGAAATCAAAGTGTAATTATCCCTTTACTGACCATTGAATACATCATTCATGTAATCCCATGCTGAGAAATATGTTTATTTAGAAATTTGATGTCTCCTTGTCTTTCAAGCTGATGGGTAACTACTGTAGTAAGCTGCTATAGGGTTTAATTCCTTCCTTCTCCCCAACCCATATGTAAAGGTCCAGACGTTTAGTGTAGTGCCAGGAAAAGAGGAGACACTTAAAAAATTCTGCAAAAGTTACCTCATACATCAATAGTTACCTAATTAACCTGTTTAATTTGATGAGACTAAAACCATGATCAAATTGGCTGTCATCTAATTATTCTTTTTTCACTAATATTTTTATAATATTTCTTATTTGCATGGCATAGCTTATTTAGTGTAAATTATGGTTTTTTTTTAAAACAGCTGTGATTGTGGGAACATACGTAAAATGATCTTTTTATGCTTTTTCACTGTATCTTTCAGTCAAAAAATCAGCTGTAGATTATGATTGTAAGAAAAAGGAAGTATTCATTATAAGGATTTGGGCTGCTTATAATTATTCTCTGACGGGTTTTGAGGTACAGTTAACCTTCTTGGTGAAAGCACAAGTTTTAGGATGATCTATAGACTACTGTGAAGATTAAATATCAATTGGAGAAGTAATAATCAAAAGCTTGACTCCAGGAAGGCCTGGATGTTTTGACTCAGCAAAAAGCTGCAGCAAGCAATTTGAAAATAGAATACATTTTAATATCCTGAGAAGTAATTTATTGCACAAAGTGAGCACTAAAGCAGTGTGTGTGTATATATATGTATATGAAAGTACTCTGCTTATGTCTGAAGTCTTGTAGCTATTTCAGATTAAGTCTTGAGAAAATATGAGTGACTGCTTTAATCAGTGTTTCTTGAGATAACATTATTCTCTGTGGGTTAAATAGTAACAGGAAAGTTCCAAAAACACCAAGGTTTTGATTTTAGGCTACTAAACACTAATTTTGTGGCATAAATTCCATTAGTGTGGGATTGTGGATGAATTTACTTTTGTAATGAAGTGCTTGTTGTAGACTTTCGAGTTTTAGATTCTTTTGAAGATGTATCATCTGAGTTGGCATCTTCAATAATACTCTTTTTTTAAAATAACTTCTTTGAAAGCCCTATATTTAACCGGTGTTTATCCTGTGCCTCTATGTTGCTGCCTTATTCTACTTAAATGACTATAATAAGAAATTTTTCTTACATGGGATATCGCTTCCTTCGTAAGCAAAAGGTGTTAGGATTAATGCCCACCCTCTGAGAAGTGAGACAGCCTCTGATTTCAGAGACTTCAGTTCAATTCTGTGCTCTGTCACAGACAGTGGGTCTATTTGCCTCTGTAAACAGGCATTAGAGTACTCCCCTAGCCACTGAAATGGGAAAATAGGATTAAAAAATCCACCCAATCCTCCTTTCAGTTTTTGTTATCTAATTGAATAGGAGGTGGAGTGCTTCAGGACCAGAAAACAGGAAACTCACCTCTGCTTTCTGTAAGATAAAAACTCAGACCTGTTAGTGACAAAACACCTTTAATTCAAGGACTTTTTCCTGCAATGGAGCACAGAGAGGCAGGCGCCCGTGAGACCATGCCAGGTCTTTGTACCGGCTGAGATCACCGCCTCTGTTCTCCCACTTCCATTACATCCTCTTTTACTCTGCTCTGGCTGCTGTCTTGGCTTTGCATGCCCTGGGGAAGAGTTGTTCCATACATCCTTGTATCATTTTACAGTGTAGCTGGACCCTTCCAGTGGCTGAAGTCCTTGGGCGATCTACACTGCGACTTGAAGTATTCAGCTGAGATGTCTAAATCGGAAAGCTTTTTTCCCTTGCCTGTGTGAGCTGTCAGGGGAGGAAGAGGAGCTCCTGCCTTTCCAGGCTTATTTAGGCACATAAATTGAGCTCTTGGCTGAATTGCCCTCTCTCTCAATTGACCACATAGGGAGCCTCATGAGACCTATGTCCTGCCTTAGGCATCAAACATCAGATGACTACAAATTGGCTTTGTGTGCTATTATGATTACAGATTTTTTTTCCTCTCCAGCTTTATTTATAGCTTTAATCATTTAAGTTATTGTTTTCGTAGTTTCTGTGACCTCTTTTTTGATAGCAAAATGCAATTTTAGTTTTTTTACCTTGACCATCTAGGCTAGTTTTCTTATTCTAATAATAATTCACATCAAAGAGCCTTCATCCACAGTTTCTAATCCACTTTGCAAGCTGCTCTTAACTACATCTTCCAAGGATCCTATGAAGTACGAAGGGAACCCATAAGACCAACATTGAGAAGATCCCACTGAAATTACCTACATCTGAGATGGAAAGTGGTGTCTGTTAAACGAAAACACTGTGAAGTTACAATTTCATTGAAGTACTGCCAACTTAAAAACCATGAGTGGAATGAGAAGTGGGTTTAAACTGATATTGCTGAGAAAGTCAAGTCATAGTTAAAGCTAATCTGGGGGAGTAGAATTAACCCTTCTTTGCTTATAGAAATGCTGTGGGAGCTTCACTGACTGTAGAGCCCAATTCTTGTTTGCTGGCTGGTCAGCAAATCATCTGCAGACAGGATTTTGTATGATATCTCACATGCCAATGCCGTCTCCAACTTCTAGTCTGCTTGGTGTTTCAAACAGACTTAAAATAAATCCTCCCAGGTTTCTTAGGACAGTGGAAAATTACCTAGTTTTATACACTGGCCGTTTTTTAATGAGTTTTGTCCATGTGTTTTAGTTACTGTTTTCTGGACATAAGCCTGTACTTATTTTTTTTCACATTAAGCAGGCAAATTGTACACAGTGAAGCTAAGCTGGTGTCAGACATCAAGTTCATCTCCTGAAATTAGTGACTATCAATACAGCCCATTGTCAGAAAATCCAAAGAGCAGCAAGTGCCTAAACTGCTTGACATCAAAAAGGTGTTTGTAACTAGAGTTATCAACTGATCAGTTATTTTATACAGGATTGTCCGTTCCAGGAGGGACTACCTTCTCCCTTTGTGCTAGCTGTTTCCCTGGCAAATGAAACAATAACATCGTTCTTCTTGAACTCTGTCATTTTACCATCCTTGAGAAAGAGGAGCAGATTTGATCTGTTAAAAGCGATGTATGATTCATATTGTTACATTCTGGGTAGGATGCATTCAAATACTTTTATTTAAGGTTCAGCCAATGCCAATTAGCTTCTTTTTTGCACATCCTTTACAGTTTTGCATCCTTTAAAGTATGCTTGCAAAACATATTTAAAAAGTACTTATACCTTACAGTGTATTTAAAACAAAAAGTAAAATTTATTATTTTTACCTACATGTGATTAAAATTTGAAGGCAATTAAATTGCTGCATGAAGTGGGATTTCCGTGGGAATAGAAGTCAAGTTGCATCAGAAATTTTTTTGATGTTCCTACATTTCATACTTTGTCTTTCATTTTTCTATTATTTTTAGAAAGTGTTCTCTGGCATATAGTTTCTAATGCAGTAATTATTAGAAGCTCATTTCTGTTCATAAAAATCTTTAACTAAAGAAGAAGTTAACCACCTTATTCTTATCACTGACAACTTTGGGGGTAGCATAGACCCTACCCCTGACCTTGTCCTTTAGCTTCACGAGACCAACCCGAAATCCTGAATATTTTACAATCCATTAATTTATTACATTAAAATGACACAGCTTGACTTTACTTCTAGTTTTAAAAATCTTCTCTATCAAAATCAGAGTTAGAAATGGAAATCTACAGTTTGAGACACCTGCTCCATTTCTTCAGAGTTAAAGCTGTTGATTGTAATGACTACAGTAAATTTTAATTTCCCTCAAACTTGTAGAATTAGTGTTTCAATAGGAATAGGTGATGGCTTTTATTTTCTTCTTAATAATTTTATTATTTACTAAGTGTCACTGCCAAAAAGGAGTAGTTTGTAATGGCCACTAGTTTCATGATGTGATCTGCAAAATCTGTTAATTTGTGATGACGAAAGGATAGCTTTTAACAGCAAGTTCTGTTTGGAGTTCCCTTGAGGTATCTTCTTATGCTCCCAAATCCTGGCATGGTTCAAGAGAGAGGGTCATTTTCGAATAGTGTTCTGTTTCAAAGATGAATTTTAAAACTGTGTCCTGGTTTGGCCTAAACCAGGCCAATTTTCCTTTCAGTGATTTTTACTTTCAGCTAAGTCTCTTCTAAGTAACTACACTTTCTGAAATTAACTGCATGTTTTGCAGACAGTGTCTGCTTCTAGGACTGATAACGCTCGAAGTTTGTAGTTATCACTGAGGCACTGGCAGGGATGTTATGTAGAAAGACTCTTGCTGTACTTATTCTTAGAGAAACCAAGGTCACTGCTGAATTCCTCACTGCTTACAAGTGAAGAGACAAAGGGGGGGGTCGCACCTGCAGGGAGGAGCGGACAGGGCAGATGACCCAAAATTGACCAACGAAGGTATTCCATCCCATACACGTCATTCTCAGTATAAAGTGGGGGGATCATGAGGGTCTCGCCCCTTTGCCCCTTGCCTTCGCTCTTGCCCCTTCCGCCTTTCCCTTACTGCTTCTGCTGTGTTTGGGTGTTTCTGCTGCTTCAGGCTGCTTCTGCGGCTTGAGCCTTTGGCCAGTGTCCAAAGAGGACTCTGTCCTTTTTCCTGCTGCCCCCGATGCCGATCCGTGCATCCCTGAATCCAGCTCTCGACCGTCGCTGGGCCCAGCCTGGGCCTTCCCGGAGCCTGCCCTGCAGTGCCGGTGGTGACGTGGCCGACATCGGGGGAGCTCGATCTTGGTTTTGTATATATTTGTATATATTTGATTATTCCAATATTATTATTTACATTCTTTTTGATTATTATAGTGTATTAAAACTGTTTTAACTTTCCAACCCATAAGTCTCTCTCCCTTTTCCCTTTACCTTTCTCTTCAGGTGGGGGGGAGGGTTAATAGAGAGCGTCTGCCTCAGGTTTAATAGCCGGCCCAGCTTTAAACCGTGACAAACTGCCAAAATGATATTTTGATATTTCAATATTTTGATTTATTTTAAAAGAAGAAGTTTTCTCTTTTTTGGGGCAAAAAGATATAGCTAATGTTTTATGTTTTTTAATATAATGAGAGTGAAGTTGAAACAAGACATGCTTGACTGAGGGTAGCTGTCAACCTTTATAGAATTTTTAATTTGCAAAAGATCCATGGTCTTGAATTTTATTATCAATATGTGATGGGAAAAAATATCAGGATCTCAACAGTCACAAGATGGTAAAAACAGCTAATCTGTTAGATTGTGAGTTGAGCTGACAGAGTTAGACGATAAGAAAAGTTGTCTGAGTGAGGGTTGTGGATTAAATATATTTAATCTATGAAAGGACAATAAATGTGTAATGTTATCATGGCTTTTTTTATACACTCAGTTTTAAAGGAGAACTGTAGTTTAATGAGATCTTAATTTAAACAACAAGCAATAAATTCTTCCTCTCCTTCTTCCCTTCCTAAACTTACAGGAGCTAAATAAAGCTAGAGCCTTTCTTTGAACATTTTAAAGATTTTACTACTCTTGGACTGCCTGGATGCTTGCTTTTATTAATATTTTATCCCGCCTCTTCCCTTGAATTACATTTTTTTGTGGCAATACTTTAATTAAAGGAAGCTGAGAAGTAGAAGAATTGTTCTTCAAATCTTCAATGAAATAAAACTGCTTTTGGTGTTGTCAACTTGATGTTTTACTCTTGAGGTTTAATTTATATCAATTATAATGACCAACCTGTGAGTATAACACCAATAAACGTTAAGCAGAAAATAATTGCTATCATTTTTTGTACGCAGGTGGGTATAGTTTGCAGTCTTTAATACTGGGTAGCTAAACAGATACTAATATTGTGTGATAACAGCCACTTATTCGACTCAGGTTGCAACATGCCATCCTTAGAAACTCCTGTATGTCCTTCTTGCATGAGAGTAAAATGAAGGGAACATAAATATATCTGACAAAGTCATCAGGGATTAGAAAACAGAATCCAGCAATAAATATGGTAATTAGGCAATTTGAGACTTAAAGCACAGGGTTCTTTGAAAATGCAATTTCAGGACTGAGAACCAGCACTGAAATTTTCACCATTAAGGAGAATTATGATAGAACTGAAACTTTTTAATGACATTTAAACATTTTTTATTGGGAATTTAGTAACTTTTCTGCTCATGCTAGGGAAATTTCAATGATGAAGCTATGTATAGAGAGTTTTCTGTGCACACCAGTCCTCCCTACTCTGTCTGATCTCCAGCAGCTGAATTTGGACTCCTCCAACATTCTGTCTATTGCAGTATGACGATGGGGGACTACTTAGTAATGAGAATGTGGAGTTTCTTGATTAAAAGTAATTTTGGACAGATAACACTGTAACTAATTTCAAGGATTTGATAACCTCAAATAAGTTTTGCCATTTTAGAGTATTATGTGTCTCATTAATATCTACATACTTTTTTGTGGATGGTGTTTTCCATTATGATAACATGTTAATAAAGCTAGTAGTTTGAGGGTTTGTAAGTAGGTGTTTCCTATTAAAGAAGGTATGATGACTTTTTAAAACAGAGGTCAAATAACCAAAGATGCCTAGTCTAAATGCATGATAACAGCAAAAGTTTCTTTTCATCCATGACATTTTTCTGCCCTGTCACTGTATTCCTTCCCACTCTTCAGTTTGCTGTCAGCTGCAGAAATGCTCCTCACCCCTTGGGGAAATCTCTTGGTCTTTCAAGCAATGGCAAAACTCAAATAGGAAACCTGTGCATGGCACCTTTGGGGAATGTATGATGGTAATTTGGTCTTGGGGATGAACTATAAATTCTCTGGCACACTTGTGGGGACCATACCGAGTATAATTGCAGACTTATACCCTTTCAATACTCCAGAGTATGAAAGGGCAGTGGAGCCTTTTTCAACAGTATCTGCAGCAGTGTTATGCTTAATTAGGACCCATTACAGATGACTAATAAAAACATAACTAAGCAAGCCTCACTGTAGCTTGCAAAATTATTAAAACTAGCCTTGAAAGTTGAGGCAGAGGGAGGCCTGGTGGGTAATGATCTGTGCCGTGCATCAGTTGCATTTCCCCTGGGTTTGGCTAAACATAGTGCAAGGTGCTCCAGCCTGGGGAGCACTTGCACTCAGCTTGGCAGGGCAACTATAGTCCCAAACACCACTTTATTTTTGTAATAACCTCTGCCTCATATGTTAAATGCAAGTGTTATGGTGTAAAATGTACGTATGTACAGGCGTGGTGTGCTGTGCTGCTTTTGAAACTCTGCAGTTAAAGATGAACACTCTGAACTGCTTCCTAGACCCTAAATCTGTACACAGAAAATATACAGATACTCACACAAATAGTTCAGTCCATTTTGAACCCTTTCACCAGGGGCAGGGTAATCAATATATCTGTTTCCCCAAAATATCTTTTCCTCCCATCTGGTTGCAGCGCGGGAGACAGGATGAATAGAACTATGTGCTGGTAACAGTTAATGAATACTTTGTGTATGCCTCAGAGAACAGACCCCCTTGATTTTTAAATCTCTTCTGTGTCACTTCAGTTCCCCAGACTGATCAGTATCTCTCAGACAAGGCTTTGTCATCGGATTGCGGCCAAACCATATTTTGGCATGCTCAACACTAACAATCTGTTACTCTGTGAATAAATAAACATTTGCATCATTGTGTGTTCAAAAACTAATCCTGAAAGGCATTAGCTTGTATTTGCAAATGTCCTCAGTGCCAGTCTGGGTATTCCTGTTGTCCTCAAGACAGTTTTACACCGAGCTCCCTGTCCTGGCATTTCACAGCGTGAGTGATTTCTGTCTGAGCACTGTGATACTCTCTCTTCTTTTGTTTTTGTTTTTGTTTTGTTTTTTTTTTTTTACATTAAAAATCCCAAACTGAACCATATCTGTGTAATTCAGCTATCTTCGCTGTCACCACTTTTGTGCAAAGTCAATGCCAAGTTAATAATGATCACAACTGGACAACAAATCTAGAGTCCACCTGATATTTTTGGATTGCTCTCTTCCATTAAAGTACAACCCAAACCAAGTGGAATAATACAGTGACAAGAGAAAGAATTTTGTTATGCATATACCTATTGCACCATTACAATTTTTAAAGGATCAGACTGGGATTTGCAACATTCCAAAACCCTAAATAAACCTATATCCATTTCCAGCCTGAGCTGAAGCATGATTTTTCCCTTGAAATCATGGTGCCTTGTTTTTTGTTAATATGTAAATGTTTTATAGTAAAGATAACAAACCCAGAAAGGAGGGGAGCAACATCAATCCCAAAGCACATTCGGCTTCCTGGAATAAATCCTTATAAGCTGGTAGCACTGTGATCTTGTGCTGCTTTTTGTCCCTCAGCTTTAGCAGCACTGCAGTTTGGATTGCCATATCCTACTGTCTCTGTGGGACTGCAGGTTCATAAACCAGTGAATGAATTATATTCACCCATTTGTTTAGTTTTATTGTCTGTGGCAGATATCGTAAGGAAAATAACTTTGTGTAATAAGGAATCTGTGGCTGATGCTGTGTAAGCTGCAAATCATATAAGTCATGGCTGGTCCTGTCTGTGTAACCGAGCCCAGTTTGGTGTAAAGAATTTATACAAACGCACCTGATTTGTGGCATTTCTGCAGCCAGGAACTGGTGCCACATTTTATGACTGTTTCCTTGTTCTCCGTGCTTCCTAACCGCTTACCCCATTTCTCTGATGCTGCTGGTTCCTATTTGCCCTCTGACCACATATATGGAGCCGCTTCCTGGCTGTAGGTGGGGGCAGGAGTTGCTGCAGGACCCAAGCACACATGTCCCCAGCCAAGTGCCTCTTGCCCCAGCTTTCCACGGGACCTGGACCCAGATGCAAATGCCTTCCCCTGTGTTTTTCAGAAAGGGTTCTGCATTGGCGTTGTGGGACAGCAGGAGCGGTCACAACTGGTCCCTGGAGAGACCCCGCTGGAGCAGAGACCCCCCCTGCAGCCCGGGGAGATTCCACACTGCAGCAGGGAGATAGTTCCTGCAGGAGCTGTGGCCGTGGAGAGCCCAGGCGGGAGCAGGGTGTCCCTGAAGGGCTGCAGCCCGGGGAAGGGCCCACGCTGCAGCTCTCTTCCCTGCTGCATGCCATAGATTACTTCTGTGTGTTGAATACCAGAGAAAAATCAGTGGTGACCAGTTACTGTAGAGACCATGATCCCTCCAGTGGGCACCCCTAGTGATGTTTGGGACAGCTGATTCTCTTCCTGATCACTCTCAACACACATAACACACTAATGAAAAGGAAAAAAAAAAAAAGTATTTTAGGGAAAAGCCTGAGGTTTGGGAAAAGTCTCGGGGGTATTCTAAAGTTTTTAGTTTCCATTTGGAACATTTTTGTTTTATTTAGTATTATTAATCACCTATTAACTGTCTTTCCATCCATAGAGACAAACCCAGCCAGGGCAATGTTAGAAAATACACAAAGGTCTGAAAGTAAGTTCAGGAGTTTGGCCATTATACATTGAGAAAGGTAAGTGCATTGAGGGCGTTTGGACTGCCTTGTTTACACAGTTTTGACTCCCTGAATGGGTTTTAATGTGAATATATGTTCCTATTTGACCCCTGCATACTGGACCTGAAAGGAGGTTGTAGTGGGATGGGTGTTGGCCTCTTTTCACAGAATCCCGCAGAATCACAGAATGGTCAGGGTTGGAAGGGACCTCTGGAGATCATTTAGTCCAACCCCCTGCCAAAGCAGGTTCCCCTACAGCATGTTGCACAGGGTCATGTCCAGGCGGGTTTTGAATATCTCCAGAGAAGGAGACTCCACACCCTCCCTGGACAGCCTGTTCTAGTGCTCTGTCACCCTCAAAGTAAAAAAGCTTTTCCTCATATTGAGATGGAACTTCCCATGTTTCAATTTGCGCCTATTGCCCCTTGTCCTGTCGCTGGGCACCACGGAGAAGAGTCTGGCCCCATCCTCTTGACACCCGCCCCTAAGGTATTCTTAAGCATTAATAAGATCCCACCTCAGTCTTCTCTTCTCCAGATTAAACAGACCCAGCTCCCTCAGCTTTCCCTTGTAGGGGAGATGCTCCTGTCCTCTGATCATCTCTGTAGCCCTCCACTGGACTCTCTCCAGTAGTTCCTTATCTTTCTTGAACTGGGGGGCCCAGAACTGCACACAGTACTCCAGGTGTGGCCTCACTAGGGCTGTGTACATGAGGAGGATAACTTCCCTTGACCTGCTGGCCACACTCTTCCTAATACACCCCAGGATACTATTGGCCTTCCTGGCCACAAGGGCCCATTGTTGGCTCATGGTGAACTTGTCGTCCACCAGAACTCCCAGGTCTTTCTCCACAGAGCTGCTTTCCAGCAGGTCAACCCCCAGCCTGTACTGGCACATCGGGTTATTCCTCCCTAGGTGCAGGACCCTACACTTGCCTTTGTTGAACTTCATGAGGTTCCTCTCTGCCCAGCTTTCCAGCCTGTCCAGGTCTCACTGAATGGCAAGTAAAAGTTACTTTTCCCAAGTAACAAGTGATAGGACGAGAAGAAACAGCCTCAGGTTGCACCAGGGGAGGTTTAGATTGAATGTCATGAAAAAGGTCTTCATCAAAAGGATTGTCTGCCCCTTCTGCACTGAAAGGAAACAGGTTGCCCATGGAATTGGCTGAGTCACCATCCCTGGAGGCGTTTAAAAGACGAGTAGATGTGGTGTTTAGGGACATGGTTTAGTGGTGGATTTGGCAGTGCTGGGTTAACAGTTGGACTTGATGATCTTAAGGGTCTTTTCCAACCTAAATGATTCTGATCCAGTTCTACGATTCTATGACATTGTGCCAGGCTTAGTGCTGGAAAGTCAAACCTCGAACTCTAATACTCAGGCTCTAAACAAATGAAAAATGTGTGTGCTAATATGATGTATTTTACAGCAGTTCTTGGAATATAAGAGCTTGGAAGCATGGTAGCCTGCCTGAAGGCCAGTATCCCTTTTAGTTCATATAATATAATTAATCCTGCACATTTTGCTTGGTCTCTGGACACTACTCTAGCTGTTTATCATGAGGAGAATAACACTATCCCTTTTGACAAAAGTCCAAATCATCCACGTTTTTATAGGCTAAGACCAACATCTCGGTTTCTAACTGGAAGGTAAATGGCAAGCAGCGAGGACTGTGGATTTCTAATCTTATTGTGTCCCCAGTGAACCACTACATTTAATAATCAAGCCACATTCTGTCTTCGCTCCAGTGCCTGAGCAGTCCCAGAGCAGGGCTCTGTGTGGAGCGTATTTCAGCAACCTCACTAATTTAGTTAAACTGGTGGAGGAGCTGGTCAGTTAAAAAAAAAACCAACACCCACAACACATATTGCTGTATATGATTTGGATGTTAAGGATGGGATTAGAATTTACAACAGCTAAGACTCTTCAATACATTTGCATATATATGCATATACTCAATGTTTGCATATATTATGCAAATATCATTGAAAATATATTGACGTATATTAAACATGTGAACTCTAATTTGTGGTACGATCTCTTATACTGGGGGGAGTTTCTAGATGGATGCTAGTTAAGTTCAGTTTGAAAATATGCATGATAAATGTTTATATAATTAGCCAAATATACAAAGTGTAAGGTTAATTATTTGAAATTATTAACTTCAGTTGCGTAGACCAATTCTTAGAGTAATTACTGGACAAATCTTAATTGATTAGTTTACTTTTTTTGAAGGTGTTATTAAAGCTAGCATTCCCTGGAGGGGGTCTTCATTTCCAAGAGAAATATATCTCACATGTAGCTCATGTCCCGGGCACTGTCACAGGACATGCTGTTCAGGGATAAAGCACTGCCCGCCCAGGGAGGCTTTCTCACCAGCCAGTGTTAAAGGTGTTCAGCTGAACAGTGTGGAAAACAGCTGCTCCTGCAGCGAGTAATTCTCAAACATCCAAGTGCCCGTCTGGGACTGGAAATGGCTGAGCAAAGAGCAGGAGCCGCTGCCGCACGGGTATGTGTGCAGAGGATGTGGTAGCAGGGAAGGCAAAAGCTGTATTTTCTGCGTAGGAGCAGCCTGAGCTGCATAACTTTACTTCAAATGCAAGGTTGCAGAGAGCTTCGCCAAGGAAACATCGCTTTTCCCAGCAAAGTCAGCAGAAAAATATTCCAACTATTTCAGTGGTGGTAGCATTTTGCCTGAAATCTCTGGGTTGTGGCTGCATATCTTTATAAAATAAGGCTGTATATCTGCTCTGCGAGTGTTTGTGTGTGTGTGCATATATACTAGCTAAAACTTCCAGAGGCAGGATATTAAAGTTTCTGTTTTGTATTTTCTGTGGTCATATTAGTTCCAAGTTATTTTATGTTAAATGAATTGTTCTAAAAACATAGAGCTCAAAAGCCAGTGCTACACAGGAAGGTACATGCTTTGTTCACAGTGTTTTTATTGTTCGTGAGGTTGGCTCATGGATTAAAAGTTGTGAACCTGTTAATTTAATTCACTCCACCACAACCTTTCTACCAAAATGCAACACTCTTCTCCCAAATGCAAAGGCCTTACAAAAGGAAATTAACATTAGGAAATATTTTGTTTCTCAGAAGTAACAGAATACTTTTCGTTGAAAACCAGGGAGAAAAAATCAACCTGAGGCAAGAAGCAAGCATGAAATGCTTTAGCCCAAGTGGATAAAATGAGATATAAGCAACTGAAAACAGAGACTTATCATGGAAAACATTACGCAACCTTATCTCTCTGTGTTGCTAGCAGCTCCATCTGTAAAAATGTGTGTATATATACAGAGTAAAAATACTGAAACCAGAAAAGCAAACACAGCAACAATCAACTTTATTTATTGAAATAAAGATGCATAAAACAACACTCCTGTATCAAAATGTCCTAGAGGAAGAAAACCAGTCTCACCAGGCAAGGTTTCCCAGAACTGAAAGAACTACAACGGGAGTTGCTGGAGGCAAAGAGCTGCTGTTTTGTAGGAAGTGATACACCCTGAGATACAGAGGACAGAAGGATTTCTAACACAACAGAGGCTTTCTAGCAAATATTCCAGTTTGCATTTTCTATGGCAGTATTAGAGACCCTGGCGATTATATTCTCTTTTCTTGAAATGAGCTTTTCTGAAAGTATACTGATCAAAGTGACTTGCCCTTTCCCTAGGAGACTATAAAGTGGGAATCTGTTTTGATGGTTAATCATTAAATGGAGTCCTTTCCATTTTCAGGAACAGAACGTTTCCTAAAAGAAATGATGACTGAAATGAAATGCTATGTATTCAAGCAACCTTGGCTTGCAAATAAGCTGACAGTTATGTAAGCAATGGCACATGTGAATCAGGTACTGTCTGAATAAGCAACTGGAACCATTTTGTTTGCAGAAGTGAAACGGCACCAATGGCACCTTAGGAAACAGACAACTGCTTCTGTGCAGGATGTTATCAGCTGAGACATCTAAAATATGTTTTCTGCTGCACTTGTAGCTGACAACATTTTTTTGTTCTGTGCATTCCTAGACAACTTACCTAAATTGGAAGTCCATTTTTGATGTCAATAATCATATGAAAGTATAATTTTTTGTTTTCCTGGAAAGAAGGAGTAGACACTTTAGGTGAACAGACTGATTAATTCTCCAGCATTGTTGAAAAGAGGCTGCAGAAACTGTAATAAGCATTGATACTTCCATTTGCAGCATCTATTGCAGATTCCCTAAATCAAGGATTTAAACCAAATCAAAACTTTGCCCAAAGCAAAAATCAGTCCTACAGAGACAAATACATCACTCCATTTGATTCAGGCGACTGCCCATCTTCTGATCAAATACAAAAACCATCTTCTTCCTGCTAAGCAGCTCTTTTCACACTCAGACGTTACCAATGTTTTTATAAAATACTGTACATAGTTATGCTAAAGTTTATAGCCATCTGCTTAGCTGAAGCCAGTTTAGTATTTTTAGTGGAATTATACACCTAAAGGAATGTATGTGACTTAAGTGTTTGCAGGACTAGTGCTCGCATGCCAATGTTTGTATCCTTGTCCAGAAAGTTTTTAAAAAGAGCCCCTGAAATGATCTGAGGTCCAGTATATCACACCAGAATACACGGAATTACTTAGCTGCATTACCAGTTGTGGCTGGTGTGTGCAGATACGTACGTGTTTGTGTGTGTAGGGAGCAATTTCTATTAAATTAAAAACAGGAAATAACAAGGGTCGAGGCTCTGTTCCACCGTACAGCTGACTAACCCTGATAACCCTGGTGATGACTTTACTAAGTTTCAATGTAGAACCCAGGTGCAATCTTGCAATCAAATATCAGCTCCCCACACTTCTGGGATGTCTCTCTGAAGACACACCGTGCTTCTTCTAGTCTTGTGGCAATGGCCCACGGTCACAATGCAAAGGCCACGTTGCGAATGAACTCCAACCTGATTTCCCTGTAATGTGATCACAGCTTGAAGAGGCTCTAAAGCTACCTCGATGCTCGTAAACAAAACAGTGTCATGGCACAGGGCCGTGCTCTGTCCTGCAGATGTCCATACTGTTAAATGATTAGCATGCTCCTTGGTATGCTTTTGGCCCACACCAATTAGTGGTCAGCCACAGATTGCTCTGGCATGGTTTAGGGCCAACATAGAGCAGCTGTTGTGGGCTTGAACATCTTGTGCTGGGGCCAGGGGCTTGGAGTCGGGGAATTAGCTGTACAGATATAAATTCCATAATTCCATAATACTTACTAGCTCCAGAGAATGGTCCCTAGCCTGTTGTATTTAGAGAGACGATCTGAAAGATATGAGGCCAGCTTTTTCACATGCAGGTTCTGCATCACTAAGCCTTGAAACTTTAAAAACCACTTTAAACAAGAAAGTTGGAGTTTTGCTCCCGTAATATTACCCCTCCTCGCCAGCACAAATAAATCCAAATGAACTCTTACCTTCCTTCACATCAACACTTGGGCTGCACTCACTCCCATCAGAATTCGAGGACCTGTTCTGTATTTTGGAATGAACACAGCTAATGAACTAGCTTTGTTGCCAGGGTTTCATTAATCATTTTCAGCTCTAGGAAGATACTGGGAAATGTGAACGTGTCATGTTGCTCAAAAAGTCTTTATGCTCATAGAATTGTGTGCCCTGTTTGGGTCAAGTACTGTGGTCGGTCTCTGGCAGCAAAAATCTGTCTGAGCTTTCACAGGTTGTGGAGGTTGTTGAAACCATCACCTCTTCTCCCTATTTCAAATGTGAAAGCACATTTCTCTCATGTCTGCCTGTTATGCCTGAGCTCTACAGACAACACTGCTGCCCTGGCTTTAAGAGTTCGGATGATTTGTTTGATGTTTTTTGGGGGCTTTTTTCCTAGCTATCATTGATGGCTGGTCACCATAAAAGAGTGAACCAAAGTTTTCCTGTGAGATTTGGGCTCCATGTAAATCTTCCAGAAGTTAATTTGATCAAATGATTTACGTAATTTGCTGCACTCACCTATGTATAGCCCACTCCAGTTTCGTAGGGAGTGGTTTAAACTCGCCTTGTGCATCCATATCAGAAGGAAATGTTTCTTCAGGTGTTGATGAACCTGTGGTGATAATTTAATGTAACTTTGCTGTGGTGGGAGTGAGGCAGGCAGAGAACTGATGCTTGTGACTTTGCCCCCTTGTTGAACCTGTAGTGAGGTACCTGAAGGGAAACATCTCCAGTGTTGAGAAGTGCATGGGAACCTGTCCGTCTGTGATGGGGATAATGTCAACCCAAGTAAAATTTGCACAGGCAGAATCCCTCACCCCAGTCATCACATCCACCATATTGCATTTTCAGAATTTTTGTAATTTACCTTCCATTTCCAGGAAACCTTCAGTCTGGGGACTGCAGTGTTTATCAGATTTATGGATTTGTACCTTTGTAATTCTCACAGAGGTGGATGGTCTTGAGTTGCTCTGCTCATGAACTCTTCAAGCTTGGTGCATGGAAAAAGTTTTTAAATTGGTTCGTTCCTTTTCCACTGGGTTTAACTTTGATTTCTTGGGGACATCATTAACAGACATGGTATGATTTTGCCTTATCTGTTGTGATGAACACCAATGCATTCACATGGATAGCTTCCACCTGGGTAGGAACAAGCCTGTCTATAGGCTCCCGGTTCAGCTTGGTGCTGCTGATATGGACATTTACTGGTGAGAGAAACTGCAGCTCCTTTAGAGCCTTCATTAGAACTAATTAGTTCTAGCACTGCTTTGTTGGTTGTGGTTGCTTTTATGTACAATATAGGGTACGCTGATCCCTCTGTATTTCCTCCTCACAAAAAAAAAAAAATTACTTTTTTCCTTTCCCTGTGTTCTCTGAGGGTGGAGACCACCGTCAAGACAGATGCTAGTTAGAATCTCCAGCTATGGTCCTGCTCTTGATGCTGATGTGATACTTGTAGGTAAAATTCACATTTACAAGTTCATATAAAATGAACTATTGCCCTAGAGACAGAAGAACCCGAGGCAGGACTCATGATCTTCAGAGCTGGTTTTATATTTTGATTTGTTTATTAAGTCAGTCCGTGTGTCCCTGAATTCTGACTGCTGCTCCTGTCATTGCTAATCCAACATATTTTGGTCAAATTCTGCTACCCTCTGTCACATAAAGCCTTTGAAGTCTTTCATTGATAATACTGTACAGCTGTGTTGAAGCATGGTGTCCCAGACATTTCTAAATACATATTCACTTTGCTTTTTAGCTGTGGTATTAATCTCCTGTTTAACTTCCTTATTCTATTAAGAAATTTGAAGATGTCTACAGTGCTACCTAGCTTTGGGCATGCAGTACTCTGCTGAGATCTTTTGCAGGTCTTGTAGACATATGGTTCCTGGTTTCTGAGATTGCAACAAGGCACTTCATAGGGCGTTAACTTTTACTGCTACAGGTAGTGAGGAAAATTGCTTTCTGTTTATCTTTATCTGCAATCTTATTTGCGAGACGATAGTGGCTCAACCTTTTTAACCCTCTGAACTTCTGTATGCTTTCAGACAGTTGCTATGTTTCACTGTCTGTCTTTTTTCTAATCAACCTGTTCCTGAAGTGTTATCTTCTGTTTCCAAACAGAATTTCATTCCTCAGATTACTGGGACTGAATGCAAAATAGATAATATTTAATCTCTGTCTGTATGAGTAATAGAGTATTCATCTATCACAGGTCAAAGTGAGTGCTGGATATGCAACGTGAAGGTTTCTTTTAAACAATGGATCTAGTTTGGGGAATGTGAAATATCTGTCATTTTCTTTTCACTCTGAACTTCTGCTTGGGTTCACAGTAAGTCAACCATCTTCACAGACTGAGTGATGGAAATACCAGTAAAACTGCAAAAAATAGGGCATTGCTGCTCATATACTGAATTTATAGTATGCTAGAGTTCGGCTCTTTTTTTAGTGTCCAGCTTTTGTTAACCTGTTTTGCCACTCTGTCTGTTTATATATTTATACCTAAAATGTTAACTAATGCTACACCATGCTATTGTGGCTTGTGTACATCATAGTATATCATAGACCAGATGGTCTACAGACATAAATCGAGAGAGATTTCATGGCATCTACAGAGCAGTATTGGTTTATTAATCAATATATCAACTGCAGATCTGTCATTTTGTATGTAGAGGTACATTCATAGATAAAAGAACTATAGATAACCCTACATACCCTATATATCTATAGTCATTGACTTGTCAAGTTCCTTAAACTTGGAAAGGAGAGTTGATAGATGAGGTATGATGAGTGTCCAGGTGATTATGAGGAACAGTGCTTTTATTTTACAGTTGACAGCACAGATCAATGAATTCAACCAAGACTCTGCTCCACAAAAAGTTCAATCCTGACAAGCAATGGGCATGTATATATTATATTATATACTTTATATATATTATTATATTATATTATTATATTTTATTTGTATATGCGTTTGTGTGTGCACGTGCGTGTGCGCACATGCCAGTGTGTCGTTAGAGTGATGGTATGCATACATACAGCAGAACTAGGACCATGAACAGGAGCAGAAAAATATGTGAAAACAGCTGTCTCCAAAGAATCCTTTGCCTCTCCTGACTGCAGGTTGCCAGTGTTTCCTAGAGACTGCACAAGCTACAAGATTTTGCATTATTAAAGAGGAAGGCACATAAATCCCTCCTGAGGATTCAACACGAATGTGCTATTTAAAGAGAAAGGTTGATGATACCTATGCTTGAATGTGTTATAAAACTGTGCATGTGTTGAAACCTGGCTCTTTTCCGTGCCAGCACAGTACACACACTGTGCAGTCAGTTGGTGCCTCAAAAACATCTGTGGCAAGATACCTCATCCAATTTAATCCTTCACCTTGCTAGGATTTTGCAAGGCATTTCACATTAAATACAATGTGCCCTTCAGCTTCCTCCCTGAAACCATCGGCCAGCTCCACCAAATACTCCACTGACCGTATTTACTGAAGGATATCAGTTATAATGACAAAAATACATGACAAAAAATACTATAAGAACCCTGATCATCCACACAAAGCAAACAGGGACTTGGTCTGTTAGGAGCCTTTAGCATTTGCCATATGCAAGGATAGTCATGGTACTCCCCAAGGCTGTGTATGGAGGTGGAGGAGGTGAGATTGGAGCACCAAATTTAAAGATGCCCAGCAAAGCACATTCACCACAGCCTACTACAGACACAGCTACAGCTTAGCAGCCCTCTTTTATGGTGCTGTTTAACATTCTGCTGAGAAAATTGTATAGCCATTCTGAGTCTGCCAGAACCCAAACTTTACCTTCAGGGCTGAGAAGTTTCTTGACTCACAGGATCTGTTGGTGGCTAGTGTCATTGCTCGCTATGTGTGGGTGAAATTATAAAGGTGTTTTCTGCCTGGCAGTTACCAAGAAAGTGGTTCCGCTGACTAACTGGTGAGCTTCTGAAATCGTTTTTTTTTGTACATTTTGTGCTTGGAGATTAAGCCGAGCGGAATGACAGCCCTTGATCTGCTCTCTGTTCAACATGAGGGAGGCAAATTAACACAGACGTGGGTGGAAGAATCAAGAACTGAAGTCTAAAACAAGAGGAAAGGGAGGTTTTGAGACAGGCTGATAACAAGTGATACAGCAGGTTATGAGCAGTTAGGGAAGGAGGATGAAGCAGCGCAAGAAAGGCCATCTCACATCGGTCGGTGAGCACCTACATTTTTTTATTTTGGCTTGTGATGACCATCCCTAGCTGCTGCCTTGCTAGGACATCTCATAACAGATATCCAGTTCACTATCTACACTACTAGGTTTGATGTCTTAAAGCTACTGAGCACCACTGCATGTCATATGTTTATGTGCTGGACTAAACATGCCCCTAGAAACTGATTTACCTGAAGAGGGAGAGGAAAAAAATGTTCATCAGCATTGCAAAGGTGCTAATGGACTACAGGAGTAAATAAATATCAATAGAGTGAAAGTGGATCAAGTCTGGACAAAATTAAATACTCCAGCAATGTGTTTGAAACATTAATAAAGACAGAGAGAAACGCATGAAACCAGCTTTATGGAGTGAGAGTTAACAGAGAAGTAACTCACTAGTGACACTGAGATAAGCCACTTAGGCTGTCAGCTCATGATGTATTCATCAAGCCATCTCAGCTTAGATATGCTCACTAAACCTTTACTTCTCAGAGCTTTTACAATCTATGCAGTCTGGTTTGGCTGTTTTTTCAGCTCTTCCTAATTTCAGAGGAGTCAGAGAGAAGAATCTACTCCAGTCTGTGACCTGGCTGTTTATTTTGTAGCTAGAGGTCACCTTTATACCTGGACAGCATCCTTATCAAGCTAAATGCTCTTTTTTCCTCAGGCATCAAAGCTTTGGCATGATAAGACAACCTGAGCTGAAAGTTCATATCGAAGAGAATGACATAATGAGCAGCATACAAACAGGAAAAATATGTAGTATCTATTTTTTTCCCATGATTAGAACCCCATTTTGTTTATGGTCACTGGAAGTAACCAGCACCCCTCAGTGGTAATAGTAGTGATGGCTCTTCAAACATCCAAGCATAGCTAGCAGAGTGTAAAGCTAAGTACACACACCAAGGTGAAAATTGTGGTGTCTATAGGTTTCCCTAGCAGATATAGGGTCACACTGCAGTAAAAAAAAAAGCGAATATATACTTACTTAATAACCTAGAGCTGTCTCCTTCTGTTGGAGTGTATTAAAAGGATGAGGAGGACTGCAACTACAAGTAGTGGAAATAGTATCTACCCACACTCCTATATTTACTTTTCATTCTTTAGGTGACTCTCTGAATGGAGGATTGGACATAATCTCTGAGGCCCAGCAGTCGCATTAGTATGAGAGGATGAGGGGGTTGAATTTGGCCAGTGCTGCTGTGGCTTTCTTGTATTCTGACTCTCTGCTACAGTCACCCAGTGACAGCAAATGCAGTCAGAGCTGCTTAAAAATCACTGACTGTCACATGAAAACTAGGGACTATGCTCAGGATGTGGTGCTGACACTTCAGGGATATGTGTGTCACCTAAAATTTGGTGCTTTTAGCCAGCCTGCTTTGGATTTTTAGTTAGAACATGAGGGGAAGACAGCAATCACTCTAATGTAATATTAACCACTCTTATTGGGATAAAAAGTTGTGCAGCTACAGAGGATTTTACTCAGGAATATCAGCCATCATCAGGAATTCCCTTAAAACCTGTGAGCTGCATTAGGTAACTGCATAAGTATTTGCAGTGAGACAGCCTGGCATTGTTGATGTGCATGGTATTTCTTATGCGGGGAAGAACTGCAGACACACAGAGTTTACCTATTTGTCTCTGGTTATATTTGGTAATCTTGAAAGATCATGGAACTCAATGATAACAGTCTCACTATGATAACCATGGTGTTACTACAAGGTAAAATGTTTTGTGTTTATCTGATTGAGATGGAGTAGCTCCAGCCCAAGCTTGTCTGTAACCAGGGTTCAGTAGGACATATATTTACTTTCTGTCAGAACTCTTGCAGTGACCTCCAAACAAGAGTCAAATTGTTCTCCTGCATGTGGGGGGCCAAGTCGTCTTCCCTGAGTGCTGAGCAGGGTGCACGTGCTTCGGTAACATTCATGCATTTTACATTGGTAACAGCAGAGTTTTCTTTCCCCACCATGCTCAGAACAGCGCCGCAATGCACCCACCTCCGGGTCAGAGAAGACCAACGTGCACAGCCCAGCCTGGAGGAAGATTTGTCTGGTCTACGGGCATTGCAGAGGAAAACTCCATGCAAAATGGTCCCACAGGGGCATGCAGGGAGATCCAAATGCTGATCAAGGGAAGCTCTGACCAGTCCCTCAACTGCTCTGTGGAGGGCTGAGAACTTAGGAGCTGTGCTAATTTACATGAGCTGAAGATGTGACTACATATCTCCCAGGTATGATATTTAGTTTGCTGAACCATGTATTAACTCTTTAACTACCAGCTTCTATTTAAAGCCATGTAAATTTTATTCTGATATGCTTTATTCTCAAAGCCTTACTCTGATATGAAGTACATAAGTGTAAGTCAGAATAAACTCCTTTATGCAACATAGTTGTAAAAACAGTGAAAGAGCAGAATCATAATCTGCTCTGTCAAGCTTCCGCGCTTGGATTTATCCCATGTAAGTGTGGGCGAGGGTCTGGGGTTCAGAGCGCAGCTTGCTGGGGACTGTTAGCACATGCACACATGCTTGCACACACACATAAATGTATATGTAACCTATATACTCACAGAGACATATGTGTGTATACACATATAAATCTTTCCTTGTGTGGGTGTGTTTCTGTGTGCCTGTGTATAAATATATATTTATATAGAGAGAAAGAAAGAGATTGAGTACATATGAGAAAATCATTCAGTCCTCCTAAGATCTGAAATGCCCTCTGGATGTGCTCGCCTCTCTTTACTAAGTACAGAGAAAACCTAGAGAGACTGAAAAAAAGCTATTTTTAGTAATAAATTTCCTAGCTTGTGCTACTAATAGCGTTGTAACTTATTACACTGAAAGGTATTTGGAATTTAATTAAGTTGGCTTTTGATCTTGATTGTTTGTTTTGTTCCTTCTTCCACTCTGAGCAACGAAAATGAACTGTGTACTTTTACCTTTATTACCAATCAGTGTCCAATCACTTTCACTTTTACATTCTCAGACACGTACACAGTGCCGCTGTGTGAGAATACAGACGTTTCTCCTGAAGTCAACAACTCTTTTTGTTAGTAGAAAGAAAAGAATAAATAAAAATTCAGGGAACCTTTTTGCTGTGTAAAACAACATATTTTATACTGTCTTTGTTGATCACAATTCAAACTACTCCAGTTCAATTCTGCCTTTAAAACTTGTCGTTTAAGACTTCCCTGGACTTAATCTGAGGGAGGTGCTAGTCTGAGGTCCACACAGAGCACTTCATAACTTCTCCACTACAATGGTTCTCATGTCTGTGGCTCAGTGCTGAAAGTCTGAGTCAAACAAGCGAATTCACACCGCCCAAACTGCCTTTCAACTCCAGCCAGTCCAGACTAGTTTTTGTACACTTTGGCAAACCTCAAATGCAGAAGTTGTTGGCTTGTCTTTCCACAACAGGCACAGTGACCCTGGGTACACAACGGGGCGCCTTCTAAATGCTCTTTCTACTTCACCAATTGTTAACATTTTCTTCTCTTAATTTAAAGCCTGCATCTGAGATGACTGCTTCTTCGAGAAGGAGGAACATTTTCCCAGTTCTGCCTATGGGTGTTGTTATTTAATATAGGAAGACTGTATTGATAAAACGTTGCCTAAACCAATGGCAGTGTCTACCTGCTGATAAAGCTATTGTGGTAGTACATGTCCTTAAAAGAACAGGAAAAGCATAATTGCATTTAGTGACTAATGACGTATGAAAATAAGGGGTTTTAGTTGCCCTCTTTGCCTGGCCCCCAAAGCTGGGCAGAATCTCTCAGGGCTACCTACAGCCACAGGAATTCAGCGCAAGAGGCTGAACAAAGCACTTACCTCTCTGCCCTTATTCATAGCACTCAGCTTGTTACACAGAACGTGGTACGTTTCTGAAAATACCTATTGATGAGCATCTCAGTTCTGTTGAGTTTTAGCCAGGTAAATTGTGTTGAATTTTAAAACTGTTAATGCTCAACTGAGACAGCCCGATTTCTCACAAATCTGAGTGTTGGAATTGCTTCTTGATCTCACATCAACACAGAAGTGATTTCTATGTATGAATGGCACAATGCTGCTCACATTATCCGTGGTGACACTTCCATGCAGCCACTGGCCTGCTGTGGAGGACAGGCCTGACACTTCCTCAAACCAAAATTTTATTTCTGTGTACAGTTCTGCCTCTTATTTGCTCCTCATTCCACTTTCCAATTTGCAGATATTCCTTCTGCAAGGAACTGGAAAGAAGAAAATCTCCACTTCAAGATTGCACTGGATTTAGTTCACATCACTGTAGAATCTTTGACACAAAGAGACAAAATAGTGAGTGCTGCTACCAATAAATAATCGTATCCTCCAAGCTCCCTTTCCTTGTAGCGGTAGTTTCCACTTGGCTTCTATTAGAACACACCACCCGTGTTTGGCTATGCCGTATTTTTGTTTCCCCATCAGAGATACTGAAGTGTACTTCAGTGCTTGAGTGGAAATCCCACTCAGCATTATTTGAAAAATGCTGTTTTTTAACTAAACAGTTTGTACTAGCTATCACAGAGTCTAAAAGGATATCACACTTTTGAAAATTTATCTAAGGCAAAACCAGCTGCTTGAGATCAATGTCCAGATCGCAAACTTCATTCATTTTGCTTTTACATACCAGGGATAATGACTCATATTCTCTGTCTCCATTTCTTTGCATGCACCTCAGTAGGATGGGTCATTTGCAGCCAAAAGAGAATAAAGACCAATGAATGGCAAATTAAGTTCTTGCAATTCAGTTTCATCATCCTTTCCTCAAATTTGCAAAACATTTTTGCTAACACAACACTTTAAAATCTACAATATATATTTCAGCCCGTTTGTAGGTGGGCTGCTTTATTAAATCACAAAACCCTAACTGCAGTATCCTATAATAATGGTCCTAAGAATGGCAGGGAAATTACTGTAATTTCCCTCCTTGAAAAAATAGGCAAAACCATCCACAAGTTCAAAACACATTTCTGTGAAAATTCCAAAACTCCTTTTTTTCATTTAAGAGCTCTATTTCCCATGCTAACATTACACACCACTTATTGGCATTACAGTTCTTGTTTTTCAGGAGCTACATAATATTATAGTTTAAAAATATGAACCACAAGTTTTGTATAAATTTACGAAATTCTCTCTAGAATTACATTTCATAATACAATGTGATCAATCACCCTGTTTTCATATTTCAAAACAACATTCCAGGCTGCCACAACATTAGCCTGTACAAAATACACAGGAGATCAGCAGAGCTGCCAAGCTGCTGAGGCTGTGCTTCCTCAGACTGTTTCCTTACACTTTAAATGTTAACATTGCTTTAACCTTCATGCTTCTGCAAAAGTGCACGAGGGATTTGAAACCACTCACACCCACCACAACCCCATCATGTGAATACACTGAAGTCTTTCCTTTTCTGGTTACCAAGCTAATGGAAGAGGAAAGAGCGAGTGAAGAGTCGGTGAAGGAGCCCTCTGCTCAGACTCGGACAAGAGGGAAGAGGAAAATGCCTTGCCTTGTGAAGAGTTAATCCTTCCTAGCCCAGCCTAGCATGGCTGGCTGTGTCACTGTGACTTCCCTGGCAGGACTGAAAAGTTTGATGCCACTGTTTGCTTAGGGTTGTGTCCAAAAGCACAGTCGCACCCTGTGAGGAGCTGCACGCGTTGACAGCCTTCCCTCGGTGCCGGCTCTCTGTGCAGCTCCTAGCGACCAACAGGGAGCAAAATACACTGGTGAGGAGGAGCTGGAGCAACAGCAAACACTGAGATGAGGCTTTATCACTAAATTGTTTCTTTACAGACTTTTGATTTAGGAGCTTTTTTCTTTAAGGTGTAGGCTTACAAAGGAGCACTAACTTCCGCAGAGCATCAAAGGCTGTTCTTTCAAGCGCACCTCCCTCTTGAACAGGCTTACGGATTTCCCGTCAGGTTGGTGCTTACTTAGCTCTGAAATTTCTTTTACTGCAACAAAGTGGAAAAATTAAATTTGCCTAAAATGAAGTGCTTCTAGGCCTATCCACATTTTTAAGTAAGACCTTGACACTGTAAAGCCATGACTCCACTACGCTGTTGCACTTTATGGGCACATTTCAGTGTTTGCAGAGCCGAATTCTGTGTCTAAAAGTGGCCTGTTTTTTCAAAGGCATGCTGTGGAGACAAAGGTTGAAACCCACAACACTTCACAGCAGTCTGCAAGTCTGCCTCTTTCTTCAGAAGTTGTAAATGTGTCTAAGCAAAAAGCAACAGTTCTCCTATCTGTAAATAATGGGCTTGGGTGAAATAGCTCAAATATCAGAAAAAATCCTTGTTTAAAACAGAGAAGGAAATTCTGGTTCTGGGCACCAGCCTGGAATACTTTGGGGCTGGATTAGTATGCAGGAAGTAAAGAAATGAAAAGGCAAACCGTGGCTTAAAAATGTCATTGCACAAACACGCATGCATATTCTCTCAAGCTCTGCCTGGTGGCTCAGTAATGCAGCAGGCAATGATAATGATACAATTTCATAGTTCCACTAATCCCAGGGGATGCACAAAATGCTTGACAAACTGATGTTCTGTATAAGCAATAGGCTGGGCCTTTCCTTCTCATCTGTAGAGGAGCGGAAGAGATTACAGTACAAATATAGCAAAATCAGTCTGGTAAGCTGAGAAGCAAGTGGAAGCATAATATATTCCATTCAATGAGCACATTCAAATTTGTATTAATAAAGAAATTCAGACAACTTTACACTTAATTAGCAGACAAGCTAGAATTGTTCCATTTTGTTTTGGGGGAAGTGGAGTGGTGTAATAAGAAACAGAAATCACCTAGAAGACACATAGGCCATTTGTGCACATAAATCCCTGATTCAGAAGAGAATATGGAGGTCTCTGATCTCATTATATGGGAAAGAGAGAAAAATCCAGCCCTGGCAAACTTCTTTTATGAACCTTGTTGTCAAGCTCTAATTTCCCCTACTGTTGTCTTTGCTTTTTGCAATTTGCTTGTGATTTTATGAGCAGATGTGATCCTAGTTTATTAAATTACACCGTGTTAGAATCATGTAAAAATTTTCGTGAGGGTTCACCATGTCTGAGCAATGGGTTTTATTTGGATGGGAAGTTGAGGTCTAGCAAACTAGGCGTTGTTTCTGGTTGAAGCCTCTAAAGACAGACTGGCTTTGAGGGACCCCCGTTTGGGTGACTGGATGCATTCTAGAGAGAAGTCTGTCCTTTTTCATAGATAGGGAACCCTGTCAGACCAAGTGTATCATTTGCCTGCCTAACACTAGGCTCACAAAGTACTCTCCTGTAATGAAAATGACCAAATTCAATTAGCGTCTTGATTTGTATTAGAAAAAGCTTAGTTTTTAGTGCAATGTGAAGTTACATGTTACCAGGCCAAAAGTAGTGTTCACCAGTTTAATACATCGAGATATGCCAGCTGCTTAAAGACAAGAACAAAAGATTATTTAATAGGCCATCAAAAGCTTGCAGAATACTTCTTTCAGCCTCTTACCATCTCTGGAACAAAGCAGTCCAAAAGGCCAAGAAAGGACATCTTGTGCTTTGAAGATCTTGACACAGATGACAAAGCTGCTTTTCAATGTTATCATCTGTTGTTTCCCTGTGGCATATTTCTGCAAGTATCTTCAAGAGGTGTTTATGATCTCAATGACAATTTCTCATAAGAAAAAAAGAACTCAAGAAAGAAAAGAAGTGCTCTTCATGGTCACCTTAACTACAGTCTATTGCAGGAATATGAAGTAGCAGCTAACAAGCATCTCTGTTTCACACAGGAAGGGTGCAGGAATGGGATGCTGGCACAGATCCCCATGCCCAAGGAATGGTATCCCTGCAGAGTAATCTGCAAGACTGTGAGGCTGAGAGTGCCCAGTTCAGCAGTGTGCAAGGTAAGTGCTTGTGCTGGGTGGTGATTCCTCATCTAGCCCTCTCCCAAAAGCAGGGCTGAAATCCCAGGCAGAGCACACATACAACAGCAACTTCACTCATCAGAGTAGCTTAGCCTCATAGCCCTAAGAAATCAGGCTAAGAACATTCATCATGGGAGCACCTGTGACAGTTGCAATGTCAGGGATTATTCAAGGTCTATCAGATGGCAAAAGGACAGATGCTGTGGGCATCTGCAGCATTGACAGACTGTTCATCAACGTTATGAATTTATATATCTCCTGCAGGTTCTGCTACCAATTGTATTCATGGTTAAATGGGTCAGACAAGGAAGTACATTCACTAAAGGAATTGCAGTTTCGTAGGCATCAGAAACTTCAGTTACAGAGAAAATATCCTATATAGATTTGATTTGATTTGGTTCAAGAAGATGGCAGGGAGAGGACTAAAAGCTTTATAGCAAGATCAGCTTGACTCAGAAGAGGGGCTGTGTGCTGCGGATTCAAGACTCCTGTGGGTGAAAGACCCCTAGAGAACAGCAAAGAAATATTCTTGGTCTCCATGTAGAAGTCATTACAGGTGTATAGAATAAGACATTCTGATAATCTCTTTATTATTTGAAGAACCATTTTTTTTCATAATGCTTTTATTCCAGCAACAATGCTACTGTTTTAATAGCTCTGTCAGAGCTACTGAGCGGTGAGTTAACCCTGCTGTTGCTCCGAGAGAAGAAGGTGGAAGCTGCTGAGCTAAAGCGAAGCCTGTGGATAGACCTTTTCAAGCTGCAGAAACCATTAGCTCAGGGGAGAGGAAGTGACTGAAAAAGGAGGCTAAGGGAGACCTAATAATGATTCCCTGAGGAAAACTGCTGGTCAGAGCAATAAGCTATGAATCTAGGAAAAGCCATAACTGAAAGGAGAACAAAAGGCTTTATTTTAATTCCTGAGTGTCTGGGAGCACTTTGGAATGGAGCTAAAGGGATACTTTTCCTTTCTAAGCAGATCCCTAGAAAGACCAAACCCATGATGTCCCTAGGATGTTGGGGCCACTAGGTGGCCAGGGCTGCCTCCCAGCCCCAGCTCTTCATTCCTCATTACGGCACATTATGGGACAACTGGAACATTAAATATGTTACAGTCATTATGGAGAGCTATGATCTATAAATGTGACTGCATGGGATATCTGGTTTCTAATGCAGGCTGTGAAGGCATGTCACTTTTTACCATGGTCAGGGAGGAGCTGACAGGTTCATCAGAGACTTCAAAAAACCTCAGCCTTTCAGTTCGCAAGAAGCCCAGTGCTCTCCCGTACCCAATTTGTTATAAGGGGAATGCCATGCAGTATTGCTTGGAGTAGTTATAAGGCATTAGCTGACCTCTGATTTCAAAAAAGTCACTCATTTCTCTGCTGCAGTTCACCTATGATCAGCTACACACAATACGTCCCCAATCAACTGTCAATGGAAAGTCTTCTTTTGATTACACTGGGCTTTAGATTTAGCTTGTGAGAGGCCAGGCCAGCTAATAATGTGCTTTAAAAAGAAACATGATTATTAGTGACTATTTTCCTCCGCTGAAATCAGCAGAGAAGTTTTCTTAATTCTTTGTCCTTTAAGCAAAGCAGTAAAGCATTTCAGCAATCTGTAAATCTGGCCATATAGAGTTACAAAACAGGGAAAATTCATAACAGTGCCACTTTTCTTTGCAACTCCTTTATCTCAGTGAAAGATATTTAAGCAAACCTGTCACAAAACAGAATTATGTTGAAAATCATTGGCGTTGGTGGCTAAAAAATCACTGCTCCTTTATAAAACCCCATATTGTGTCTTTACTAGGCTGTACCATGAGACACTTACAAGCTGTGTTATATTAAAATGTTTAATTAGAAATATGAGTTATGCCTTGCATGGTAACAGGAAACTACCATAAAACATCAAATAATGTATACTCTGATAGTCTCAGACTATCAGAGCAGTGATGCGTAAATTCATAATGCCTTTTCAGTGAGACATTGATTAAATTCTTTGATGGATCTAGGCCCATGCATTCATCAGCTTCTTCCCTTTCTCAGCATGGGTTTAGTTACGTGAAGCCAGAAATGGCCTTTGTGTGTTTAGACTTCGGGAGCACATTCAGCTGGAATCTAGCCTTGCACCCAGGGTTAGACCTCTGCAGTAATTCAACTCTGCTTGTTCCGGCTCGGAACAAAGACAAGCAGGGCTATGGAGTTATGTTACTCACTACAAGTTGAGGAATCAGCTTTCCATGTGGCATTATCCTCCCACCTTCTTTCCCACAGGAATTGCACAATGTAAGTTAAGCTTTTGCCTTTGCCATTATCTTGCTCTAGTGGCTCGGTTCCAACATATGGCCATGTACCACCTCATTATTTATATCCTGCTAGCATCTTATTTAGTACCTCAGCTTCCATCACAAATGTATTGGGATAACTGCTTTTTTCCTGGATAAGAGACTTGTTATAATTGCAGCTTCTCTGCAGGGGTCAGCACCTCCTCCCCATGAATATGATAAAGTGCTCCGAGTGCCACCTCACCTGCAAATGGTGTTTTTCCCTGCAGAGTCACTTCCCATGGGCTACAAGCTGCTATTGAATTTCTGCAGTAATATTTTAATTTAATAACTTAATTTAAGATTTAATGGCTTTCTTTCCTGTGCTTTGTAGTATAATTAATTAATGTGATGGGAACTCATTAGACTTGGGTATCTGAGATGCATCTGGGCACGCAAGTGCTGTAAACACGTAAACCTGCGTTAGGGACTATTGAAGGTGGGCAAATGCAGAGCCGTGCATGGAAAGAATAAACTGTTTTATCCTTAGGGATAATCAGAAAATACTTTGTTAATAATTGGGTATGTCTTCTAGTCACATCTGTAGTTTGTAATAATAATGGTAAAAACAACAAAAGTCTGGTCCACTGACATTTAAGGTGGCTAAGTCCTAGGCTTCCTGGGCCTAGAAAATCTAGCCCAACACCTCTGAACATCATCTTGCATGCATGTGTGCATGCCCAGGAGCTGTGAGCACTTCTGCCTCTTGAAAATGTAGCCCAAGTAGATACTACAGAGACCCTTTGAGCCTGACACTGAACAGTCCACCATGGGACTTGGTCGTCTTGGCTTACTTGGTGCTGTGCCTATCACATGGAAGAGATAAGGCCTGTAACTGTCACTGTCACTTAAAATCCTGAATTGCTGGAAGAGCTGAAGCCTTGGTGTCCCACTCCTCCAGAGAACACTAACTGCAAGACTGCCAGATAACTTGAAGGCAGAGGTTTCTTGTTCCCTGCTGGTAGTACTCTTCTGCTTTGATATGATGGGTCAAGTATTCACTGATCCAGAGAATACAAATGGCTCTGGCTCTAAGCACTTGTTAAAGCGGTTGCTTAAGTTCTGTGTTCAAGACCATGCGCTGGATTAGGCAGAGAAGAGGTTTGAGATCACTTTCCAGGCAAACACTTACCTGCAAGTGTGGGTGTGAGTATCTCGTTTCTTCAGTTTGCAGTGAGGGCTGAAGAACCCAGCTCCAGGAGACAGGTTGTAGTGCAGAATATCATGGCTAGGTGCGCACACCAGTCTGCCCCACAACTGTATATTTCCCTCTTCTGCACATCTCTTTCATAGGTGCATTGCTTTCTTGAGGAACTGAGGAACAAGAGCACAGAAAACACAAAGCTGAAAAAGCACAGCATCAAAGGTGTTTCAATAGAGTAACACCTTTGGGTCTCAAGGGTATGCTCCTCACCGTGCACACAGTGCTGAGGTTCCCAGCAGAGCACCTTTTCCCCATTGGACATGACCAACAGCTCTAGTGAAAGCATTGTAAAGAAGAGTGCTGCCAGCTGCCTTCTATGGGAGCTGGATAAGTTGTGTATGGAGTCCTATTCTCCACAGACACGATTTACATAAGCACTGCACACATTTCTCTGTGTGCTGTCAGGGTGCCTTGATCCTTCTCTCTGGAGGCTCATCTTCCTCTGTACAATTTCTGTGGTGAGCCAGGTACACTTGTGTACCTGTTTTGCTCAATTAAACTTTTTCCAGGGATGTGAGTCATCTATTTCATGGCCCAGAACATCCTCGTTTCATTTCCCCCGCCCTCTGGTGATTGACTTGATTAATACTATGTAAACACCTTGAGACCTCATTGCACTAACTACTGTACAGAAAGAACAGAGCTTGTCCCAGAATGCTTGTTTTGAATAGGACAAGATGGAAGAAGCTCAGGAGCAAGGAAAAATTATACAGAGACCAGACTTTTATATGATCCTCAGTTAACTTGGTTCTTAACACTCCCAGTTAATTTCTGCTGATGAACTTGACACGAGCAACAAATTCTGGTTCCAACACAGGGACTGACCACAGTCCTTAGTGGCCCAGAGTGAGACAAATGAGTCTCATTCATTGACTGTTTGACATGAGTCTCTAGCAAGCTCCAAGCCCTTCTAACAAGCTCTGCCAGCTCTTCCTGACCAAAGGGTCAGGAGTTCTTTGAGTTCTTCACTTCCATCTGGCTCTTGATCAGGAGGGTCAAGCACTCTTTCAGCAGGTGTTAAGGAGAGGCCTACATACATGCTGGGCCTGGTGTACAGCTTAGCAGCGTGTGGCCAACACATGCAGCAGTTTGCGCAAAAGGGGCCAGAAACTCTGCTGAGAACAATAGAGATGCTCAGCAATGGTGGTGACATGCCACAGGGCATGGTGCCCTACACCCACTGGAGCAACTGTCCCTGCAATATCAGGGCATCTCAGCCCCAGCTCCTGAGAGCATGTACGGGGTGTCTGTGCCCAGGGGGTTGGCAGGGGGCTGCCGGGTGCCTCTGTGGGGAGAGGCCGGGGCTGCCCCGTGCCGGACACAGCCGGTCCCAGCCGGCTCCAGCGGCCCAACCGCAGGACACAGCTGAGCCCCTCACCCAAGCTGGGGGCGCCGGGGGGGAAACAGGTTTCCCAAAGGGCCCGAGGCGGCACAGGCAGAGCAGGAGGAAGCCAAGGAGGGAGCAGCAGCAGAGGGAGCCCGAGGGCGGAGGAGGAGGAGGGCAGGAGGTGCTGCAGGACCGGAGCAGGGATCCCCTGCAGCCCTGGAGAGACCCCGCTGGAGCAGAGTTCCCCCCTGCAGCCCGGGGAGGGCCCCACGCCGCAGCAGGGGGGTATTTCCTGCAGGAGCTGCGGCCGTGGAGAGCCCAGGCGGGAGCAGGGTGTCCCTGAAGGGCTGCAGCTGGGGAAGGGCCCGCGCTGGAGCAGGGAGACGGGTGAGGAGGGGGGAGCGGCCCAGAGGGGCTGGGAGGGACTGACCGCATCCCCCATCCCACTCCTGCACTGCTCAGTGGAGGTGGGGGAGTGAGGGGAAAGTGTTTTATTAATTTTTGTCTTTCTTTCTCACCATTCAAATCTATTTTAATTGCCATTAAATTTATTTTTCCCTATGTTGAGTCTGTTTTGCCCATGACAGTGATGGGTAAGTGATCTCCTTGCCTTTATCTGGACCCATGAGCTTTTCCATCTTATTTTCTCCCTCAAGTAGGAGTGAGAGAACGACTGGGGGGTTGGGCCTTTAGCCAAGGTTGACTCACCACAGGGAGGATGCAGCTCTGCAGGTCTCGGGCTGCAGGGAGTTCCTGGGGCTTCTTGCTGGAGCTAGGGGAGATGGGCTGCTTGTCTGCAGGTCTGTGCTGATGAAGGATCCATGTCACCAAGTAAAGGAGCTGCAGCAGGAGGTCAGCAGACTGTGTAGCATCAGAGGTGATGAAAAGGAGGTTGACCGGATCCTCTCTGATAGCTGGATACAAGGGGAGCCTGACCCCCCAGCTGTACTGAAGGAGGGACGGGCAGAGTCTGTGCTTATTGGATTGGAAAATAGAGACTCCAATGATGCTGAAGGCTGGAAACTTGTCACTTTTGGAAACGGGAGGAAGGCTCCTGCTTTTCCTGAAGACTTGCAATTATAGAACAGGTTTAGTGCCCTGGCGGCAGATGAGCAGCTGGGAGCTCTATGCGATGAAGCACCTGAGCCAGGTAAGCCTGAGCCACGTGGCAGCACCAGAAAGGAGCAGTGAGTGATGGCAGGGGGTGACTCCCTGCTGTTAGGGACACCGGATCCCATCTGCCAACCTGGCCTGCTGTCTGAGGAGGTTTGCTGCTCACTAGTGGCTCAGATCTGGGACATGTAAACACTATTGAGGCTTGTCCATCCCTCAGACTATTATCCCCTTCTGCTTTTCAACCTGGGCACCAATGACACGGCTGGGAAGATCTGGAGCATATCACAAATGACTACATGACTCTGGTGGCCAAGAGCATGGGGGCCCAGGTGGTTTCCTCCTTGATCCTGCTGGTAAGAGGAAAGGGCTTGAGATGATCCTGCTGGTCAATGCTGAACGGATCCTGCTGGTCAATGACTGGTTGTGCCGTTGGTGTCGGCAAAAGGGATATTTGGCTTCTACAACTGTGGGACCCTCTTTGAGGTTCAAGGACTGCTGGGAGAGATGGGATCCACCTGACCAAGTGGGGAAAAACATCTTTGCCAACATGTGGTCAAGCTGGTGAGGAAAGCTTTAACGCAGGAACGATGGGGGAGGGCGATCAAGACCCACAATGAAGTGAGAAGTGGCAAAGTGGGTGGTTAAGCAAAGGGTGCAGACTGATGTGGATGAGAAGCCTTAAAAACAGCAGAAGTTGGCTGAAGTAGGCTCACCCAAAGTGTATGTACAGCAGTAAGGAAGTGCCGGTAGGACAGCTCTGTAGGACAAGCTCCCTGGGAAATCAGCACGCTGGGGGCCTCTCTGCAGTGCCTCTACGTTAATGCATGCAGCATGGAAATTACAGGAATTGGAAGTTTGCATGCAGTTGATCTCACTGGGATGACAGAAATGTAGAGGGATAAGTCACACAACTGGAAAACTGCAATGGATGGGTACAGGCTCTGTAGGAAGGACAGACTGGGATGGCGAGGAGCTGAACTTGTCATTTACATGAAAGCAGCAGGAATACATGGAGCTCTGCCTGGGGGTGGGTGATAAATCAGCTGAGAGCTTATGGGTCAGGGTTAGCAGGCAGACCAATGTGGGTAACGTTGTGGTGGGTGATTGCTACATACTAACTGGAAAGAAGTACATGAGACCTTCATTGGACAAGTGGAAGAAGTCTCATGACTGGAGGCCCTGCTCCTCATGGGGGACCTGAACCACTCCAGTATCTGCTGGAAGGGCAACACAGCAGGGCACAAGCAATCCAGGAGGTTTATGGAGTATAATGATGACACCTTCCTGACACAGGATCAAGGAGCCAATGAGGGGACATGCTCTCTGGGGCAAGGAAGGTCTGGGGCAGCCTTGGCTGCAGTTACCACAAGATAGCGTGGTTCACGATTTTCAGAGACGGGAACAAGGCAAACAGCAGGATCAAAACCTGGACTTCGGGACAGCAGACTTTGGCCTGCTCAGGGACCTGCTTTGAAGAATCCCATAGACAGACTTGGAGAGGAGGTCCATAACACCTGGTTGATGTTCATCAGTCACCTCCTCCAAGCTCCAGAATGGTCCATCCCTATGTGCAAGAAGTCAAGCAAGGGTGCCATGGATGATCAAGGAGTTCTTGACAAAACTCAAACATAAAAAGAAGCATATAAGAGGTGGAAAGTTGCTTAGAGAGATCATCGGTCTCCATCATTTGAGTTATTAAAAATCTGACTGGCTGCAGTCCTGAGCAACCTGCTCTAGTTGCCCATGCTTTGAGCAAGGGGGTACATTAGATGATCTTCAGAGGTCTCTCCCCCACTTAGGGATTTTCTGTGATTCTGCGAGTCTGCTGTTCTGCCTGCCCCTGCCTTCTAGTGCTTAGGCACCTGACTCTTGGCTAACAGGAACTGCCTCCTGCTGCAGCGCAGAGCTCTTAGGGAGAAATTACAAGGTGACCACTCCTGGAAACTAAAACTTAGGCCACCTTCCTTTATAAAGACAGAGGAGGTGTTAGTGGTGAGCAGCCTTCCTTTATACAGCATCCTAGAGATCTGAGCATAGTTTCAGGATAGAGGAAGACTGAAAATTGATTTCCTCTTCTTCCTGGGGATGACAGGGATTCAACCTTCCTATCACTTCCAGATTTTTGTGGGGTGAGGACTTTCAAGAGTGCTCTACTGGAAGTGATTCACAGTGCGGAAAAGAGGGAAACTGAACAGAAAACCTCTCCGCAGAAGTCCAGTGGCTCAGAGCAGCCAGCCAGGAGTGCAGAGACCTCATCACAGTCCATGGCCCTGTAAATGCATTTTAGATTAACCTATTTCTACCTCTGGTGTATTCTGAAATAAAAGGGCAGTGCAAATGTCCTTTTTAAGAAGCTCCTCTTTTGCATCTGAGGCACTCACATTCTGGGAGCAGCCACTGGGATGTGAGCCAGGATCCTGCTTGCTGAATCTCCCTCCCTGTGGGTGCAGACTGTGAGAGAAGTCACAAGCTGCTTTACTTTATGTACTTGGAGAAACTTCTGGGTGAGAACAAGGCCCAGAACCTCAAGATTTTGGAAACAGTATTGTAAATAAAAAAAAGAAGGGGGAGGAGGCGGAGGGGGGGAAATCAAGCTTCAGAGTTTAGTGGCCTTCACAGCTAGGTGGCAGCTGAGCAGGGATTTTCAGGTATTGACTCAGTCACCCAACTCACATTTTTGGTTTTTCATGTTCTTTTTCAGATCTATTATCAGACACCTGAAAATTCAGGCACACTTGCAGTCATGTAGAGCACAGCTGGGTGCCTCATACATCTTGTTCAAAGTCACCTAAGTCCCTGCCAGAGCTACAAATTAAATGTTATGGTGGAATCCCACCTGCAGCCCTGAGCCTTAAAAGCTGCTGTCTCTGTTATAAGAATTTGTCTCACTCTGTCACACCTGTGAGAAGGCTGTCAAGGACAGCTGCAACCCACAGAACAGCCAAGATCTCGCCAGTACTTTCAGCAGAAGTCTCATCTTGTTACAGCTGAATTTCCTCAGGATGGTTTCACTCAAAGTATTCTTGCTTGAGCTGACTTGGTACTTTTGTGTGAGATTCAAATAGCTGTTTCTGGTCAGGATCTCAGGGAGAAGCACATTTTGTTTGTTGTATCGCTGGTTTTGTCACCAGTGGAAGGCTTTGATGAATTAAGAAGCATTACCCTATGGGTGTAACATCTTACTACAAGGGACAACACTCATCACCTTCAGTAAGAAACACGCCTGCGGTGTGGGTAGAACATAGATCCCATTCCATCCCTGGAGCTTCCACAAGACAAAACATCACACAAACTGAACAGTTGTATAGATTTTCTAAAAACTCCCCATGAGTTCCGATGTTCTCTCCTTTCTCCCTCTTGCAGACACTGCATCTGTTCCTTTAGCAGTTGCTGGCAGACAAGACAAGCCTGGGTGCCAGCTAATACTATGTGATCTTCTGCTGAATTCATTTTCCACTTTTAAAATTAATTATGGGCCAGATCCTCATCAGATTTAATATAGCTATTGCCTATTAAGCAGCTGATGGTCTGGCCTTGTACAGAGGTTATTCTTCCTCTCTCTTTGGAGCAAGAACACAACTGAAGAGTTAGATTTTGATCTGACATGTGAAGTCAGTGAAAATATTGATTGTTTTGTATCTGATGCATCCATCATGAGAAATCATTAGTTTTCCAAAAAGCAGGGGAAAAACACGCCATTCAGAAAACAAAGAAAAGAAAGAAAGGTTGTAAAAGATACTATAAATCTTTTATTTCTTTTTAGTTACTATGCAATGCCCTTCATTTTGAAGGAAATGGTACAATCAATGATCTGTACTTCTTTCTCAGGAAAAGAAGATATTTGCACTAACAATTCAACATTTACTGACAAAAGACAGCTTACAGAAAATGCTCATGGCGGAAAAAAATCATATTTTGTGATTACACTTGTTATTGTGGATGATTCCATGAAGTGTTACAATGTCAGGAATTTCAACTGCGCATTTAAAGAAAGCTTCTAATTCAATATTAATGCAAAAGAACCATCTAAACCACTGGTCTTTGAAGTCACTCTGTTTTTTTTCTATCCACAGTTAAAAAAAAAAAATCTCATCTGAAAGTCTAAGCCTGTTATACAATACACCTGGCCTTATCACTGCACATTGATTTATGAGAGTAGTCAACATATACTCAATTAACAGTAGATTTCTTACAAATAGAAACTGCTGTTGGAAACAATGTATTTCCTACCTCTACTTAATTACTAGTCTCTGATCTGTTACATAAAATTGAAATTTTGTTTTCAAAAAAATATTTGTTCCTACATGGCTGTTAGAATTATGGTTGGTGCTGTTAATTGTCAGAAAAGCACAGGTGGGAAACCATTCAACAACACACTTTGTACACCCAAGGACAAACCTTTGGTAAAATTTAACCAAAGGAGAAGAGAAAAAGAAACCCACTATTACATTAAAAATCTGAAATATATTCATCACATAATATTACCTATTTTAGTACTGGAGTATTGAATTTAAATGAACAAAACTTAAGAAGTTTGCCTAGGGTTTCATTTATAGAAAACAATTGAAAGTTTAGTTCCATAGTCTAGGGTCCTTCAGTCTGAAGAATATACTTTTCCAAGTAAGAAAATATAGTTTTTGAATTAGCTTTTCGGTATTTTTCCTGCCTACTAAGTTGGCCATGTGAGCTCTAGAGAGTTGCTGTAATCAATACTTTGCATTCACACAGAATCAGGGATAACTTGAAATAGTCTTCAATTTATGTCCTTGTTCACTGCCATGGAAGGTGAACCTCTAAATTTTCTTTTTAAAATTATTCAATCAAGGGATAATTGTAGGCTTTACTATACAGCCTTTTCCAAGACCTCATTTGCATCAAACACACCAATACTCTGGGGAAATAAGACTGCTCACCTACATTTCCTAGTTGGAGCTACATTTACACATCTGGGCTCAGTCTTGCCAGCCTTATATGTGCATAATGATATTCACAGCAGTCATCCTATCAGTAGCGGTAGGTATGCCCAAATGAGTAAGTTCATATAGATGACTGTTTGCACAATCAAAGGGCTTTTAAAACAAATGATATTAACTTTAAATGTTAAACACGCAACGGAAAGTTCAAGCATGACAAGACAGACAAAGATACCAGAGAACAGCCTGCAGCACGATCACCAGCTTAGTTTACAACTGCTGTGTAGTACACTTCTCTCACCTCTCACTGAATCAGTGCAGCTCCCATATTTCCAGGGGATAACTGAGGCCAAAGTTTAGGCTGGATTCCATGAGCCTTGTTTGGACAAGAGGCCCTTTGAGAAACAGCTTTCACAGCACTACTTGTTCTCCCCCAGTGATTATGCAACCTCAGATCCTCCATGCTCCCACCGGAGACCTCAGATTGAAATTCCAGGCCCTTATTCACAAAGAAATATAAATATACGCTTAACTTCAAGCACATGAATAGTCTTACTGATTTTCAAGTGGCTCAAGGTAGGGTCTGCTCACAACTTCAAACTTCAGTATAGGCTTAGGACCTTTGCTGAACCAAAAGTTCTGCAGAAGGATCACACCTGAATTTCTATACGTTAAAGAAGAAACTGCAGAGAAGAGCACTTTTATCTATTATTTTCCCCTCTCTTTTGTGATCTACACAAAAGTCTTGAAGTAGACACACACAAAAAAGTCTGTTTTCCTGGGAGATCTTTTTCTTTCAAATCAAGCTCTAGAAACCCAGCCTAGTCTGCAGACAATAAGTACAGAAAAGACAAGAAACTAAGCAGTTGTGATGTGCTTCTACAGCAATTCCTGTTCTCATGTCCAGCTCATTACGGGTCATGGCTTTAAAACCAGGCTGCTTAGAAATGTTTGCGGTGGTGTTTAGTAGCACCTATTAAATAACACTGCCTCATCAACAGGTAGGGAAAAAAGACCCACCTGTTAAAGATTCAACAGTTGCATCTTTATCTGCTGGAATAAGAAATCCCTGTATGGAGGTAGCCCTCTTCCAGACGAAATAAAAAAATTCCAGGCCTCCTCCCCTCTTCTACTTTTACACATAATGGAATGCCAGGAGGCAGAATAAATCCCTAAACCTGGCTTGCGGAGAAATTTAAAGATTCCAAATATCTATGTTTCACATACTGAACACCTGCATCCCAGGTGTCAGAGGAGCATACAGGTTTTATAGCACAGCAGAATGCATGCCAGACCCTGCTTTGCTGTGAGGCCAGCTCCCCCCTTCACTCTCCATCCTAGCAAGGCAGTGCAAGCTCCAGGATTCTTTGCTAAGGCTCTGTGCCTGTGTGGGAATTTATCCCAAAAGGCATGACCGGTACAGAGAAGCACCAAGATCAGCACAAGACACGAATTCAGTTGGTCAAAGAAGCTTTGCTCTCCATTCTCAAGCAGAGTGTGTCCTTTTTTTTATTTAAACAAAAAGTGGAAAAAAAAGAACAGAAAGCAAAGTCAGGCTACACAGGGTATCTCAAAAGGAGAGAAATGACTAAGTGTCATAGTTCTGATATTTCAGACACAAGGGAAAAATATTTTCACAACTCGTTTACTGTTTAGTACCCTGTAGGTACATAATATTTGACATTTATAGCAGTTTCTATACTTTATGACCTAGAATATACTTTAGATCACTAATGAAAAATAAACCCATTCAGAGGACTGGAAAATAATGTGCATAACAACTTACTTTCAAATGCAAGGTTATGAAGGGATTTTTTTTTAACTTTCAAAAATATCTGTAAGAAAATATTATTTTACATACCTATATTACACAGTGAAATAAACTTTGTTATGTACAAGGTTTCAGTATGAAAGAAACCACAGCCAGATGGTTAGATAATGGTCTAGATAATCTCAGTTGTCTTGTATCAGTCAGCACAACAGAGGGACTCTCCTTTACTCTTTTACGGACCATTTCAGTGATCATTTCAGCTTTTAGTGGTTACTAGTAGTTGTATAAAACCTGTGTGCAGACATCCACATATTAACCCTACTACAGTTGGATATGGGTGGTTACTATGCTCTCAAAGCCAGGTTGCACATCTGCTTGACAACCACAGTAACTCGAGTATAACTCAATTGCATATTGGGGAAAGAGAAACAACTTAGCGCAGACACCTGAGCTACAACATTCTGAGGGAGCCTGGTGGCAAACTCTCCTTTGGATTTGGGTATTTCACAGCCCAAAATGAGAGCATGGGAGTCATTAAGGAAACTGTATATGGTGTCTCTGCATAACCTAAAAGTTATTTTTCCTCCTGAAGCGAGGAGGTCTTTCACAGCTTTTTCCCAGCTTGTGTATTTTAGGCAGAAAACACAACACCACAATCTATTTGGATCATATTGGCAAAGTTGCTTCATACAGTCTTAACTAATCAAAAGCTGGTATCTACCTGTTCTTAAATGACAAACTTTGCTCCCATCTCAAGGGCAGAAAGGACGCAGAGTACTTTGCTATTTGTGGTATAACTGTAAACAACTGCAGGGAAGACGGTATTAACTATGCTTCAAGTTTACATCACACTGTTAGTTTCTATTATTTAAATGAACTCAAGCTTATCTTCAAGCTCACCTCATCACTATTGTGCTTTAAGGGGAAGGAATTTTGCATTAGAAACTGCCTCCAAATCAGTGTTTGCTCACACACTTCAGATCCCAGGACAAAGATCTGACAGTGCTGCCTGTGTGGGAGACCTGTTCAACAGCTGATAACAAGTTCAGGGGACATTCAAGGCAGCCAGCACCGTACTCCCCTCCCCTCCTGTTTAATGAGGGACTTGCACAACAACTTTGGAGGCATATCCTCTCCTTTTCTCTAGTGCTATAGCTCAGCTGCATACCATAAAAACTAGCAAAAAAGGAAACATGAAATCCCTAATGAAGAGGAAATTGCTTTGCAGTAAGGAAGGAAAAAAGGAACACCCAAAACCCGCTGCGTGTGATGCCTTCCAGCCTGTGCTCCCTCCCATCACAGCTGTGTTTACTGTGGTGCAGAACCTGTGACATGCTTATGGCCAGAAGCACCCAGCCAAGAGGCCACCCTCTCGAGGGACAGCTTACTCAAGACATACTCTTGCATATGAGCAACCTGCTTCTGCTGCCCTGATGTGTAGCACAGACATAATCGGGAGCTCTGCCTCTTGCTGTAGGGGAAGCCAGGCAGTCTGTAAGGAGCACCAGCATAGCTCGGTATCTACCTGTCCAAGTCCCAGCACACACCAATGCACAGACTCCTTAATCAGTGTTGCAAACTTCCTCCTCCCCTGGGACTAGCCAGCAATAAATACATCTTCTGTCCTCAAAGCTACACACTGATAGCAAAGGAGAGGCTCCCCCAGCCCCTCTGGAAGTTCCTATCAATTAAGGAGGCACCAAGCACATCAAACCCATTTCATTAAAATTAGTGGAGATTTCTCCCTTACACCTTCTGGAGGCTGGCTACCAATCCAGGAAGCCTTGCACCAGGCAAGCAATCAGCTTGATGCAATACCAACAGGAGCCACAACTGAAGAGAAACAGGGGAAGAGAAGGGAAAACAGTATCTTCACGCTTCTCAGCTACCAAACTAATCATGCACTCAAGAGCTACGTGGCCATGTCCTGAAAGTTGTTGGATCCTTCTTAATAGCATTTAATACTCTTAACTTCTGCTGATAAGTAGATGTCAAAGGCATTTAGCATCTTGGAGGGTCAGGCCTACTGGCAGATGATTCAGGGAAAGGCTATGCATGAAGAGAGCAGAGAGGAAGGGAAAGAGGTTGGAGTGGAGAGGGGTAGAATTGCCCTGAGTTTTATCCTCTACAAATAAGTCAGTGGTTTTATCATCAAGCAGTGAAGGAGTTAAGCACTAAAGCACAGACACTTAATCAGCTTTCCCCCTTCCTTTCACATGTGATCGGAATGAAGCTGCACCAAAGCAGCCCAAAGGGCTTATAACAGCTCAATTTCGCAGCCTTCAGTTTTAATCCCCATCACCCAGGCTAAGCAGCATGGTGGTGCTGAGGCTGCTACTCCACAGCAGTCTGAGCACCTGGGTGATGATGGTCTTCCTCCTCCTCTTCCTCCTCCTCTGCAGCCTGCAGGTGGCTGGAGAGCTCCTGGATCACAGCAGCCCTACCAATCTGGTCATTTCTCCTCTTCTCCATAATCAGATCCTCCAAGCTCTGAAACTCCAGCGTGTGGCTGCGCTTGTCACCCAGCCGGATCTGCAATCGGTAGGGCTGCTTGCCTATGCGCAACTCCCCGCCGATTTTAAACTCCCGCTTGCCGTACCGGCACCAGGCAGCGAAACACTCCGAGTTTCTCCAGCTCAAGTCCCGGTCCTTGCAACCCACCTGCTCCAGGGCATTGCGCACCACCGCAGCCGGGCTCAGGGGTTTGTAGCGGTACAGCTGGTTGGCAATGCGGCCCCGTCTGCCCTGGCTGGCATCGGTGAGGAAGCTGTTCACCACCTCCAGCCTATGCAGGTGCACAACTTGAAAATCCCCAACATAGACCACCCAGTGCGGATACTGGGCCTGGCACACAAACTCCACCAGGTCACCTGGTTTGCACCTATTCAGCAGGTTCTCCGGGGTGTAGGTGCTTAGATGCCCCCCACCTCCTTCATCACCCTCCTCTGGCAGTGTGTCCTCCTCAGAAAAGCTCTTCTGGTAAATACACTCATCCCGGTAATAGACTGAGCACTCCACCTCGTGCAGTTGGGGATTGTAGGGCTGGAGGGCAGGGTGCTCACCCCCCAAGTCATGCACCGAATCCTGCTGCTGCTCCAGCTCATCATCATCATTCGAAAAGATGTAGGAGACCCCGATCCTGGGCCCTTCATCTCTGTCCATACCTGTCGGGTCGGCAGTGGGAACTTCCTTGTAGTTCAGATGGGTCAGCTTCTCCACCTGGTTCCCCATGCCCGCTGCAACGACAGACACACAGCAGGGCCATGAAGGCAGGCACGGGGTGGCAGGGCACGGTTTCCCCCCCCGCCCCCCCAAACACGCACCCCACCTCTCCGCTGCAACACAGCCCTTGCGAGAGCCCCTCGGGGAGAGGCAGCGGCGGCTGCAGGAGGGTGCGGACCCCCCTACCCGCACGGAGGAGGGCGAGGCGGCACCGCCACCTGCTCGGTGGCAGCGAGGAGGAGGAGGAGGAGGAGGAGGAAGGCGCAGGAGCCGCGGGAGAGCGAGCAGGCACCGAGCCACCTGTTAGAGGGGGGCTGCCAACGCCAAGGGAGGTCTGGAAGTCCGAGCAGGGGACGGCCGAGTTGCGTCCCGCGAGAGCCGCACCTGCCCGCCGCGCCGAGCCGAGCCGTGCCGCTGGCCGGGTACGCCTCCTCTCCCCCCCCCGCCCTCCTCCGGCACCGGGCGGCTGCAAACTTACCGGGCGGGGAAGGGCTGCGCGGCGCCGGGAGCGGCTCTAGGGCGAGCGGGCGGCGGAGCGGCTGCTGGGGGACCCCGCGCAGCGCGGCTGGATCATGGCCCCGGCCCGGCTCCGCGCTCCCCGCGCAGCAGCAGCGCCCGTGCGCCGCGCTGCCGGCACTGGGCTGTGCAACAAGCGCCGGCGAGGCACTGCCGAGGGGAGGGAGGCTGGATCCGGCTGCGGACGCCCCGGCGAGCGCTCAGCCTCCAGCATTTAAAGAGGCAGCTCTTTTTTTCTCTCTTTTTTTTTCCTCCCCTCTCCTTCTTCCCCCCCTCCCTTTCCTCCTCCCTGCGCCTTTTTCCCTCTCCTCTCTCCTACACGCTCCCCGCCGAGGCTGATTCACAAGCAGAGGTCGGGCGGCGGGGCTGTCGGCGCCGCGGCTGCACAGCTCTCCGCGGCGCTCGGCAGCGGGAATGGGTGTGCAACACACTCACCGGCGGCCCCTTTAAGGGAACGGTGCCATAAGGCAGCCCAGCCCGCCAGTTTGGTCAGGGCGGGAGGAACTGGGACCGGAGTTTGCCCGGGACAGCGCGGAGAGGCGATGCAAAGCCTCGGTGCGGGGCCGTGGGAGTCATCCCGCTGCACCCCCGGGGCGCGGAGGGGCGCGGAGCTGCCCGCGGGGGATGCGCCCGCCCCGCAGCCCCCGCGGGGGCGCCGGGAGGTGCCTCCTTGGTGCCGCAAACAATAACAGGGAAGTTGTAAAGCAAACAAAATCAAAGAGCCCGGCTCCCCTGGGTGGCTTAGCGCCTTCCATTCCTCCATGAGCGGAGCGTGTAATTAGTTTTATTAATTTCTTTTCTTTCCGACTCTAAGAGATCACTCTCTTTTTCAATATAGAAGATTACGATTCTTTCCCCCTGGAAAGGCATTATCAGAACTGGTGGGAATATTTTTCTGTGTTTTGGAGAACGCAAAACAATATTCTGCTTTTTCATTAATGCCTAGTTAGTCTAGTAGGTGGGTTTATTATTCGTGCTATTTTAACATGCGCTGGTAAATCCATGCTGTTAAAATAGACTACAGAGATAATTTATGGAAGCTGCGAGTAATGTCTTTAATTTTGTCTCGTGTATTCCCTTTGTCTGTTGTCTTGTAATTTATAAACCCAACTGCACACCGCCGTTTTGAGGATTCACTAAACAGCAGTGAATGAAGGAACAAACGTAGTGTTACCGGGGTGCTGGGCACTGCCCACGGACCCAAACAATACCGTTTCCATCAGATTATACACCTCTGTGGTTTCACATCTAGACCTGCTCTTTGGGGTGGGGAGAGGAGCTGCCGCTGGGGCTGGGGAGACACACGCTCTGCTCGTCTTGGGATGGTGGGGCAGTTGCAAGCGATTGCAGCAGGTGACAGGCAGCCGGATCGGGATGTTTTTGCTTTGAATTCACCTGGTGGCTCTGTCTACGGGAGCATTTTAGAGAACTGAAACACACATCAGGGGTGTGCTTTTGAAATGAATCTCCCAAACACCCCCCCAGCCCCCGACACACACACACTTTAGTTTGCATGCCGGTGTGGTTTCAAACTGCACACACATGCCTTTCACATTCAGCTAAACTAGATGTACTTCAGCTGCAGGATTGGACCAAGGCTGCATGAGTAAACCTCCAAAATGTGTTTAATGTAAATGTCATTTTCCAGCACTGCCTGTTTCACTCTACAGTCCCTCTCTATAGCTGCTGTTGGACAAAAGAGGGCCCTGCTTCATAGTGAGAGCTTTGTGAAATTGCTTCAATAATTAAGGATGGGCATGTGTAAAGGTGAGAGTATCCTAAAAGGAGGAGCTAGACTGAACATAGAAGTGACTTTTTCATGTTCTCTCATTTGTATTGGAAGCTGTGTCTCAGCGCCATACCTTACTATCTTTGGAGCAGTTTGATTTCTTGGCTAAAGTGGTTTGGCAGCCCTGTGTCGAAGGCCAAGTTTCCTTTTGGATCTGCTGCAATGTGTGGAAAGTTGTGTCTGTGCAGGAGTAGAAACTCAGGATTGCCCAGAGGAGTCACTCACATGCACATCCACACATATTTGCAGCTCTCTGTCTCGTTCTCTCATTTTTTCCTGCCTGCTTCAACGTACCCCAGTGCTTAATTTTCTGCACCTTGTCAGCTGCTTTGATCTCTTTCATCTCTCTGAGTTTCCTTTCAGTGACTGCTCCTCAGAATCCACATTCTCTGATCAATCTGCTGCTTTCTAGGATCAGAAACCATGGGCGAGTATTTTTGTGTCATAAAACACATACATAATGGCGTACACTGTGGATAAGAGACACGGGGTGGAAAATCCACAAAGGACTTGCAGTGCCTCTATATCACCTGGGCTGGTGCCTAAAATTATGATGCTTAAAACTCCTGTGTGCTTAACCTTTAAGCCTCAAAGCAGCTAAACTCTGCAGGCACAAGGGATGGGGGCTGGTTGCAGTGACATGCTATCTCAGTGACTATGCTTTTAAGGAGAGCATTGACCTCTTGCATAGCTTTTGAAAAAAATTACTTTGGTGCTTATCTGCTAAAGATAATACAGTCTGTGGATCTGGAGTGGAGGGAGGAATGGTTGCTCAGTTTCTGAGCTTGGAACCTAAACAGCAAGGCAGGGTTGAAGACACACCTCTGACCTTGCTATTGGAGTGTGCTAGCATTTGTTATCCAATTTTGAGATATTCAGCTCTGTGCACATGTCGCAGAGGGAACGCTGTGGATACTGTGGTTACAGCTGTGCTTGAACACTTCTGAAAGTAAACAGGCATGCCCACACTGTTAAATACGGTACCTCCCTGGGGTCACTCTCAGGTCCTAGTCACTTGCTCGTCTAGATTGTATAGGTATTTGTTCTGTGTAAATTCTCTTTTGGAGTGAAAACTCCACCCTAGACAAAACCCGGGTGTGATTGTGGGGCTAGTCCACTCCAGGCAACTCCCCCATCTGAGTCCCTGCACAGATGACAAGGAAGCAGAGGTGAATCTATGTGAGGTCTCACTCCCTCTGTTCTACACAGCCTTCCAACACTCTCCCAGCTGAGTTTACACATCTGTATGTTCTCAACCTATTGTTGAGTACAGCAATGCACATCTACAGTTTCATGTCATAAAAATACCATTCTAATGGGTTTCAACGGGTCTCATAGGGTATTTGAGATGCTTGAGACTTTGATTGCTCATAACACATACTTTAAATAGTAATTTCCCTTTTAAGGCCAAAAAACCTGCCATGATGCAAGGCTCTTTGGAACCTCAAAGCTGCATGGCTATATAGTCCATTGATGTATACAGAACACAGAGGGGACTGTATCTCTTGGCTTAGAGACTATGGACCATCTATGGAGCAGGAGCATTTATTAGTCTATCTGACTGTGTAGCTGATATGATGCAGGGACCTTTGTAGTGCTAGCTCTGGTTGCTTTAAGCTTAAACTCTCTAGTTTTGAGAATTAGATGTCAAAGCTATTTTGTTGCCCCAATGCTATATCATCTTATTGCTCCAATGCTATCTTATCTTTAACCTTACACACATCTTACACCCAGAGATTAAAAAGGTGATGTTGATGTGAAGTCACTATTCTTCCTTACTTGGATGTGACATGCTATGTTCCCATTGTTATTGTTATTAAAAAATATCCAGTACGAGAAGAAATGTCTTCTTGTTATACATTTATATTTTTTCTTAGAGAGCAGTGCTTCTGAGTAAGACAAGGTTTAGTATATTGTTCTGTAAGCATGTTATGTTCTGCAGGTATTCAGCCAGCAGATGGCTATGACACCCTTGAATTATTTAATAGCTTCCATTTCTTTTTTCGGTAGAGTTTTGTGAGAACTGAGATAAACTATGCTCCATTTGGCATGTAAGCACTCTACTGCATCATAGACCCAGCAAACTAGAGTGCTTAAACACTATGGTGGAACTGGGGGCACTGGAGGAATAAACCACTTCCTAGTGAAGTCCATGGAAGTTCTTCTATGGAGTTCTGTAGAAATCAGTCGTGCCCTTAATTGAGGGAGATGTGTGACCCGAGAGATCCTTGATGAATGGTGTCCTTCCATGACAGCCATAGCTAAGTCCACCAAGGAAATTTGGATTCAGAATTGTAATATTTGGTTTGTTTCCTCTTTGTCCTCCAGTGGAAGCTGCATCCCTGCGTCAGGGACCAAGATCTTGTAAAGCCAGGAATGCCACCTAAAATAAGATTCATCAAAGCTGGCATTCCTGAGGTAGCTGGTGGGGAATAGGACATAGAGTTAGTGTCCTTACAGCTATTAGAAAATGGCGCTTCCTTTCACTCATGTTACACAGCCTAATACTCTCCCAAGGTTAAGTGCTTTAATGAGGTTGGCTGTTTCTCACACACAAGAGGAAACGGTGCCACATCAGTTAATAAAAAGCATTAATATTTCAGATTTCTTCCTTGGGGTATGAAAGACCAAGGTTGAAGTCTCTCATCTCACTGAAGGAACTTGAACCAGTATCTCCCAGGAGAGTACTGAAAGCCACCAGACTGTAGGCTATTTTTGAGCAAGTCGTGCTCTCTCTGTCCCACTGAAGCTGTTCAGCTTTGTATGGGCTCATTAAATACCCATTCAGTCAGTCGGGGAATAAAAAGAAAAGAATGACAACGGCTCTTAGATCAGATGCAGGAAGGGGATGAGAGTACTTTGAGGTCCTCTCTAATGAATATTCAGATGTCTCACAATCATGCAGTTATCTTAATCAGAAGTCATTCAGACACACCCACCAGAAAGATCTGAAAGTCTTGCTTTTAGAACGTGCTTATGGAAGAGTTTTCTTCCTGTCTTCTCAGGAAGATGTTGGGCCTCTGGGTCTCACGTATCCTGCATGACTGGTGTAACCCAGATGCTATTAGATATCAGCTTCTCTTGGTTTTTGTTGTGTTAGAACCATACTGACATCTCTGTTGGACCAGGCGTCATGAAGTGACCTAGGAAGGGGCACAACTAGTTTGTGGCTTGTGTTTGGACAATGGGCACAAACTGAAACATGCGAAGTTCCATCTCAATATGAGGAAAAACTACTCTGAGGGTGACAGAGCACTGGAAAGGGCTGCCCAGGGAGGGTGTGGAGTCTCCTTCTCTGGAGATATTCAAAACTCACCTAGACGCGACCCTAACATGCTCTAGGGGAACCTGCTTGGCAGGGGGGTTTGACTAGATGATCTCCAGAGGTCCCTTGCAACCCCAACCATTCTGTGATTCTGTGATTCTGTGATTCTGTGTGAGATAAGCATGGAGCTGTCACTACTCGCTGGCTCTGCTTGTGCCTCCAGGAGAAATAATGGGAATACAGATACCCAGAAAATTTATGCACCTCAAAATGCTGACAAATATCATTAGAGTCTTGGTATTTCTAAAACTTGAGATTCATGATATTTGACATAACATGAAAGATACAATGAGCCTTGCGTGTCAGGAAGGTTTTATCTGCATTTAGCCTGTAAACCTTTGATGACACCAACAAGAGGTACTTCTGAACGTGTGATCTTTTGTATTCCATATAGTGTAGCATAGCCCACTATATATTCAAGACCTGAAAATGAGCTAAACTGCAGATCAGAGACCCACATCTTGAGAACAGAGAGGGGAAATTCTAACAGCCATGTTTATGACATCAGCAAACTCAATTTTTTGTAAAACTCGCTGGAAGCTTATGGCTCGGTTAACTACTTTTAACATTGTAATTTGTGACTAAATGTGATCCGTGGCAAAATAAATTGCTGAGATTGCCAAAGCCACAGAGTTTTTGACTGAGACATCCAAGCTGTATCTTGGAAGAAGCTCCTCCACTGTGAGATTTTAAATGGTGCTTTCCAGCAGATGAAAATGAAGTAATTCATATGTCAGTAGAGGCCTGGATTCTTAGGAATTGCTATCAAACTGACTTCAGCAGCAGGCAAAGCTTTATTAAAATGCAGTGGGTTTTTTTTCCAGAAAATAGCAACTATATTTCAAACATAACTTAACAAGGAAGGAGGTACAGCACATGCATCTTTCCAGCATGAGAACTACTAGTCCCTTACATCTCTCATCTCTCTCTCATGCTGAGCTTCTCCCCCAGAAGCTCCTCCTTTAATGTGTCTTTTAGCACGTCACTGGACTGCTAACTGCCTTGGTAGCACAGCGTGTCCTTTCATATGCAGCCAGGAAAGGGTGGGACTGCTGCGTTCAGTGGAGAAACTAGAGATGATTGCTCCTGGTGTGCAATACCTAAGCAGAAGCCATTAGTAAAGGAAAGGAGTCTTTTCTTTGGCCGTTGCCATGCTGCTGATAAAACATTTAAGTATTAAAAGTAATGCGAAGTAAACACATCACTCCTCCCAGCAAATCTATGATGCCCCCTGCCTGGAAGTGTTCAAGGCCAGGTTGGATCTAGTGGAACATGTCCTTGCCCATGGCAGGGGGGTTGGAACTAGGTCATCTTTAAGGTCCCTTCCAACCCAAACCATTCTACGATTCCATGATTCTATGATTCTATGACTATGTGCTCATGCCGTCATTTTAAATGGGGAGGAACAGAGGAACCACTGAGCAAAGTCACTCCTTTTGTGACGCCAGTGGTGTCGGTGCCAGAATATGAGACTGATCACGTCAGAAACTGTGGCCATCCACAAAGTGGTAACACAGCTGGGGATCTGTGGCATCTGCTGTCTTTATCCCATCTTTGGGTGCTTGCTGATTTGACCCAGAAGTACTGGCCACAGCTGCTCTCCACAACCATCTCTGCAGATCCGTGGCAGGGTAGAGGAGCAGGAGTTGGGCAGATAGTCCTCCTTGTCATTCACCCATTAGATTGGGAAACAGGTTAATATTTTTCTTCCCCAGCCAATGGAAAGCAACAGAGATACAAAGCCTCAAACCACCTGCGAAGGTGATGTTTAGGCCTTTCCGCTGGACCTGTTCCAAATCCAGCAGAGCAGGACTCATCCCCTCTCTGGTCTCAATTGCTGATGCTGCAGTGCCACAGGGGGAGCAGCTGTGGGGTTCGTATGCAGCCACCTGCACCGGGGAAGGCCTTGGGCTAACCTGCTTCATGGTGTGTGGGTGGAGGGTGGAAAGGGAACGGTGCACAGCTTGCCTTCTTGTGGGGCTGTCACGAGCCTTGTGTCACATTTCTTATGGCCCACAGCCCTCACCACAGATGGATGCACAGAGTGAATCTGCATCTGCCCCAGGTGTGTTATGATTGCGCCTATGGGATGGGGATTTGCTGAGCAAGACAAGGAGGGAACATGCAGCTGAAGGACTTGCTCTGGGGCGTTAGTGTTGAGGTAGGCCTTGGGGAAGCTCATGGGCTGGAGGTTGCATCAGTCTGAGGCAGCTTTGCACACACCTCCCAGCAGACTGAGGCACCAGCAAAGTTGGGTGAGAGCAGTATGACACCCTTGAGAACACTGAAGGTGCTTTAGCCACAAATTCGGACTTCTGAAGAAATGAAGTAGGAGGATCTACGCTTTCAGGCCTCTGGTCTCCTTTTGTGAACCGAAGCTACTCCTACCTGTTGCACTGAGGTGCTGCAAAGATAAATAAACTCATTAAGGTCCTGAGGTGCTCAGAGTGCCTGCTAACAAGGCCCATGGAGACAGAGAGGGAGATCGCTAGGTAGGTGCTACGTTTTTCCAGGCAGTAGGAGTGTCTGAATTTTAATCAGCCTGCTGGTGTCCACAGTGCTCAGGGAGGTCCTTGACTCTTTACCCAGGCCTACCTCTGGAAACGACCTGCAGCAAACTACCTACAGCACGCACACCAAACACCTTCCACGGAGGGGGTTGTCAGTTGGCTGCAAGCATCCCTCTCCTGTAACTCGCTAATGATGCTGCTGAGACCTCGGAGGCTGCAGGGGACCAGCTGAGCCTAGGCAGGCTGAAGTCACTCCCCTGGATTCATTCATTACTGCCTGCAACCAACAACCATTTTCTGCCTTGTTTAAACACACGCCCTGAGACAACCTGCTCAGCTTTGTAGACAAATAGCAGTTACGGTGGCTGCTGTGTTAAACAATTGATGCCCCTTTGCAGAAGGCACATGAGCGTGAGAAAATGCCACTGTGCTGAGCATGGGGAAATGCCAATGTGCTTCTTGTTGAGGAAAGCATCGGTATTATCCTTGTCTTCCACTAAGCCCTTTCTATTTGTGCCTGTATGAGGAGAGCAAGGAGCAGATGGTTATTCCTTCAATCCTGTGAACTAGTTAGATGAAAATCCTGTTCCTAGTAGGATCTACTGTCAAGGAAGCTTCTCGCCTGCTGGATGGCACTGCTGGGTTGGATTTGTAAAGTGCTCTCTGGATAATGATGTGTGTGCTCATAATAATGACTTTAATAACTGTTAGAACTGACAGCTGTATGCGTTTGCCTTTCTGGAGACAGATGTTCTCCTGCCTGGTTATGTGGGTTGATTCCAACTAGGGAAAGAGGACAGCGTCAGCAATTTGCTCTTCATTGCTATTTCATTCCCCCCTTTTTTCCCCCTCCATTCCCTCTTTCCTTCCCTGGGCTGTCTGCTAGGCAGGAGTCTGATGCAATCATATCAGCTGCTGCAGGGAAGGCCCTTGGCCATTCCAGTTCATCCTCCACCGCGACTGTCAGAGCATAGGAGGGAGGCTCAGGGCAGGGCTCTGAACTTGTCTCAACTCAGCAGCACTCAGAGCAGTTTGATGATGCTTTCCGTCCTCACATGTGATACCAGCTGCAGACTGGGATTCACACTCGTGCTTACAGGCAATGCTTAATTTCAGACAGTCTCTGTATATGTTAAAGTTCACAGAATCAACCAGGTTGGAAGAGACCTCAGGGATCATCGAGTCCAACCGTTGCCCTGACACCAAACAGTGTGTTGTCGACTCCACACTAAATCCTTTTTCTTGGCTCTTTCTGTGCAGCATGGTGTTCTCTTGCTCTGGTTTAAGTGTTTCATGGTTCCACATGAAGGAGATAACAGCATGATCAAAGCTATGGGTAAAGATAAGTTATCTGTAGGGGGAAATATGAACACTGTTTTTTGGAAAGCAGCAAGGCCACTATGCCAAGGGACTATAGTAAGTGTCTGCAACAATCAGCTTAAATCTCCGCTGCCTCAAATTCAAAGTGATTTCAATGCAAAACCATTTTGCAGTGCAGCTTTTGTATTAGAATGAGCAATATAAAGACACTCCTCTAAGGAAGTTGCAGATTCCCATTTTTCACCTGAAATGTCCTGTGTTTGTTGTTGTAAACTAAATCCAGTTCATAGTTAAGTTAAGGGAAAGACTCCAACTGACTTTAAGGGGAGATGAATGAAGTTCTGTGCATTGTGCTTTTCCAGGGATGCATTAATTCCATCGTCTAATTCTACTGGGTATTTTCCCTTTTTAGCATTTACAGTTTACTGATCTGAAGAGTATCTAATCAGAAGCAGGACAGTGTTATTTTGCTGTTATAGAGTAGAAGCTCAGGCAAAACTCCTACAGTCTGTGCCATTTCTTTGTTCAAAAGTCTAATAATAAAATCCAGGTGAAGGTAATGTCTTCAGGATAAGATTTCATGAACTGTAGCTTGTTTACAACAGGAAAAATGAGAAATTAGTCTGATTTTGGATCCTCTGAAGAAGTGCCTTCATGACTGTGCCACACAGAACAGTTTTGTGTATTAATGAAACTCAGCATGATTCATAAGTCTTGTGAAATGTCACTCCTTCTTCTTTTCTTTTTTTTTTTTCATTTCACTCTTCATCCATGAGGAACTGAACAATTCATGGCCTTGTAGAGTCTCAGTTGCACCTTCTTTTATAAGCGTAGAAGGGAAACATTGCCAGTTCTAGATTTCCAGTGCAGACTAATTAAAGCCATATAATAGCGATTTTTCAAGCATGTCCTTCTGAGGCCAGCTGCATCCTGGGCTGTATTAATAAGACTTTAGAAAGCAGGTCCAGTGAAGTGATCTTTCCCCTCTGTTCAGCACTTGTGAGATTGCATCTGGAGTGCTGCTTCAGTTTTGGGCTCCACAGTGCGAGAAGGACAGTGACAGAGACAACAGACACAAGTTGGAATCTGGACAATTCCATTTTAAATATTAAGATTTTTTTTTTTTTTTTCTACCAAGAGGGGGGTCAAATACTGGAATAAGTTGCTCAGAGACGCTGTGTAATCTCCACCTTTGGAAGCATTAAAGACTGGACTGGGTACATCCTGGAGCAACCTGATCTAAGTAGACTTACTTTGGACAGAGGATTGGATTAGATGACCTCTGCAGGTCTCTTTCAGCCCAAATTATGATTCTATGATTCTCACAGGACACAGTAGATCTGCTTATTAATAATGCCTGCTAGATCCAGTGAATCCAATTTATGGCTTCTTTCAACTCAATCCTGGAGTCTGATTCAGTAAGAACTAGATAAAATCTTTGGCTCGATTTGTAACTCCATGAAGAGATAAAACCCCTCGAGGCTCTCCTTGCCTAAATACTTAGGTTCTTATCTTCCTGGACTTCAAAGACAGAAACACTTTTCTGCCTGAAAATGTCTCTGTCTATGGGTGCCTGAGAAAATAACTTTTCTTATCCTTGCAGATGTACTAGGTCCTCTGAACAGATGACAAACCACAAAACTGCTTCCCTCATTCTCCCCCAGCTGTGTGTACTTCACAGGACTGTGTGTGCACTCTATCCATGGTGAATAGCACCCTCTTAGTTACTTTGCAGTGGTACCCAGGTGACCTTGTCACTGCCCCACGATGGGACTGACAGGCTTGAGCAGTGATGCTCTTCTGGTCAAGGGTTTCATGAATTCCCTTTCACGTTGTTAGAAATTCTGACATATTAGTACTGATGGGCTGAAGTCTGAAACTCAAGCTCAACAGAGTACGAAAATGACTGCAGCATCAGGTCCTATGAAAGATATGCATTACAAATCCCAAATAAATGCATACCTTAAGACCAGAGGTTGCCTGCATTCTTTACTGACCTAAACAGGACTGTGAGAAGGTGCTAGTCTTGGAAGCAAGGCTATGAGAGCTTGGCTCTCAAGGAATATGGTCTCTTTGGTACTGCTGTATTCAGTGCTTGTAAGGAAAGGCAACAAGGTGGCATCTTCCGTGCTGGAATGAAGTCACTGAGTGCCATGCATGTCTGGGGTCCTCTAGCTTTCTTGAAACTAGCCTTATTCGTTCCACAAAAGAGGCTTTGAAAAGTTGATTGCTTAGGTTTTAACTCTTCCAAAAAGGTTTCTCTGTTAAAGGCTTCTGGTTGGAAATACCAAACCCTGTTGTTGCTAAGATTAAAATATTTGTTTCTTAGAAATGGCTTATAAGCAGAGACCAGCACGTGGATTATTGCTCCTTCTTTAGCCAAGTGGAGCGAAGGTGCTTCAAGTAAATTGTGCTCCCAGTAGGATCAGTTTTGCGTGTGATTTTAATAATGGCTTTGGGGAAGGAGGCATCAGATCTAAATTTTTATATTTGTAACTCATGGAAAAAGAAGAAAAGCAGTACTTGCCACTAACATATTGGGGTTTTAGGCTGTTTTAAATGCTGATAGAAAAAACAGCTACTGTATTTCAGTAAAAAATTTAGAATATGGTGTATGTTTGCATACTAATGAAAAAAAGCACCATAATCAGATTTACGGGTTTTGCTTTTCTGGAACAGGAATTTTTTCAAACTTTATTTCTGTGTTATTTTTTTGCCCCAAGGTTAATGTCATAAGCAAAACAAAATCTGACTAATTAACTCAGCCTTGGGAAGATTATAAATACCTGTCAGGAAACAGAAGATTTTTTGCTGTTGCTAGACAATGACCTTAACTGTGACCTGGAAAGATCGTGCTTGTAGTTTGTGAATGAAGTCAGTAACCGTGCTGTGGTACTTCTGGCCTTATTATGAAATACACATCACAGATTGTGTCTAATTGCACATGGTGGTTTTATGATATCTGTAGCTACTGAGCCAAGACTCAGATGTCGCATATCAGCATTCTCGCTATAGTTAAATGCTGCTGCCATGTAATAGGCTCTGTTTATCTCTCCTCCAGCTTCTAAATTGCTGTGTCTCGGGTCAGTGCCCTAAGTTCATCTTTTGTAAATTCCTGACCAAAGTTATTATCTCTCCCCTTTAAAAAACAGGATGAATTAGTGCTGCGTTATCCCCCATTCTGGAAAGCATGACCCCAGCTTTTGTCATCATCACTGCACTGACTTCTGCTAGGTTTGAGCAGAAGGAGATTGGTGGCATTACTTCAGTAGGAGTTATCCAGCTCTTTGCTTAAATGAAGAGAGTAGTTTTCTGCTGGTGTTCACAGAGGTTGCGGGATTGCTTTATCTCTTTGGAAACCTGGCAGAAGGTAGAGCCATGACTGTGGAGAACAAATCCATCCTCATTTCCCCCAGCCTAAAATACATGTGCCTGGCTTGAGCTCGAGACATACTTACAAACAAAATGTGCGATAAATAACGGATATTCATATTCCGAAAAGTTCAAGGGTGCAGTGCTGCTGCCTAAGGCAGCATCGCCATTAGCATACCGACCGTAGTCCTCTTGGCCAGTCCTCCCTGTTCCTACCAGATTCCGAACACCACAGTCTATTTGTGTAGTGCAAAAGGACTCTTGTGGTGCCTGTGCCTGGATGGAGCATACTGTAATGGCCTCTGTCTATCCCTCTCCCCTCTGACTTTCTCAGATCATGCATGATGCCAACAAATAGCAATATTTTTGCAAGGTCTTTCCACCAGTGGCACCAGAATAAGATACCACTGAGAGCAATTGCGTGGCACTCTGTCCCATGTCTGGTTTTCAGTCATCACTGCCTACAGCCCCTTTCTGTCTTTGTCATCTATGGTGTCAGCTGCCAGGAAAAGAACTAAAGCACTGGGCTCCTTGCTGTATTTTGTGTTCATGCAGCCCCGTACTGCTCTCAGATTCAAGTTTCATAACAGTTTTTGCAGTGTGTTTTGTTCCTCTCTTATGCACTTGGTACTGGCAGTAAAATGTGGGCTATTCTCAATGTTTAGCATCAAGTCCTACATATGGAAGTGATTTATCAACAAGATTACAGGCTGGAGGCCTGTGGAAATTGGACTCCAAGGTCCCATAATTCTTTGGAAAATGCCAGCCGTAGTAGGTTTTGCCTCCCAGAGGCTGTCCGTTATTGATAGCCTTATTCAAATATTATGTTCAGATTGTAAACAATGACCAGTTTCTCAACTGTATACTTGTGCAAGTGCAGCTGATTCAAGTCTTGATCATCATACTCACCTCTGCTCTTTCATGTCAATCCCCTCTTCTTTTACCCTCACAGTCTTTTTTTATGTTATTTTATGCAAGAACAGTGACATCTTTTCCCAAAAACTTTTTCCATACAAAGTACTGCCGTAAGAAGTCCTCATCACTAAGATATTCTCCTGGAAACATGGAAATGTCAATGTCAGGAACATTCTGACGTGGCAGATGAGATGATAGGCCCTTGGGACAGTCACACAATGCTATTGAATCTCCACATCTTTTGCGTCCTGTGCTGCTGCTCAGTGGCTGAGAGAAAAGGATGGTGTAGTTCTCCTGAGGCATTTTTAATTACTGGACCTATGGCAAAGGAAAGGAATAATTAGTAAAAATGCCCAGTGTAAGATACACAGCCATCGGGTATTTCTTTCAAGGGAGGACTGTGGGCTGCATTATGAAATGTGCTCAGTGGGGTAGTGTGGCTGTTCTCGAGCCTGACAGCAGGGAATGAAGTGGTATTTCTATCTAACTGCCACTGTTTCCCCCTGCCTTCTCTTATCTTCTTAGCTCCACACCGGAGCCTGCTGACCCGTGAACACTGGTGATGCTCATGGTTGCTGGATAGCCAGCCCGCTGAGCTGGAGGTCCTTAAACTCCCCTGGGCAACATCAGAGGTCTCAGAGACAAAGTCAGCTGGAGGAAAAAAGAAACTGAGAAACTTGAGATGTGTCTCCTGTGACCCCATGAAGCTTACAGAAGTGCCTGGCTAAATTGCTCTTTACCTTTATTGTTTTATATCCTTTTTTATCTGCCTGTCAGGCCATTGTCTCTTTACCTGAGAAAGTGAAGAACAGCAGGCACTGAACAAAATCAAAGCGGTCGATGATCATCTCAGTAAATTGGTTGGAGACTGCAGTCAGTGGTCGCAGTAAAGCTGGCTGGTGGGGACGGTGTTATCTAGAAGCTGGAATAAAATACCTGAGAAGTGATCAAGGGTAAAATTTACGCCAAAACTGTGCCAGCCTCATTTTAGATTGGAGTTCTTTGATATCAAAATAGGCATCACAGATTATCCATAAATATTTTGGAACCAGCAAATTTAGGAGGCTACTGTGATATAAATAAAAGAAATTTTGAGGGTCCTGAAGCAAGAGAGATTAACAGAACTCCTACTGTTTTCAGCAGGCACAAGTTTGGGCCTTGAGTTATTTGGCTCATAACTCTTCACGAAGATTGAAAGAAGAAGGGTCTGGGATTTTTTTGATCTGAGATTTTATTAATGTCCAACCAGGATGCTGTTTAATCTTTAAAACAAATACCAACACTCAGAACACATAAATTGTTTGGATTCTGAGCTCTGTGTTACACTTATTCTTGGACAGGCAAATTACAATGAGAATAATCATTGTCAGAATACTAACGTGATGTAAACTAATGTAGAGATATTTATTCAATGGAATGCAATTACCAGTGATACTCTATTTTCTGAACAGTGTGACTGTAATCCAATTTAGGCTGTTTAACCCCTGGTGATTTGTTTCTGTTTGTATTGTGATAGGCTGAAAACAGGCAGGATTGCTGGGGGCAGCAAAAGGGAGAGTAAGGGGAAATAGCACCACATGTAATCTGAGATCTTAATGACTTTACTAAATCTACATAACCACAGGGCAGTTCTTCATGGTTGTGCTGCTAATTGAATTTTAAAATAAGGGTAGATCCTACACTCACTTTCTCCCAACACCATTTCATTTTCTGATGAATGCTTAGTCACCAGTTTAAAAAAAAAAACCTGTATGGCTTTAGCGTAAAGTTACATTAGGACTTTGGATTTCGTACAAGACAGGATTCCGAGGTACATGGTGGCAAGTGACAAAGAGGATGTACAAGGTGACTTTCATGACCAGCTTCTCTTGAAGAAGTGCTTTTGACTTGGAGGAGTTGCAGCAGGATCCCATGGGTAGAGGACAGCTTCTCTCCTTCAGAGTGAGGGGATCATGGGAAGGACAGAGCATGGGGACCTTGCTGCAGGCAATTTCTGAAGACTAAAAACCTTCAGCTAGGTACAGGTACATTCATTAGCACAGAGGAGTCCCCCTGAAACTAGCACAGTTTCTGTGCTTCTGAAAGTAGCACAGGATATGTTGTCAGCACAGATAGAAGTCTGGAGATCTGGTCTTTAAATAAAAGAAGTGCTAGAGTAATCTAGTTTTAAATGCAGGGAGGTATTTTGTAAGCACACAAAAATGAGCGGGGAAGACCTCAGTGTCCATCTGGTGCAGAGTTTGCTAATGGTGATGGCAATTCTGACACTGAGCTCAGTGCAAGCACATGCAAACTGGATCCTGAAGGGTGGAGCTGGACCGAGTAAGGGGAACTGGGAGTCTGGAATATTCTACCTCTCCCCAAACACCAGAAAAAAGTGTTGAGGAATGAAGATAACCATCACTGGCAGGAGGATGAGCCTATTTTCCAGAAAGCTACGTGCAGCTCTGGTAGCTGTTCAGGTTGGAAGAGCCTAGGGAATAGCCATCCAGACCTTTTGTCAGTACCACATCATCCCCCTGCCAACACCTCCAGTGAAATTAGGCCCTTTAGTTACAAAACCCAAAAGGGCCAGAGATGCAAGGTTTCATCACAGCGGTAGGTCAGTATGGAACGGGCTAGGACATGCACACTGCCAACCCTGCCTGTCTGCACAGGGCAGGGCTCTGGGTGGGTTTTTGTCTCTGCCTCCCTGGTCACCATAGCTGAATATCTCAGTGGAGGACAGCAAATAAAGTGGGAGGAATGAGGTAGGATGGAGGCTTTGCTAATGGTTTTAGACATGCAGTTCTTGGAAGTCTGGTGATAAGACGTATCAGTATTTGATTGCCTGGTTGGTTCTGTACAGAAGGTTGTGTTCACCCCGCAGCAGGGGTGAAGTCTGGGATCCAGTGTATCCCCTGGGTTACTGTAGCAAATGAGTTATGCTTTACATCCCCTGTGCCTATCTGCTGCCAGACAGATGATGCCAGTTCTTGAAGGCTCACTGTTATAACCACCCATAGCAGTGGAGGTCCTAGCTTCCTAGCAACTGATTTGAGAGTTCAGTATTGTTAATGATGTGTATTGCAGCAGAGACCAGAGGCCCCAGTTTTACCATGGTTAACACAGTGTAAATACAGCATAAGAAAACTATGCATGGCCAAAGGAATGCATGACTAAGGCCATGACTGTCCAAAGGTAATTTCCTCAAGACAGGAAACCTTCAAGCAGAAAACATTGTGTAACGACTTCCAGACTACAAAGAACAGAAAAACTATTCTCTCAAGAGAAATGGGCCGTGGATGGGAACCTGAGTAAGATTTCCAGCTTTAGGGCATTTGTGCTTTCATTCAGGTTTTTGTGTCATGTAAGCACCTATCTTGGGGAAAAGATGCCAGCTGGGACTTGCCCACATATGCTGTTGGTATGTCTGTAGTCTTGCAATGGTAAGAGGGAAGCAGAAATACAGGGAAAAGAGCAGGTAAGAATAGCACAGTTAGGACAGAGTGGTCCTAACTCCCAGGGATTCTGCATGTGAGAGATTTGCCGAATCAAACCCTTAGTATTTCCAACAGCCGTTCAGCCATAAGAACTTAAGCTAAGAGGGAAAAGCACACAGTGCAGCTATTATTCTTTCAAGTCCCAGTCGAGCTGTTTGCTTTTTCACTTTTACTTTTTAATATAATTTGTCTTGTGAGTTTGCATGAGGCATTCCTCCCCAGTCATTTACCACGAGTGCTGCAGGGATTCCTGACAGAATGCAACGAGGGCTCACCACATCAGTGAGCTAAGGAAGAAGACAGTTGTGTTTCTCACAACAGTCCTTACTTAGGCCCATTTGGATTTTAATTACGTGCCACTGGGGGCTTTGTACAAGACATTTGTAATGGCAGAAACACCTGCAGAGCAAAGTTTCAGGATGACAAATTTTCTCTCTATCTGGACTAGCTCTTTCATCTAAACTGGAGTCTCTTTGCTGACTTGCACAGTCCATGTTATTTACAGTGGTGTAAATGAAAGAATTAGAGCCTCTCTTTCCTTCACTGGGATAAAGTTATGCAGCATGTGGCTGCAAAGCTAACCTGGTTGCACGCTGCCCAACCACCTCTTCTTCAAAGTGCCATTCCCACTAAGCAGTCTGCTCGGCTTTGAACAAATTGAAGCATATGGCCTCTGTGAAAAGCCAGACCCTCTTTGCCACTTCTCATACCACAGAGCTTTGAAAGGCCGATGTTCTACAGCGAAGCCGAGTGTCGGTTTCTATTCAATACGTCTGAACTTTGAAATGAATCATGGTTTCATCTGAGCCACTTTCCACTGATGCTAGACTGTCATCATTCCTACAGATTGACAGTATAGATTTCACTTTGTGAAGATTCAGTGCACAGATTTTGAGGTAATGTTTTTGGCTATGAAGAGAAAGGCCAAGATCAAGGCTGTGGGAAGAGTTAGTTCCCCAAGTGCAGACTGATCCTCACTGGGCTCAGATTTCTTCTTCCCTTGACATGCTTTTATCCTACTCCAGCTAAGAAAGTGTTGTTCTTGACTCAGTACTTAACACACAAGAACATTGACTTCATTTGATTTCTACCTCCTGTTTCACTCATTCCGACAAGAAGTTTGATCCTGACCTTTGGCTGTAAGACAGAGATGGATGAAACCTATGATCTAGCATATTTCATACATTCCTGTCTCAGTTATCTGTCTACAAGAGCTTTTTCCTTGTGTAGCAACTGTCTTTAGCCTGTATGACTTGAGACTACATCTTGGAGTGGTTGGCACTGCTTTATTTGTTGCTGCAGCTATGTAATTTTTTGTCAGGTGGAGCCTTTGACCATGATTGCCATTAAATGAACAGGAACAGATCACTGTATGCAAGGGAAGAGAACCTTTAGGATTTGAAGAGGTGGGATTGGTTTTTTTATATTTTTGCCCAGGAAAGGGGAGTTCGGCAGGATTTGTTTTCCAGTAACTTCCTGTCTTTATCCAGCCTGCACTCACCATTTTGGGAAGTCCCTGAAATGATACTCAGAAGATCTGCCATGCACAGACATGTGTAATAGCCTCCCAGCAGTGTCATCTAGGATACAGTATAGTCAATGGTGGGCTGCAGTTGAGCAAGAGATTCAGCTGAGAACAGGCTTACAGAACCCTACATCTTCCATAACCATGGGACTAAGCATTTTATTTAATGTTATCATTACCCAAGGCACATCATGATTCTCTTTTTATTTGTCCCCCCTTCTCTATTTATGTGCTATATCTATGTGTCATTGGTCATCACAGCCTGTGACTGGACACTCTCTAGAGACCTTTCTGGACAGTTCAAAAAAACTGAACTGTAGAAGAAAACAGCTTCAAATGTTTTTCAGCCTGCAACCTTACTGTAATTTCCAGTGATTAATTCCTATTTTTAGAAGTAAACATGGAGGCTAAAATCCTCATTTGAAGGGATGGTAGGAGCCAAAGAGCTACATATGGCACTCAGTCAGATCTCAAAGTTTTGCAGTCCAAGCAAATTTTGCAGCTGGGCAAGCCAAGTGCTCTGCAGAGGCTTAAATGGGCATGTGTGACTAAGAGAGCCTATAGAGAAAGAGGTTACTAGGCAGAAGGGAAAAAAAGAAGAAATATGTTACTGACATTTCAGATTGTCCGTGCAGAAGCAAAAAAAGGTGGGAGATAAGATTTTCATATATTGTTCACCACTGTCATGGTCTGAAAGGTCCCGGCGTGTGCTCCAGGCCCTATGAGGGAGTTTCCTCCATCTGCACCCAATATCCTTGTTCCAAGCACAGTTCCTCCTTATCCTTTCCCGTGTTCCTGATGGGTGTAATGCTGCAGAAACAGCTGCAGGGGAAGTGTTTGTCACTTTGGTGACAGTGTTGAACATGGAAGAATCCCATACTTTTGCACGAAAAGGGCCAAAGAAGTACTCCCCACCTCCTCCTCCTTCAGCAGAAGCAGCAGCTGAGGAAAGTTGAGGAGGGACATAAAGATGAAGAACTACTGAGAATTTGTGTGTGTCTATACCTTGATACACACCTGTTTGCTGCAGATGTGGCCATGAGCTTTGGATCTTTGCTGCTTAAGCACTGGAGCACTCTTCATCAACCTTCCGTCTAAGGCTCCATTCATAAATCGCATATGGATTGTGAATAAGCCATGGGGATGCTTTAATAAATGGTTCCTCACATAAAGTTTTATTCCCCAATAATAATTAGCTTTTTAGTAAATCCCTAATGGCATTACTAAGGAGGTCATTATCATCATCCCTGTTTTATATCTGCAGAAACTGAAACAGAGAAAGGGAAAGTCACCCACTAAGTAAGATTTGTGGATGCAAACTCCTGAGTCAAGGCAAATGCTTTATTCAGTAGGTCACAGGACTAATAGGTACTTGAAATAAATAGTTAATCAACTGGTGTAAACAGAATGTAATAGAATAGTGATATCTTCTTGGAAAATATTTAAAATCATCTAGAATAGTTACTTGTGGCTGCGACTGGCTGTCAACATTTGATAGCAATAACTGTTCATAGAGGCCGCCTTGATATACATGTAGCAAATTGCTGTAGTGTTCACCTTTAGGAATCTGCATAGTTTGTTTACCTCCAGAATTTGTGCCATGGTATCCTGAATTGTTAAAAAGAAACCGGCATGCCATTGACTAAATTTTTCACTGAAAGGTATCCTTTTTATTCGTCTTTTTCCTGATCGCTTTGAAAATCGTGCTAGTACACTTGATTGTTTTCTTTAAAAGTCCATTACTGGCCATAGAAAAATCTGCTGCTCTCTCAATATACGGGACAACAGAATGCAAAGTGGAGTTAAATCAAAATAGATGTCATGAAGGCTACTGCAGTGATGATTGCATCGTAGAAGGCAGCATGCAATTCAGTGAAAGATTTTCGCGTGCCTTTTTCTGACAGCAACGAGGGTGGATTTCCAGTATCTAGGGATTCCCTTAGAAATGAAAAACTATACCATACCCAGCTATATATGGGTGACCTAAATACTCCTGAGGGTGGAGGAAGAAGTTTTGACAGACAGTACCTCATGTCAGCATTGTATGATGATGCTGAGACCGCAACTCCTCCGAGTTTGCTCATGGCTCTGGGAATTTACAGTATTTTAAATTCAGTACACTAAAATTAGTATAAATTCAGTACGTTACTGAGCAGCTTCTCAATTCCCTGTGTATTGAATGGTGAGGAAAATAAATGCTTTACGATGTGATTTACTACATCTAATGTGCTGAGCACTGAGTCATCCAAGCCAACCGAGAGGCAAACCAAGAAAGAAGTGTGTGAGACTGTCACCCAGGCTTATCTACCCTGCGACTCAGAGTCTGAAACACCTCTTAAACTAAGGTCATATATTTGGAGACTCTTAAAATACTTCTGCCTCCATTTTGCCTCCTGACCTAGTGATGAGAGCACCTGCTCAGGAGGTGGGATTCGAAGGTTTGGAGTCCTTCTCCACCTCAGGAGATTTGACTCTGTGGCTTCTGCACTCCATAAAAATGTTGAACACCAGGGTGTGATAGAGACTAAGAGAGTGGTGGGGAGAGTAAAGGTGCCCTCTCCTCATCACCAAGTCACAGGGTAGCCAGAAATTCATTGCTGCAATGGAAAGACAAGTGCAGAGAGGGAAAACTCTGTAGCAACCTGTGCCAAAGATCCCATCTGATTCCTGTAGCTCTGCTTGCTGCTCCTAGATTTTTTTCCCAGTTACTGTTTTTATTCTTTCAATCCAGGCTGTCTAATGAGGAATGTGTAAAGAGCTGTGGGAGCAGTCTAGATTCCTCAGGCTGTCCCTTGCCAGCTGAATATGCAGAATTGCTCACACACCATCCGTGTTGCTCAGGGAGCTGGTTAGGGTAGGATTATGTGTATGAAATGGGCATAGTTAATGCACAAGGACAACTCAGGTTTGTAGCGTCCTGCTCCAGAGCGCTGCAGAAACCTGCAAGACCCTCGAGTGGAATTTTTATCCCCCTTGGTCTAAAGACTGACTGTAAATTGATCCCTCCAGTGGAGGTTTTGCACATGTGGATAGATGACCACTCCCGGAAACACTGAATGAAGAAGTGCAGGGCAAATACCAGCGCTTGGAGTGTGACTTGAAGAGTTTGACGTGCTGGTAAGGAAGTCACACGTCCCCCTAATTACTTAAAATTCCATGCCTGGCAACAAGATGCAGGGGGTTAATTAGGCCCATAAGCTGGGGGAGCAGGGAGACCTTTGGGAGAATCTTGTAGACAAGCAGCGAAGCGTGTGCTCTCATTTGAATTCTGCTGTTAGGTTTCCTGCAGAGATCTCAAAAGCATCCTCCGATCACCACCTGAAACTTTGTTTAGGTTTTATATTTGCAAACACAAGGCAGGTCTATTAGATTCTGAAGCTGCTGCACATGCTTTAAACCATCAAACTGGTGATTATGACAAGCAAATGGATCCCCCCCAACTCCTTTTGTTTCTTAGGAATAATGACTCTCGTGACTTTTGTGGCAAACAATCATCTCCCATTCTTCCTTTAGAGCCTTGTAGTGCTGCTGGTTGGAGCTGAAATGGTTGAGACTGGCATTACTAGACACAAGGCTATGCTTGTGTGAGTCTTTCTAGTCTCCAAAAAGGCTGTAAGAGGAGCCTGAACCTGTGTCTCTGCAACCTGCAGCTCCTTTGGTTGCAGTGGGCTTTTGCACAAGTCCTTAGTGTTTCTCTCCCGTTCGTAACTCTGTGTATTGTTCTTCTCCTCCCTCACCAGTTTTCTTCCCAAGTCATAGCTATGGTTCCAGTAGGGCACAGTTCCGTCCTGCTGTCTTTTGATCAGGGTGGGGGAGGTTTCCCCAGACTACACTGAGCCTAAAGGGCAGCTAGTCTGTGGCTATCAGCCTACACAAGGCTTTGCTGGAGAAGGAAAGGGAAAAGATAGGATGGGGTCATAACTTGAAAGCCAGCATCAATCCATCTCCTGACCTCCCTCAGTCCTTTTTCCAGCTGATGCAAACCCACTGCTGCTGCTGGGGGTCTTTCCACTGGCTGTAACAACGACTGGTTTCACATCAGCACCAGCTCTGGGGGAGCACGGGAGAGAGGGGAGGGGGATTACTCGTTTCTGTGACCAGCTACAGCACGTTGCAAAAGAAGTATAAGGGGAGTCTCATTTGAGTGCCCCAGTCCCTCCTGCTTCGGACGTACAGCCTGCTTCTGCATACTACAGAAATCCTTGCTTTCAAAGGGAGCGGATCTCTAGTGTCAGGCAGGAGCAAATAATAACCTTTACATCCATCCAGGCAGAAATCATCCTTGGAATAACTCACTCTGAGGGTTACAGTGAGTTTCATTATTACCGCGGTACCTGTTTCTTGTGACAACATCAAGAAATGCACCTTCTGCCTTTTGGGCACCGCTGTGATCCTAAGTAGCAACCTTCGCCGTGGATTGCGTGCAGCCCCCATGGAGCACAAACGTCATGCTCACCGCGCACTGCCGTACTTCCATTAGACGTGTGTAAGTGAAATCAAACCTGGGGGATTTCTTCCGAGCGCTCCAGACGCACAACTGCATCACAGAATACAAATGCGGGAGCCGGGCTGACGCACGCGCGCGGAGTTCAGCTCTCAGCCCCGGGGACTAGCAACAGGCAGGCAAACCTTGAAGGGCAGGATAGCTCGTTAACTCAGTGCTTTAAATAATAACAGTGGTGGGGGTGCTGGTGGTGTGTATCCCTGTAGTGTGCATTTGTGTGTGTGTGTGATTTGACAACAGGCGTGAAACAGCACTTGCTGCTTTGCTCCTCAGGCAGCAGCCCTGTGGAAAGACATCAAGGAGGGCATAGGAAAGAGGTTATTTATTTTTTTCTTCTCCTTGGAGATTTCAGACTGATTAAAAAGCTATTTTTGCTCAGAAAGCAAGAAGGAAAAAAAATCCAGCCATACGTGGCAGGGATAAAAGCGTGCTTGACTCTTCCGATAAGTACAATAGCATTTAATATCTTTGCTGCTTGGCCCAATATTGTATCACAGGCATCACCAGTGTTGTGCCTAGCATTGCCCTAGCATTCCTTCAAACAAGCGTTTGCTGTAGCAGAAAGTCCAAGAAAAGGCTTACTCCCTTGAGGATCAAGAAGAAAGCAACAGTGAAGAAAGGTACAGTAGCTATTAATATTAATGTTAAAGGAAGAGGGGGGAGAGAGGACACAGGAGCAATGAAAAATGACTACTTATGGCTTTGATGTGTTCATTTCCACAGGACTGATAGCAGCATGGAGAATACGAAAAGCAGATAAAGAGGAAAATGAGGAGGTGGAGGTGAGCAGAAGGCAGCTCAGAAAATTGCACAAGCTGTGGGGAGTTTTTTTGTCTAGACGCTCACACACAGCAAAGGGAGCGACTCTGCCATCTGTACCTCCTCTGAAAAAAGGAAGGGAGAAAAGGGACAGAGCTGAGACAAAAAAAGAAATCCACCTGTGTGCCTCTTGTTTTGGCTGTGGTATGGCTGATCCACACCGACTGCCTGCTGTGGGAGGGGAGAGGAAGCCAATGGAGGTATAGTTGTGTCTAAGGAGGCACAACATTAGGGAGTGTGTGAATCCTCACGCATGACTCTGTCCTACTGACACAGTGGGAAGAGGAGTGAGGGAACTATTTTAGTCCTGTTGAGCCTGCTAAAGAGTAAAAATGGAAGTAATTAAAGGCCTATTCTAGTCTCACTTAAATCTCTGAGTCTTCAGGCCAAAGTTATTTTCGTTGCTTTGGTTTAATGGCGTTGCATTGATGTTTAGACTGGGTTGGACTTTTTTTTTTAACCTGAATTTAGGAAATGAGCCAGCACTTTCTGTGGCAGTGCACTCACTTTGCTGAAATTTAGCCTGTGAAAGGTTGTTCAGGTCTCAGGAGGAATTTTGCTAAATCCCAAGCAGCCCCAGAAGAGCCGTTTGGGCAGCTGGGTTACTGCCTTACTTTGTGGAAAGGGCAGGCTTGAATCCTAGCATTAGCTAGTTCAAAGCTAGACTGGAAATAAGAATGACTCCTGCACCTTAGGTAAGGTGATTGCTTAGTAAATAATGACTGTACAGTCTTATTGTCCCATGTTTTTTCACTGAAAAAAAAAAAAATCTTCAGTGGTTAAGAACAAGAACAAAATCCAGAGCAAGACCAGGAAAGATTTCCTGTGACACGACCACTGTTTCTTGCCCATCTTGTCCTTGTGAAGGCCGCTGTGGCTGTAAGCAGCGACAGGAACTGCCTTCTTTTGATGTTCATCCCCAATGAAACTCCTCTTATCTCAGCATAACTTTTAATCTTTCTGCCCTCAGGTCCCCCCATGCAGCCACTGCAGGCTTACGTGGTGTCATGGGAGGTCTCATCCCAAGTCTCCTGACCCTGTGAGTGTCTGCATCTCCTCAGGTGGCTCCTGTGTGATGTGGGACTTAGCTCATGTCTGCATCCTTGAATGGCCTCCTGACGGTGCTGGGTGTCATCAGGAAGAGATTGGGCTCTTCCCCAGCATAGATATCTGTCCTGTGCAGGCTGCTTGGGTCTCATCACTGATTCTGCAGGGGAATCAATATAAAGAGCAAAGAACTTGATGCTTCGTTTTCCAAAAAGAATCAAAATCAGTGTTGCTAGTCTCCTGCATTAGACCTCAGCACAGTTTCTTAAGAACCACCAGTTCATATAAGCAGAGGCACAAAGTCCTGTGGTGTCAAAGTCAAGGAGGACCCTCAAGACAGTGTCCATTAGCTCTGAGTGGTCACAGAAAGCAGAGCATAGCTGGAGCTTGGCATAGGAGGGCTGCTATAGGAAGACCTTCACCTCCCTTGCAAGTGGGGGTGAGCATCACATCCCAGCAGAAAATGGGGCAGCAGAAGCCTGTCCAAACCCACTCAATCCTTCTCTCCAGAATAACCACCAAGAATAATTCCTCTTGCAGACCAGTTACCCCAAGGAGGGAAAGGATGCATTTAACCAGTCCCAGTGAGAGGTACTGATGCTGTTCCTGTGCTCACAGGGGCACTGGAAATGCCCGTGGTAGATGTGCCCTGGTAAGAGTACCACATGCTCATTTAGTAATGGGGAGAAAGCATCTCCCCAGCTTCCCAGAAGCAAGGAATAGGGATCGGAAAGTGACTGACTGGATGCTACAGATATATTTTAGGCTTTCGATCATTCTTGTTACTCTGCCTTGAATTTTCTGCAATCCCTCTTAGAAAGTTGTTTTTCCAACTGGACACTGGAAAACCGCTGAACTCCTCTGGCACTGAGCACAGCAAGAGAATTTCAGACAATGTGTCTTATGGCAATTCAGCCCTTGATTCATCTCGGCGGGGAGGTGGATTATGTTACATCTCAACATCCCTTCTGGGCCCATTTTCTACAATTTATACAGTTCCTGTAACCCCTTCAGTGATACCAATCACTATCATGTAAGCTCATCAAACATGGTTTCTTCCTATTGCCGCTCTGCGTGTCTCACACTTCCACAGGTGTAGTGTGAGATACATGACCGTGCTCTTTTCCTACAGCTGCAGTCTACCAATGCCATCTAATTCATCTTCATAAGCACTTGGCTGGCAAACAATGCCACCAAATTCCCGTGGCTGGCCATGTTCAGGTTCTGTTTTTTCCCTGTGTGTTGTTTGAGAAGACAGGTGTGGCACGACGTGACGAGTGTGCACGGAGGTGGGAGCTTTGCTGGGCCATGGATGTCCCCCGGGGCTCCCAGTGGCAGCAGAGAGGCAAGCAGGGCTGCTTGCTGTCTCTCAGCAGTCGCTCGTTCCAGCGGATTAAGGCTGATTATTCCCTGTTTTGGCTCATGGTGTTACTTGTCTGTTCTCCCAAGCACAGGTATTTACAACAAGCTAAGCAAGACTTTGAAGAGAGAGGGCAGCAGGGGCACTTCTCCTAGTCTGGGAACTGCTTGAGTTGGTTTATTACTAATGAGCCGTTAGTGTCAGTTACCCACTGACGAGGGCATGTGAAGTCCCCCCTGTGGGCTTGCTGCTTGCAATGGCTTGCTCTTTCCATAGGAAGAGACTCAGCAAGGTGTTTAACCTAAAGCAGGTGAGTAATCATGTGTGTCTTTTTGTAGTCTGGGATGAATGATGAAGGCACATGCTGAAATACTTTTCTGAATCAGAGCTATGGCCACCTTTGAGACCTTCTTTAAAATTCATCTCTGGCTACGTTCAGCTGCACGGCTAATACAAAGTGGTCTGGTTTTCAGTACTTTGCATTAAAAGCAATGCTTGTGTCCTGCTACTGAAAAAGTAAGACACAATATATGCTCATCTCTTTTTTGTAAAAAAGTCATTTTAGATCCCTGAATGTGCAAACCCCAGCACCTCGTTGCCATCAAAACCCAATTAACATAACTGATGAGTGACAGGAAATCAAAACACAGTCAGATCTAACAGCCCCAGAGTCAGGAATGTAAATTATACAGTTGCACATTTTTCTGTAAGATGACTCGGTTTGTTCTCTTTCCATTGTAATCAAAAGTGAATTACAATCTTGAAAGGTTCCATCTCTCCCAGATAACTGAAAAAAGCTAATTAAAAACAAAAGCCACAGATGTAATCATTGCTTAATGCTGTAAGCATAACATGACCTAATGCTATTATGAGTTCTGAACAAATTTCAATTAGAACTCCAGCTGGTAAACAGATAAATGTGATAACGGCATTTTAATATTATATAATCACTTGTTAGTAAAAATAATTTTTATTTCAGCCATTCATAAGTTTCAAAAATGGTTTTAGATTTAGATATGTTTTTCAGTACAATTAGAGGACAAAAACCATTTGAATTAGTAACATTTGAGAAGATCCTCCTCAGAGGTGTGTTCTATTTTTTTAAGTTAATAATTTTTTTTTTATACAATAACCAGCACTTTGTAGCTTAGTAGTGATTTACACTGTTACCAGATCAGAAAAGTAATTCAAACATGTACTTCGTCCTCTGCACTGGGAGGAATCACTTCTAGGTTGCACTGGCCTTTTGTTGATCAAAGTACTTTGTTATTTCTTGTCTCATTGAGCTTTAGAGAATGTGGAAAGTCATGGCCCATGATGGGGAATCAACGGGATTTCAGAACGTGGGGGTGCTAAACTGTGAGCTCTTTGCAGCAGGGTATGTATTGATGTAGTTCTGAGAAGAGCATAACCATGAATCTGGCTGGATCCTTGCGATAAGTAAGGGTGGTCCATGGCCAGACTGCTAGCGTGGTTTTGGAGAGCAGGACCAGTTTCCTGTTCTGCCAAATTACACAGAATCACAGAATCACAGAATGTTAGGGATTGGAAGGGACTTGGAAAGATCATCTAGTCCAATCCCCCTGCCGGAGAAGGATTGCCTAGACCATATCACACAGGAACGCGTCCAGGCGGGTTTTGAATGTCTCCAGAGAAGGAGACTCCACAACCTCTCTGGGCAGCCTGTTCCAGTGTTCGGTCACCCTCACCATGAAGAAGTTTTTCCTCATATTTATGTGGAACCTCCTGTGTTCCAACTTGCACCCATTGCCCCTTGTCTTGTCAAGGGATGTCACTGAGAAGAGCCTGGCTTCATCCTCATGACACTTGCCCTTTACATATTTATAAACATTAATGAGGTCACCCCTCAGTCTCCTCTTCTCCAAGCTAAAGAGACCCAGCTCCCTCAGCCTCTCCTCATAAGGGAGATGTTCCACTCCCTTAATCATCTTCGTGGCTCTGTGCTGGACTCTCTCTAGCAGTTCCCTGTCCTTCTTGAACTGAGGGGCCCAGAACTGGACACAATATTCCAGATGCGGCCTCACCAGGGCAGAGTAGAGGGGGAGGAGAACCTCTCTCAACCTGCTAACCACACCCCTTCTAATCCACCCCAGGATGCCATTGGCCTTCTTGGCCACAAGGGCACACTGCTGGCTCATGGACATCCTGTTGTCCACTAGGACCCCCAGGTCCCTTTCCCCTACGCTGGTCTCCAACAGGTCTGCCCCCAACTTGTACTGGTACATGGGGTTGTTCTTGCCCAGATGCAGGACTCTACACTTGCCCTTGTTATATTTCATTAAATTTCTCCCCGCCCAACTCTCCAGCCTGTCCAGGTCTCTCTGAATGGCTGCGCAGCCTTCCGGTGTGTCAGCCACTCCTCCCAGTTTTGTGTCATCAGCGAACTTGCTGACAGTGCACTCGATTCCCTCATCCAAGTCATTAAAGAATATATTGAATAGAACTGGTCCCAGTACCGACCCTTGAGGGACTCCGCTAGACACAGGCCTCCAACTGGACTCTGTCCCATTGACCACCACTCTCTGGCTTCTTTCCTTCAGCCAGTTCACAATCCACCTCACTACCCAATCATCCAGACCACACTTCCTCAGTTTAGCTGCGAGGATGCTGTGGGAGACCGTGTCAAACGCCTTACTGAAATCGAGATAGACCACATCCACAGCTTTACCATCATCTATCCACCGGGTTACGTCCTCATAAAAGGCTATCAAGTTGGTTAAGCATGACTTTCCCTTGGTGAAGCCATGCTGAGTGCCCCTAATGATCCCCCTGTCCTTGATGTGCCTAGAGACAGCACCAAGAACAAGTTGTTCCATCACCTTTCCGGGGATGGAGGTGAGGCTGACCGGTCTATAGTTGCCCGGGTCCTCCTTCTTGCCCTTTTTGGAAGACTGGGGTGACATTCGCTTTCCTCCAGTCCTCAGGCACCTCTCCCATTGCCCACGACTTAGCAAAGATGATGGAGAGTGGCCTAGCAATGACTTCCGCCAGCTCCCTCAGCACCCGCGGGTGCATCCCATCAGGGCCCATGGATTTATGGATGTCCAGATTGCTTAATTGGTCCCTGACCCAGCCCTCATCTACCAAGACAGATTCCTCCTCTATCCTGACTTCTTCTGGGGCCTCAGGGGTCCGGGGCTCCTCAGGACAGCCTCCAGCAGTATAGACAGAGGCAAAGAAGGCATTCAGTAACTCCGCCTTCTTTTTATCCTCTGTCTCCAGGGCCCCCACCTCATTCATCAGTGGGCCTACATTGCCTCTAGTGTTGGCTTTACCTGCAATGTATTTGAAGAAGCCCTTTCTGTTGTCCTTGACCTCTCTTGCAAGGTTTAATTCCAAGGAGGCCTTAGCTTTCCTAGTTGCCTCCCTACATCCTCTGACAACAGACTTATATTCCTCCCAAGTGGCCAGCCCCTCCTTCCATGATCTGTACACCCTCTTCTTCCACTTGAGTTTGCCCAGCAGTTCCCTGTTTAACCAATTCCCAGTGAAGGCAAGTAAAATACTCAACTTACTCGTGCCTCAGTTTCCCTCCAAAAAATGTACCTGGACAGTGACTTGAAGTTGCTCTCCTGACAACCAGGAGTGCACAGGGAAACCACAGCCAAACTCCTACCTTTTTCTTGAGAGGCAAGGGTGAAAAGCAGCGACTCTGGAAGGATGCTCTCTCCTGCCAGGCTGGCATCACACTTCTTTGCTGCAACCAGTGCTTGGGCGCAGCATTTGGTTTCAAGACAGGTGTGGAGTAGCTGCCAGGTAGGCTGGTGACAACTTATTCACCTAATCAGCACACAATTCCTCTCTCTTGTGATTTAAAACATGGATAAAATTAATTCCATTGCTGGAGGAGCATACTAGCCTGACAGCACCGAGGGAGGAAATCCACTCCAAAATTAAGACAGCAAGGGAAGGTGCAATGCAAAGCTCTCCCCATTGTGCCATTAACCAGCCTTAACCTTGTCCTCATAGGACCACCTCTAACGGGGGGAGCACTCAGCATCCACCACTTGGTCTCTGTGCTGAGGGGACCGATCTGCCACTCTGATGAAGATGATGCACATGATGTGGACACCTCTATTTAATTTGACTTCATTTGCATGCAGCAGTCCTCCTGAGTTCAGAGTTATTTGATGGCAGAGACAACAGAAGCTGTCACTACCCTGAAATAAAATTCTTGCTATCCCTCAGCGACATGATTTTTTTCCTTCCTCCTTCAATTATCCATTTTAAATATTTATTACATACCCTGTAGGGTTACTTTTACTCTGGAAAGAGCAAGAGTTAAGCTTCTGGTTTTTAAACAAGAGAAAACATGTTGAAATAAATCACTTTTTTTTTGGCAGTGACAACAATAACACACAGAAAAAAAAGAAAGAAATCCAATATGAAATCATACTATTCTTAGTTAAAAGGGCAATCACTCTTGGGACTGAAAGCTCTCCTGACTAGTTGCCATGGCTTTTCCATTATTTACTCATATCACAGTAGCAACTAGAAGTTTGAAACAAAATACAAGATTGCATGTGCTAAGCCCTGTAAGACACAGTAGGAGCTTGCTGTCTACCTAGGTCAGAGAACAGTCCAGGAAGTGGAACGCCATTCTGTCCATGTGAGAGGCAAAGGTGTAGGAGACAAAGTGACTTTGTTACAGAGGAGGTGGCAGATGAAGTTTGTGGTGAGGTCAGGACTGAAATGATGCTCTCGGACCATTGTATAGGTGTGAGGCCATCCTTCCTCCTGGAAGTTTGTGTGAACCTCCCAAGACCTGGGTTATTGCTCTGATCCCCATGTGTCACCTTACTGCTCTTTAATATGGGGCATGTGGCATGGACCCAACAGTGGGATGCTGTTCTTTGAATCTAGATTTCTAAAATATAAGTGTTTACCCTTGAGGCAGATATCTGGGCTTCAACTATGTTTACGGAGAACCAGTCAATACCATCCATAATACCTAGAGCATGATTCATCTGACCTAAATGTTGGTGTCTACTTTAGAATAAACTGACTGATGCCTTATGGCTGTATTGACCAGATCTGCAGCGACTGTAACGGGAACCCAGCCAACAGAGACAACTTAATTTAAAGAGATGAATAACACCCCATTCAAGTCTGTGCACAGTGATGCTTTTGTAAAAGCTGTCCTGTCTTGACAAATGCTGGTGTGTATGCCTGGTACGCTTTAGGAAGTTGGGCAACCATGGTGCTGAGATCCTAAGTAAATGCAGGGATCTGAATAGAAAGTAATAAAGTTCGTTAATGGGAGACACATTTTGCCAGAGCCAAAACACAAGTTGGAAAATCAGTAAAACAGCCTTTAGGCTGCTGCAGTCTGAGTCACAGAAGTCGTCTTCTGTGTAGTATAGGTGTATTTTTTATTTTCTGCATCTGAAAATGGGCTTGGCTGTCTTTGAGCATGCCTTAGCGAAGCAAGCTGTCCAGACAACCAGAAGCAATTCAACACAGCTTGAGGATGAATGGCTAATGGTGGATATTCATAATTTTGACCATCTGGCCTGTCTGTGCCAAACTTGTCTGGCTTCAGGTGAAATAGGGTCCATCTCTGGCGAACATTCATAGGGCTCCAGTGTTTCGAAGGCCTGAAGGAAACGCTTGCAATGAGTCATGATACTGCCCACAGCTGCATAGTGGACAAATATTTCCCCTCAGACAAAGAGAAGCAGACGAATGGCCTCAGCCATGAGAGCTGGATCTGGTCTTTGGCACTGCCCAGAGCACAGGACTGGCAAGTGTCATTCATGGTCTCAGAGAGCAAGGTAGCTCCAGCACAGCTGTCCCAGCAGTAATTTAAATAGGCTCCCACAGCTATTTCCTTTTTCAGCTCTGAGTTTTATTCTTCCCTTGCTTATCCTCATTTTACTTCTCTGGTGAAGCCTACTGAGGTTTATTCATGTGTATCATATCACACCTTCTTGGAGGCAGGTCATTTCTTAAGCCCTCTTCTCCACTTTGTTCTCTACACAAGATTTGACTGATAACTCTCCATATCAGATAAAAATATAACCAGCAGTTCCTTCCTTCAATAACTCTCTATCTAAGCCCTACTGATTTGTTTACTGTCACCACCCCAACCTATTGGCTATTTTCCTTTTCTCCTATTCTCATTCCCTCCTTCATGCTCCTTCTCCTCTCAGTGACATCTTTTTTTGGCAATATATAGCCCTGATTTAGTTTTAATTTATCAAAAAACATTGCTTTCAACTCTACACAGGTTAAATGCAGTATTTAAGGTTGAGGGCAGCCTTGGTTGTAGTGACCATAAGATGGTAGAGTTCAGGATCTCATGTGGCAGGAACAGAATAGCTAGCAGAATCACAACCCTGGACTTCAGGAGGGCCAACTTTGGCCTTTTCAAGCAATTGCTAGGGGAAATCCCATGGGACAGGGTACTAGAAGGTAAGGGGGCCCAAGATAGTTGGTTAGCATTCAAGGACTGCTTCTTCCGAGCTCAAGATCAGAGCATCCCAGCAGGTAGGAAGTCAAGGAAGAGTAGCAGGAGACCTGCATGGTTGAACAGGGAACTGCTGGGCAAACTCAAGTGGAAGAAGAGGGTGTACAGATCATGGAAGGAGGGGCTGGCCACTTGGGAGGAATATAAGTCTGTTGTCAGAGGATGTAGGGAGGCAACTAGGAAAGCTAAGGCCTCCTTGGAATTAAACCTTGCAAGAGAGGTCAAGGACAACAGAAAGGGCTTCTTCAAATACATTGCAGGTAAAGCCAACACTAGAGGCAATGTAGGCCCACTGATGAATGAGGTGGGGGCCCTGGAGACAGAGGATAAAAAGAAGGCGGAGTTACTGAATGCCTTCTTTGCCTCTGTCTATACTGCTGGAGGCTGTCCTGAGGAGCCCCGGACCCCTGAGGCCCCAGAAGAAGTCAGGATAGAGGAGGAATCTGTCTTGGTAGATGAGGGCTGGGTCAGGGACCAATTAAGCAATCTGGACATCCATAAATCCATGGGCCCTGATGGGATGCACCCGCGGGTGCTGAGGGAGCTGGCGGAAGTCATTGCTAGGCCACTCTCCATCATCTTTGCTAAGTCGTGGGCAATGGGAGAGGTGCCTGAGGACTGGAGGAAAGCGAATGTCACCCCAGTCTTCAAAAAGGGCAAGAAGGAGGACCCGGGCAACTATAGACCAGTCAGCCTCACCTCCATCCCCGGAAAGGTGATGGAACAACTTGTTCTTGGTGCTGTCTCTAGGCACATCAAGGACAGGGGGATCATTAGGGGCACTCAGCATGGCTTCACCAAGGGAAAGTCATGCTTAACCAACTTGATAGCCTTTTATGAGGACGTAACCCGGTGGATAGATGATGGTAAAGCTGTGGATGTGGTCTATCTCGATTTCAGTAAGGCGTTTGACACGGTCTTCCACAGCATCCTCGCAGCTAAACTGAGGAAGTGTGGTCTGGATGATCGGGTAGTGAGGTGGATTGTGAACTGGCTGAAGGAAAGAAGCCAGAGAGTGGTGGTCAATGGGACAGAGTCCAGCTGGAGGCCTGTGTCTAGCGGAGTCCCTCAAGGGTCGGTACTGGGACCAGTTCTATTCAATATATTCTTTAATGACTTGGATGAGGGAATCGAGTGCACTGTCAGCAAGTTTGCTGATGACACAAAACTGGGAGGAGTGGCTGACACACCGGAAGGCTGCGCAGCCATTCAGAGAGACCTGGACAGGCTGGAGAGTTGGGCGGGGAGAAATTTAATGAAATATAACAAGAGCAAGTGTAGAGTCCTGCATCTGGGCAAGAACAACCCCATGTACCAGTACAAGTTGGGGGCAGACCTGTTGGAGACCAGCGTAGGGGAAAGGGACCTGGGGGTCCTAGTGGACAGCAGGATGTCCATGAGCCAGCAGTGTGCCCTTGTGGCCAAGAAGGCCAATGGCATCCTGGGGTGGATTAGAAGGGGTGTGGTTAGCAGGTCGAGAGAGGTTCTCCTCCCCCTCTACTCTGCCCTGGTGAGGCCGCATCTGGAATATTGTGTCCAGTTCTGGGCCCCTCAGTTCAAGAAGGACAGGGAACTGCTAGAGAGAGTCCAGCGCAGAGCCACGAAGATGATTAAGGGAGTGGAACATCTCCCTTATGAGGAGAGGCTGAGGGAGCTGGGTCTCTTTAGCTTAGAGAAGAGGAGACTGAGGGGTGACCTCATTAATGTTTATAAATATGTAAAGGGCAAGTGTCATGAGGATGAAGCCAGGCTCTTCTCAGTGACATCCCTTGACAGGACAAGGGGCAATGGGTGCAAGCTGGAACACAGGAGGTTCCACTTAAATATGAGGAAAAACTTCTTTACGGTGAGGGTGACCAAACACTGGAACAGGCTGCCCAGAGAGGTTGTGGAGTCTCCTTCTCTGGAGACATTCAAAACCCGCCTGGACGCGTTCCTGTGTGATATGGTCTAGGCAATCCTGCCCCGGCAGGGGGATTGGACTAGATGATCTTTCGAGGTCCCTTCCAATCCCTAACATTCTGTGATTCTGTGATTCTGTGATTCTGTGAACTGGTCTGCCTTTAAACACTGTTTCTTTGCCAGGGTATTCACACAGGCCTAAAAACACATTAATTGATGTTGTTGAAAAGCTGGCCTTGTAATGGTCGGCAATCCTTCCTCCAATTTATCCTTCTGATCTTTCAAAAAGGCTGGTTTTATACCCTGGCAAATGGAATAGATATATTAGTATTCCTGTTGTTAAATTGCTCTTACTTCAACTGAGTCACACATCAAATGTGGAGGTATGCAATTATTACCATCCCCATCTTTATCAAGGAGGAAAGAAAGGGCAGTGTTCACAGAGCACTGGGCATCTCCCTTAGGTTATTCTCCCCAAGCTCTCTCTACAGAGAGAAGCTCCTCCAAAGGGCAACGTTAACAGAGCCTGCTCAGATGAGCCTACTGAGATGAGTCAGATAATTCAGCTGGCTAAATTAGAATCTTCAAATGAGTCAGTGGTAACACTCCTAATGGCTTCAGAGGATGTATATTCCAGCAATTAGCCGCAATGTGTAACTGTAGTTCTATATAATTAGCTATACAAATTGCAGCAATGTACAATAGGTTGCTGTCTTAAATAAGCAATGAATAAGTACAGTGTGATTGGAGCTCAAGGTTATTCTTGTCTTCCTTTACCTCACTACAAGAAGCCTGCAGGGCTTTGATTTCCAAAGGGAGATGAAGTTTGTCTTTGTTAAGCCTATTATAACCAAATGATGATTCTTCGGGTCTGGCTCAGTATTCAACTTAGGCACCTCTTTTCTGTCTGCCTTATATATTCCTTGATTCTTGAATCTCATTCTGTGCCGTGACACTTCTGATTTTCTGCCTACGCCTCATTTTTTATTCTTTTCTAAAGTCATACAAAGATACAATTTAAAGGGACCTCCAGAGGCCAAAGCAGGGTGGCATCAATGTTAGATCAGGTCCCTTGGGGTCTCTGGGTCTCTGTTGTAACGTTTGACCACCTTCACTGTGAAGAATTTTTCCCTTATAACTAACTGGTATTTCTAATTTCCATTTGCTGTACCTTGTGTCTGTCACCTCTTAGTCTGGCTTCATCTCTTCTTTAAACTCTCTTTAGGTAGTTGAAAATATTAACCTGATACCCCTCAGCTGCCGCCTTCTTGCAGCTAAACAAGCTCAGCTTCTGGACCCTCATCTTGTACATCATATGCTTTGGTCCCTAAGCATCTCAGTAGGTCTCTGATGAACTTACTTTAGCTTGTTGATAACTTTCTTATACTGTGAAGCCCAAAACTGAACACCGTAGTCCAGACATGTGCTCTTCACAAGTGCAAAACAGAGGGGGAAGTCAGCTCATTCAAACTGTCAACTATCTTCTTGCTCATGCAGCCCATTGTGCAGTTGGCATTTGTCACTGTGAGGCTGGTTTGCAGACTCGTGTTCAACTCCTTGTCTGTCAGCTCCCCAGGTCCTTTTTTGTAGGGGTGATTCCTGGTCAGCCAGACCTCAGCCTGTACTGTTGCATGAAACCATTCCAGCCCACATACAGGGCTTTGCCTTTGTCTTTGTTTCCAGGAACAATTTCTAAACCTTGGTTTCAAGGTATATCTGAAATGCGCAGGTTCTGAGACTGCAGGTCAGATCCGTCGTTAATGGCTGTTGGCACGGTTCTGCTGAAGCAAATGGAACCGACAACATTTATATAGCAAAAGAACTTGATTGTGCTTTCTTTTTAATCCTGACTATTTTTTCTCTGAATGTCGTTCTTAACAGTGTAAACATCCAATCTTCAGTTCTATTCTTACTGTGCTTTTAGCTTCAGTATTAACTTGTGGTAATGATTTAGTTTTGCCTCTTTTTTTATCTAAGTGAGAGGCTTGATTCATCTTGCTTTGTTCTTTAGCAGGATCCTTATTTCCCTCTGCATGTTGTAAATACGCTGAGAAGGGCGTTAATTGAAACGACTGTCAGATGTACTGAAATTGAGTCATTTCAGGAGTCCTACCATGAAAGTGTATTCATAGTGAAGTGTAAAGCATGAAGCTCTGCAAGTTAGACTGTTTTCTACACTATAAAGAAACAGCAATGAAAAATTTGCAAAAAACCACACAAGGACATGTACATATAGATGCACATACCAGTGCACACTCACGAGGAAATAGTTCTAGCTAGATTCATTATAATGGTGGACAGAGTGGGCAGTTTTGTCAGTCAGCTGAGCTCTAATCAATCTCTCTAATGCCTTTCACAATATCATTTCATTAGAGGCTCAGAATAATCATTCACTCGTCTGCTTTTCAGCTGCTGGATTTGATTGTGTTCTTTTATTGTGGGAACTAATGTGTATCCCATAAGATCTGGTCTTTTTAAACGTTTCCTATTTATTGCTTATGTGCTAAGAATATGTATTGCCTTTATTTTACAGACATTAGAGGGCGAAATCCAGTGGGGGATTTCTACAGAGTACGATATGTAAAATAGTTACATTCTTGTAGGGTTGAAATGGTTAGAATATTCACTGAGTTATCAAACATCTTCCCTTCATGAACCAGCTTAATTGACATCCTGCAGAAGCCATTAGGCATTTTTTATTACAGCTCTTCAGGCTGTATTCCACCTTTATTTAGACCGCAATTTTCAATGAGCTTAAACGTAATTTGAATGAAGAAGTGGCTAGCACAAAAATCGGCCTTCCGCTTTCAATGGTCTGTATCCATCTAGAGAGAACAGGGTAGAATGAGAGGGGAGATGTAAGCAGAGGTGGGAAAAGTTCCCACTGACACAGAGGAAAGCATAAAAAGAGCAGAACAATGGAAAAAGCAGCCCCCAGTAAGGAACAAGTAAACTCCTGGGCCAGTGTGTCCAATATTCCTGTTATCACATGTTGGTTCCTGTCCTTTAATCAATTACCTTTCTTTTCCCCTAATACTTCTGAAATGTCATTCTAGAGTCTTGTCCACGTTGATAATGATGTTTATGTTTCCCTCTCTTTACATGCTACATTTATTCACATCCAGTTTGTATTTATTTGTTTTGATGTCATTAGCTGGCCTTATTCAGACAACACACTACATCTGCCTTGCTGAGCCATCACAGTATCTCCATAAACGATGTGGGTGTTTCGCATGACTGAGTGACGGAAGCTCTCTCTAAACTGTGGGCCTGTTCAGGATCCTCCACACCCTGGTTCACTGTGTCTCAGATCAGGGCAGCTGTCTGAGGAGCCATAATTCAGTCTCTTTGTGAATTGGTGGAACAAAACGACCTTTCTCCATTTTAATCAGGCCAAAAACTAGACCACAAACCCCATGTTGTCTGAGGGAACATGCCTGATGGAGAAGGAAGAGGAGGAAGCATCTCCAGCTGCATTTTGCCTATTGCCTGCTGGCTAGAACCCATGTGGGAAGGAAGCAAGTCTGGGACCAAGACCTTCGTCTGCCTGAGAGAGGTGCTGCAGCTTTCATTTTCTAAGGATGCTTTTCCATGAACCGTGATGTATAATCTTCATGGGACTATACTCCTCTCTGCTGAAGATGGGACACTGTGCAAAAAACAAATGCATGATCTGTGAAACTGTAAGGATCCTGATTCTGTAGCCCATTTAATGGGGCTCTAGAGAACGGTGCTGGGTTCTGGGACCTATTTCCAGCACTTGCATGTGTATTTCATGTAGTGACTTTTTTGGTGAAAAACACATGCTGTTTCTGAAACATGCACTATTGCTGATTGCAAGGTGGTTGCTCTTCAGCTAAAGCAAGGAATGCTCCCCACCTCCGGAATGATCACAGAG